>NW_006921648.1:1643083-1751359 GCF_000298275.1 Orycteropus afer afer
TGGGTGGGTGGGTGGATGGATGGATGAGTGGGTGGATGGATGGGTGGGTGAGTGGGTGGATAGGGCATTGTTTCAGAAGTGAGCCAACCATAGTGGTAGTTCAGGAGGCAGGAGGTGAGCATGGGGAAATGTGCTGTGTACTTCTGGGGCAGATTACATCTGATGACCTGTTTTGGTGAAATAGGAAATGCATTTGTCAACATCTGCAATCGGAAAGTGGGGGGCTGGGGGCTGTGAGCCTGGAATCGAGGCTGAGAGGAGAGAAGAAGGTTGCTGCTTGCAGGGGGTACCTGCTGAGCTAAGGCCCCCTAGGGATCTGCCCAGTTCTACATTTCCTGCAGCTGCGTAGGACGAGCGGGTGCAAGGACAGTATGAGAGGTGCAGGGATGGTGTCCACAGCTGGAGGCCAGCTGGGCCCGAGCAGCCAAGGGCTGCACACGGAGACGGAAGTGAGCGTGTCCACCTGACTCAGACACGCTCTTCCTGACTCTCAGAAGTAGGACACAGAGCAGTAAGCAAACTCAGTGCCCTCGGAAAATCGGGTGGTGACACAAAGGGAACCAGGACATGTGAAGTCGCTGTCCAAGGAGTGCCTGTCCCCCTCCCAGCACTGCCACACAGCTTGGCCTCTCCGTGCCTCCGTGTCCCCACCTGGAATGTGGGGACACAGGGCGGAGGGGGAGTGAGGGAGAGCACTGTGCTTTGTGACGGCCCAGCCTCTCAGTCCCTGCTCTCCTGTGACCCTGGGGCACTGAGGGTGGGCAGCTTTGCAGATTGCAGCTCATTTCCTGTGAACCCCCAATGGGCTCCACTAGCCCTGGTTAGAGACGTCCATTAAGGAATGCAACGTCTGAAGAAGCCTATGTCCCCGCGGGGCAGCCAGGATCTGCCTGTCTCTGTCTCTTCCGGCCTCTCGTGGGTCCCCAGAGAAGAGGAGATAGTGGCTGGAGAGGCTTGGGGAGCCGGGCCAGGAGGCTGTGGTCTGAGAGAGCCAGTTGAGGTGGTAGATAATGACTGCGGTGAGGGAGGGCAAGCATGGGGACGAAGGGAGGGTGGAGAGAGAATGGAGGACAGGGGTGAGGCGGGAGGTCTGGGGGCTGAGGTCGAGGAGAGGAAAATGGAAATGGGCAGGGGCAGGTCCCTAGGCTGCTCTGAGAGGAAGGGTGGTCCCGAGGGTGGGGAGGGGGGCTTCCTGAGAGAACTGTGAGCACTTCTCGGCTTCCTGCTTCCACTCCCAGTGTCCCTACATCCGCAGAGGCCACCCTTGGGATGGTGGAGGTGGGGGCTACATCTGTCCCCTTCCTCTGTTCAGGTGTTTCTTCCTCAACAAGAACAGTGCATAGGTCTTCAGTTCCGGTCCTGGGGTCTAGCACCATCAAGTAGGCTGTACCCAAAGTCTGTACTAATGAACGAGTGAATACATAAATGGTGAAATGGCCAGGGACACGTACGGGCAGAGGAGGTCTGGCCCACACTCAGAGGGCATCCTGGCTGCTGCTGACTGCCGGGCGCCCCCACTCCCAGGGGGCTGCCCCTTTCCTGGTGCGAGTGTGACCCCGGCCACTGCCCCCGCCCCCCGTCCTTCCCCAGATGGTGAGGGCACTGACCTGTTTGCCGTGGCTGTTCACGAGTTTGGCCACGCCCTGGGCCTGGCACACTCCTCGGCACCCGACTCCATCATGAGACCCTTCTACCAGGGCCCTGTGGGCGACCCCAGCAAGTACCGCCTGTCGCAGGATGACCGCGACGGCCTGCAGCAGCTCTATGGTACGGGTTGGGGTGGAGGTGCCCCAACCAGGCTCTCGGGGCTTGGCAGCCGGGCCAGGGGAACCCACGCCCCCCGACTCTCTCCTTGCAGGGAAAGGGCCCCAAACCCCACACGAGGAGCCCACGAGGAAGCCCCTGGCTCCTCCCCCCCAGCCCCCGGTTCTGCCCCCGGACAGGTGAGTCCCACCAGCTGTGTGATGTGGGGCAGCTCCCTAACTTCTGGCCCCTCCTTTGTGAGATGGGGGTCAGAGGCCTGGCCTCACGGGACTGTTGTGGAGTGAAGAGAGGAGACCAGGAGCCCCCGCCCCTCTCTGTTCATCCATCCTTTCCTCTGCAGCCCCTCCTCCCCCATCCCCGACCGGTGTGAGGCCAATTTCGATGCTGTCGCCAACATCAGGGGTGAAACCTTCTTCTTCAAAGGTGAGTCACTTCACTGCTCACCTGGGCCCAGGTGGCTGACGTCTTAGGGTGGCAGGGGGCTTCCTGGGATGTGGGACTTTCGGTGCTAAAATCAGGAAAGGCCCAGGCAAACCAGGACGAGTCAGTCACCCCAATCCACTGCACCCCGACTTCCAGCTGGGTCTCCACAGTCCGTGGCAGGGGGGCTGAGCCCTGGTCCCAGCACCCCCAGCCACACAGCTGGGGAAAAACAAAACAGAGAAACAAACCACTTGTGGCGTCCCACCTGTCGGAGCAGAGCCATCTCCCTGGGGCTAGCAATGGCTGATCATTCAGAAGGGATTGCAGGTCTTTCTTCCGCGGTGCCTAGGGTGGACGGCCAGCCTTTCAGTTCCCAGACGTGGTTAACCGTTCACACCCCCCAGGGACGCCTGGGGAAGACCTCGTGATTGCGACTTCTCTGTGACTGGCCCTGTGTCCACCCGTCCTCCCCCCAGGCCCCTGGTTCTGGCGTGTCCAGCCCTCAGGACAGCTGGTGTCTCCGCGGCCCGCCAGGCTGCACCGATTCTGGGAGGGGCTGCCCAGCCAGGTCAGAGTCATCCAGGCGGCCTACGCGCGCCACCCAGACGGCCGCATCCTCCTCTTCAGTGGTGAGCCGGGTCGGGGATACCGGGCGCTGGGATGGCGAAGGGAGCCCACCAGGACCTGGGTGGAGATGCAAGCCCACCCTGGCGGGCTGCCCTCTCCCACCAGGGCCCCAGTTCTGGGTGTTCAAGGACCGGCAGCTGGAGGGTGGGGCGCGGCCACTGACCGAGTTAGGGCTGCCCCCCGGGGAGCAGGTGGACGCCGTGTTCTCCTGGCCACTCAACGGGAGGACCTACCTGGTGCGCGGCCAGCAGTACTGGCGCTATGACGAGGCGGCCGCCAGCCCGGACCCCGGCTACCCACGCGCCCTGAGTCTCTGGGAAGGGGCGCCTTCTGCCCCCGACGACGTCACTGTCAGCAACACAGGTGGGAGGTCGCTGGAGAAGGGGCTGGCCTTGGGGATGGGCTGGGGGCCCCTGGAACCGAGGACACAGAGGCAATCCCGGGCGATTAGGGGGAGCTCTGGAGAAAGACCCAGAGGGAGGTGAATGGGCCGGCTTGGGGTGTGCCTGGGCCCTGACCCTGACGTGTCTCCTCGGCCCCACAGGTGACACCTACTTCTTCAAGGGCGCCTACTACTGGCGCTTCGCCAAGGGCAGCGTTGTGGCCGATCGGGACTCCCCCCGCCCCATAGGGCCCAAGTGGCTGGACTGTCCCGCCCCCAGCGGTGACCCCCCAAAAGCATCCCCCAAGCCTGGAGATTGCAATTGTCAGTGCGAGATCAATCAGGCCGCGGGGTCTCGGCGCCTGCCTCTCCTGCTGGCCCTTCTGTCCCTGCTGGTGGGGGGCGTCGCCTGTCCCTGAGCGGGAAGCAACCTGAGCGCAGAATCTCCCACCTTCAGACCTGCGGGCCGATTACAAGTCACTTGGCTCGCTATCGTGTTTCTTGGGCTGGGGTACCGGGGGGCTCCGCTGGTCTGGAGGTGTACGGACTTCCCGCGGAGGGACACCCCCAGGCCTGCACCCCCGCGCGGCCCCTGCACACACCACACCTCCAGCCCTGCAAGGTGCGGCTTCACCGGCTGCAGCCGCGCCGCCTCCGGAGCCTGCCGCCAGGGGGCGCCCCGGCTCTGTGAGCGCGCGGCGGCAGGTGTCTGGCTGCTGGCGGCCGCCAGGGGTCACTGCGGGCCACCCGGAGCCAGGGTCTGCCGCCCTCCCCAGGGGGCTGTCTGGGTGAAGTCAGGACTGGGAGGGGTGGGGACAGCTAGTTCAGGGGCAGGAAGAAGGTCTGGCCCTTTGCTGGGAGGCGGGACCTGGCCCTGGGCCGGGCTGATCCCGGCAGGACCTTCCACGTCCCAGAAGAGCTGGTCTTTTCCGCAGCTGCAGCCGGTTCCTCTGCGCCCCCGCCCCGCCTGGCACCAGGTGCTGGAGGCTGTTTGATGAGGACCAGCGGGGCAGGGAATGTCCCAACCCAGCCCCCGTCCCCCGCTGCTGCTCCGAGCTCCCAGGTGCTTCTCACCCCGCCCCCCAGGACGTCCCAGTGTAGTCCCCTCACATTGGTGGTGCCCCGACCCAGCCCTGAGACCACCCCTGAGATCAGTGTCCCAGGTCCAGGGTGAAGACAGTGGCCACAGAGGACGACCTTCTGAGCCCCCCTCGGTGGCAGTGAGCTGCCAGCCCCCACCCCACCCCGCTGGCTCCAGCCTGGACCCCACCCCGAGGGAGGGACCCAGCCTGCCCCTCCACCCCGCCTTCACCAGGTCAGCCGCCTATTTCTAAAATCCACTCACCGCCTTCCACACGGGGGCGCTCTGCGGCATCCGTCAGGAACTGCTCAGCCCACCGGCCACGTGCTGATTGAGAGTTCCAGCCCAAGCCCAGGTCAACACCTCCCCACCCGGGGCGCTGTCTCTGTGAGGGGTGGGTGGGGCCTGTGCTCGGGCCTCTTCACTCTCTAGGGGCACCTCTTGTATCCCTCACCCACCCCCCGCATCACACTCGGGCTGAGCTCAGCGCCTATACCCAAGAGCGGACAGCCCACATCTGATGGCATCCTTAGGCAGGGCCTGTGGGACTGGGCTTCTGGAATATCCCACATCAGAGTCACCTGAGAACAATACAGCTCTCACAACCCCGCCACTGACTCCCAGACTCCTCACCCTGGGGGCGGGTCCAGGAATCTGCATTTTAACAGGTTGGAAGGGGGAAGGAGCATGGGGACCCCGATGGGGAGTGGCCCATGGCATCTCTTTATCCCTGTCATCCTCTCCCTCCCAGGGGCCAATGATCTTCCTGAATTCTCTACAAAGGCAGCTGATGGCTTGGGGATGGGTGTTCACTCCCAGGGGTGGGGTCCCCCACAGTGGCCACTTCCAGCCTCAGCAGCTGCCCCAGCTGCTTCCTAGAACTGAGGCTGTGGGCGGCAGTCCCAGGGGGCAGGACAAGTGCCCCCAGCTGACCACCACCAGACCAGTCAAAGGCAGAAGCCAGGCATCTTCCCCAGGCCATGGCCTGGCAATGCCAACTGCTCAGAAAGCCATCTGACCTCTGACAGGTTTCTTTCCAATTTGGGGGAAGAGAAAGCTTGTACTTTACAGCGCTTCAGCCCGTTGGGGAGCCAGTAAAAATGAGTGGAGCAAAAGCCCTTCGTTTTCCCTGAGTATCCATGGTGCTGAGCCGGGGGTCACGTTTGGTGGTGGCACTGGACAGAGTTGAGGGGCTGTGTTCTTTGGAAGTTGGAACCCAGGCTTGATGGGGGACAGCAGGGGAGGGAGTGCAGGAGAATGGGGGGAGGAGGAAGTGGGGAGAGGAACCCAGGGGCTGCTGGGGGGTCATGGAGAAGAGTGTCCAATGGGACAGTTGGGGTTGTTTTCGTTGCTAAATGTCATCTGCCTCAGCCCTGAAGGTTATTGAGGCTGCTACAAGCTGACAAGGGGCAAGGTTGCGGTGGCTTCTTGGCCACGGCCAGCCACCCTGACGGAGGGAGTGGTTGGACCTGTGGGCTTGGGACCATGGTCCCAGGGGACATCAAGCTCGATGGGCATAACATACTACACAAAACGTTCCACATCCTACTTTGGTGAGAAGTAACTGGGGTCTTGCAAGCAGCCAACTAGATGCAGCAGTGAGTCTCTCCTCATCCAGAGCAAAGAATGAAGAAAAGTAAAGATGCATGGAAACAATTAGTGCAAGGGACTGGTACACTGTGCGATCCTCAGCCTCTATGACCGTGAGACCAGAAGAACTAGATGGTGCCTGGCTACCACTGTCACCCGCTTGGAGGGGGATCAGCACAAGAGATCCTGGACAGAGTGGGAGGACAATGTAAAACCAAACTCAAAAGCATAAAAAAAAAAAAAAAAAAAAAAAGACCAGGTTTGATGGAACTTGGTGACACACCCCTGAGACTATGGCCCCCAGCTGCCCTTCAGGTCTGGAATTGAACCCACTCCTGTGGCTTCCAGCCAAACAAAAGACAGGTGTATGAGGTGAACATTTGCATCACGTAGATACACTCCTTGGAGTGATCAGTCATGGGAGAACAGAAGGGCAGTGTTTGCACAGGGAGACAGCTCAGGGGGCCGCAATGCACAGGGAAAAAGTAACTATGGGGAGGAAGTGGAAAGAGACCTGTACACTGTGGGGAATTGCAGTCAAAGCCATGAAACAAAATGTGTATAGGATGCTGTATGGAAAATGAATTTGCTCTATAAATTCTCACCCAAATCACAATAAAAATTAAAAAAAAAAAAAAAAAAATCAACCCCCAAACCCTGTGGAACACAGTTCTGCTCTGACACTCATGGGTCAGTATGAGTCAGAGCTGAAAAAACAAAGTTTACTAAGTCGGTTACACAGAAATGCTGTGTTGAATGAGTTATTGTGCTTAGAAAATGGTGCAATCCCACTGCTACACCATGCAATTCTCAGCCTGTCCGACTAGGAGACAAGAAGAACTAAATGGTGCCCGGCTACCACTGTCGGCCACTCAGAGGGGGATCTATGTACGAGATCCTGGATAGAGACGGAGAACAATGTGGAACAAAACTCAAAATCATTTTAAAAAAAAGGGGGGGTGGGGGACCAGGTTTGCTGGTCTGATAGAGCCTGATGGAACCACTGAGACTGGCCCTTAGCTGCCCTTCAGGTCTGGAATTGAACCCACTCCTGTGGCTTCCAGCCAAACAAAAGACAGGCATATAAGGTGAACATTTACATTGGGTAGATACACTCCTTGGAGAGATCAATCATGGGAAAATAGAAGGGCTGTGTGTGCACAGGGAGACAGATCAGGGGGCAGGGGTGCATGGAGGGATGGACACAGGGAAGAGGTAACTATGGGGAGGAAGTGGGAAGGGAGCTGTTGCACTGTGGGAAATAGTAGTCAATGTCATGAGACAAAGTGCATGTGAACTGCTGTATGGAAAATGAATTTGCTCTGTAAACTTTCACCCAAATCACACACACACTCACACACAAAACCACACACACATCAAAACTCTTATGCAAAAGCTAACAGACCGCTGTTGATCCAGAATTATGGAAACCAAAATTAACGACATAAGACTATTACTATTACTGATAGTTCTATCAGTAATAGACTATTATTGATGTTCAATGTTTCGCTTTCTAGACACAGGAAACATTTTTTTTTCCTTTCCTTCTTTCAATATAAGAATCAGTTAGTTCAGTAACTAATAACGTTGTGTTAACTGCAGAATATCCTGTGGATTAAAAGGTGTTATAACACATGCCAAACTTTGAACTAAATATATTGAGGATGATTTGAACAATTCTGCCTGTGGCTTGTAAAAAAATAATAATAAAGACAGCTGAAATGACTAGAATAAGAGAAACAGTTCTTCAGAATCAAATGGACTTTAAAAGCCTTGGGAGCTCTGGTGGCACAGTGGTTAAGGCACTCAGCTGTGAACCAGAGGTCAGTGGTTTTAACCCACCAGCCATTCTGTGGGATAAAGGTGAGGCAGTCTGCTTCTGTAAAGGCGACCGCCTTAAAAACCCTATATGAGTTGGGATTGACTCGATGGTGGAGGTTTTGTTTTTTGGTTTTGACATCCTTACTACAAGACCAAAAGATCCCTGTGCCATTGTTATAACTGATTGTTAACGTTGGTTTTGAACAATCCTGTTGATTCCTTAAAAGGGAGCCCTGGTGGCACAATGCCTAAGGCGTTTGACTGCTAGCCAGAAGGTGGGTGGTTCAAACCTGCCAACCGCTCTGTGGCAGGAAGATGGGGCGATCTACTTTGGCAAAGATTGACCACCTTGGAAATGCACCGGGGGTCACCGTGGGCCGGAATTGACTGGATGGCAATGGATATGGTTGCTGCCTCATTCTGTGTTTTGGAATCTGCCTAATTGTTTCTATTATTATAAAATGCTGCATCTACTAAATTTCACCTTAGAAGAATATGTGTTTCATGCGTTAAGAAGGCCTTTGATAAGCACAAGTCAAAATCCTAAAAACTGCTTAACATTGCCCCCAGAACCCAAGAAGAATGTGTGTATTGGAAAAGACCTCAAATGAAGCACTCACTGGAAACTTGGTAAGGAAGTTCCCGTTTGTCCTCCTCACTAACCCTTGTCCTGCGAAATTACAGAGCCAAAGCTCAGACTTCCCTGAAAATAAATAAATAAGCATCACTGGACTCCCCAACCAACCACAGGACTCAAACTGAAATCCCATCACGCTGCCGGCCGGAAGCTGACGGCTGTACCGGAAGTAGAAAGCTGAACCCAAGATCCATGCAAGTTACCACAGAATTTGAACTTTTGGACTTTCTTTCTTAATTATTGCCATTTTTCTTGGTGTTATTTTTTGATGATTTTAATAAACTTCTAAGTCAGCTTTTGAAATTGTTACACTTTGCTTGATAGGTACAGGTTTTAAAGTCACTTGATTCTATAAATTAGATTGTATTGACTGTCAAAAAGTTGCTAAACTCTCAGTCCCTATATTCTGTGCACAACCCAGAAATCTGAATGT
This sequence comes from Orycteropus afer afer, assembly GCF_000298275.1. Taxonomy (NCBI): domain Eukaryota; kingdom Metazoa; phylum Chordata; class Mammalia; order Tubulidentata; family Orycteropodidae; genus Orycteropus; species Orycteropus afer. The sequence goes on from NW_006921648.1 coordinate 1,651,842, forward strand.
ACCTATTTGCTTTTAATATTGTGATTGTTTTTCTATTATTCCTTTAAACAGTTCTCCCTTCATCTTATATGCCAATCATTGAAAGCCTATTTTATGACTGTCATCTGGTAGCATAGTGCCTAAGACACTTGACTGCTAACCAGAAGGCTGGCGGTTCAAACTCACCAGCCATTCTTCAGAAGGAAGGTTGGGCAATGTACTTCCGTAGTGATACCTCCTCAGAAACTCAAGGAGGGGTCCCTATGAGTTGTGGCCAACTTGATGGTACACAACAACAACAACAACATCAACATCATTTGTCTGCTTTCTGTCCACTTGCATCATCTCCCTACAGTATGAAGGTGATCTTAGGGTTTTTCTTTCTCAGGTTTCACAATTCCCCTTGAACCCTAACGTAAGGATGCATTTCTCAGGTTAGCTCAGCCAATGGCTAGCATAAACTCTTCAGGAGAAGTAGAACAAAACATTAAACAGATCTGCCAAAAAGCTACATTGCTGCATCCTAGCCTCCTGTCCTGACTTCCCTTTCAGACATCTTTAGTTAGTTACCCAAAGGCACAGGATCTTGGCTTTGTTCTATTTCACAGACTAGTTTAATTATACTTGTTGTTGCTATAACCATTTGTATCATCAAATATTGTGTGAGACATATGTCTAATACATTCAAAGAAGCTAATAATGCCATTCCTACCAACCAACAAACATGTATTAAGTTAAAAAAGCTGTTACTCACATGAGTTTAGCCTCTTGCCAGAGTCTCAGCTTCTCATCATGCCACGGAAAGGCTCTCATTTCAGCCCAGCCAGCTCCTTGCTCTCCCAACCCACTATTTCACATCCAATGATGCCTGGCTGTCTAATTGCAGTGTCTGGGGTCTTCAATGTCTGTGGAGACAGACTGCCGTCCCCATCCAGTGAGAAAAGACCTTGCCAAAGCAAGTTACTCCTTTGTGGGTGATGAGACAGATCTGAAAATCAACTCACCTTGAAGATGAGACTCCTAACACAACCAGGGGAAGGCTTAAGATCAAGGCATCTCTTTCTCGTGAGATTCCTGATCAAAAGGGGGGACTGAGAAAGAGCACACCAAATTAACATAGGACTCCTGATGTGAGATGGTGGCTATGCTCAGATCTGAGGCTAAAGCTCCATTTTAAATAAAAAATAACCTCAGCATCAGCCTGTCTTTCCTCTAAATCTCCCTTGTACCCTGAGAAAATTACTGGTAAACAAACCCTGAAAACTATGTAATTTTGTTGCCTTACAGGTTTTGTTTGTTGCCTAAGAAGCCAGGTCCAAAAGTATTCTCAGAATAATGTTCACTCAAAACAAACTTTAGAATTATACACGTCCTCCCTACAGTCACTGCAAGGAAAGTCTAGTGATTATTTTCAGGCCAGATGTACCCAATTTAGTGATTTCTTTGTAATATTAAAAAAAAAAAAAATGTTAGAAATGTATGTAATCCCCTACCAACCAGACGTACCATTACCCAATTTTGTAACTACCACCTTAATGTCCACCAATCACTGAATTTCCTTTTATTTTCTTATATAAACTCTTTGAACTGTCTCCTCCTTGGATCACTCAGTGGAGAATACTCAGGACTTTGTGATTCCCGATTTGCAAATTGGCTTACTCCTCAATAAAAGCTCTTTACTTTTAATTTCAATCAGACGCTACCCTGTTTCCTCTGCCACACTTCCCAGGACAGAGGAGCAGAAAGGGCCAGGGGGTCGTCTGTAGACTGTGCTGGGAGGAGGGGCAGCTCCATTGGCCAGGGCTTCCTTGGAGAACTTCATGCACCCCTCAGGGGCCTGCTTCCGCCCACAGTGTTCCTACATCTGCAGAGCCCACACTCCTGGGCTGAGGGACTGCACCTGTGTAAGTTCCCCTTTCCTCTGCCCAAGCATTTCTCCCACGACCAGTAGATATCTTTTCTATTCTGGGCCCAGGGTCTAGCACCTTCAAGTAGGTGGTACCCAAAGCCTCTCCTAAATGAATGAATGAATGAATGAATACATGAATGGTGAAATGGCCCAGGGACATGTATGGGCAGAGGGGCCCTGACCCACACTCAGAGGGTCTCCAGACTGTTCCTGATCCTCAGTTGTCCCCACTCCCAGGGGCTGCCCCTTTCCTGGTGTGAAGGTGGCCACAACCAGCTCTCTCTCCCTCACTAAATCCCCAAATGACTCGGACACCAACCTGTTTGCTGTGCCTGTTCACGGGTTTGGCCACGTCCTGGGCCTGGCCCACTCCTCAGCACCTGACTCCATCATGAGACCTTTATACCAGGGTCCCATGGGTGACTCCAACCAGTACCACCTGTCCCAGGTTGAGTGTGACGGCCCGTAGCAGCTCTATGGTATGGGTGGGGATGGCAGTGCCCCAGCCAGCTTTGCAGGGCTTGGCAGCCGGGCCAGGGAAACCTATGCCCCCCGACTCTCTCCTTGCAGGGAAAAGACCCCAACCCGCACACGAGGAGCCCACGAGGAAGACCCTGGCTCCTCCCCCCCAGCCCCTGGTTCTGCCCCCGGACAGGTGAGTCCCACCAGCTGTGTGATGTGGGGCAGCTCCCTAACTTCTGCCCCCTCCTTTGTGAGATGGGGGTCAGAGGCCTGGCCTCACGGGACTGTTGTGGAGTGAAGAGAGGAGACCAGGAGCCCCCGCCCCTCTCTGTTCATCCGTCCTTTCCTCTGCAGCCCCTCCTCCCCCATCCCTGACCGGTGTCGCCAACATCAGGGGTGAAACCTTCTTCTTCAAAGGTGAGTCACTTCACTGCTCACCTGGGCCCAGGTGGCTGATGTCTTACGGTGACAGGGGGCTTCCTGGGATGTGGGACTTTCAGTGCTAAAATCAGGAAAGGCCCAGGCAAACCAGGACGAGTCAGTCACCCCAATCCACTGCACCCCGACTTCCAGCTGGGTCCCCACAGTCCATGGGAGCGGCCGCCCAGCACTGGGCCCAACACCCCCAGCCACACAGCCGGGGAAAAACAAAGCGAAACACCAACCACTTGTGGCGGTTCAAACCCACCAGCCAGTCCTCAGAAGGAAGACCGGGCAATCTACTTCCGTGTAGATACCGCCTTGGAAACCCGAGGAGGGCTTGCTGTGAGTCAAGATCAACTCCACGGCAGTGGGTTTTGTAGCGCCCCCGCGTGTGTCAATGGCTGATTTTTCAGAAGTAAATGCTGGGTCTGTCTTGGTCCTTCGGGCGGACTCCAGCCTTTCAGTTAGGAGACAAGCTTAACCATTGGCATCCCACAGGGACACCCGGGAAAGACCTCCTGCTTCAGACTTCTCCGTGACTGGCCCCACGGTCTCTGGTTGCAGCGCCTCCAGGCCCCAGGAGAGCTTGTGGCCCCACTGTGTGCCCGGCACTGCTTCTGGGAGGGACGGCCCACCCAGAGGAAGGTCACCCAAGCCCCCTGCCTGCGCCACCCAGACTGCAGAATTGTCCTCTTCAGCAGTGAGCCGGGTCGGGGATACCGGGGGCTGGGGTGACGTGGGCGGCCCACCAGGACCTGGGTGGAGGTGCGAGCCCACCCTGAGCGGCGGCCCCCTCCCACCAGACTCTCTGCTCTGGGTGTTCAAGGACCCTCAACTGGGCGGGCGTTGCTTCGGGGTGAGCAGGGGGTCGCCATGTCCCCGTGACCCTACCTGGTCCCTGGATGTGGGATGAAGAGGTGGCCAGACGGAACCCCAGCTACCCGCTCACCCCAAGTCTCTGGGTAGAGGTGCATTCTGCCTTCTACGAGGTTACAGTCAGCAACGCAAGGGAAGGAGCTGGCCTTGGGGATGGGCTGGGGGTCCCTGGAGCCACAAAGGCAGAGGTAATCCTGGGGGATTAGGGGGAGCTCTGGAGAAAGACCCAGAGGGAGGCGAATGGGGCCGGCTTGGGGTGTGCCTGGGCCCTGACCCTGAAGTGTCTCCTCGGCTCCCACAGGTGACACCTACTTCTTTAAGGGCGCCTACGGCTGGCGCTTCGCCACGGGCGGCGTCGCGGCCGATCGGGACTCCCCCCGCCCCATAGGGCCCAAGTGGCTGGACTGTCCCGCCCCCAGAGGTGACCCCAAAAAACGTCCCCCCAAGCCTGGAGAGTGCGATTGTCAGTGCGAGATCAATCAGGCCGCGGGGTCTCGGCGCCTGCCTCTCCGGCTGCCCCTCCTGTCCCTGAGCGGGAAGCAACCTGAGCGCAGAATCCCCCACCACTGGACTTCGCAGGCGGTGCGAGTAGCTTGCCTCTCCATCGTGTGCTTCGGGGTTGAGGACTGGGGGCTCCGCGGAGGGGCGCCCCCAGGACGGCTGCACCGCGCCGGCCCTGCACACACACCCCTCCGGCTCCAGGGCGCATCTCCGCTCCAGCGGCCGCGCGGCCTCGGGATCCAGTCGCCAGGGGCGCGCGCGTTCAGGCACCGCGCGGACGCAGGTGTCTGGCGGAGGGCGGCCGCCAAGGGCACAGCGGACCGCGCGGAGGTCCCCGCTTCCAGCCCCTCCCTCCAGACCCCTCTGGGGAGAAGGCAGGGTGGCGGGAGGGACGTGGAAAGTGGGGGAGCTCGCCTTATAGGGTAGGCGCAGGACAAAGGGCTGGCCCTTTGCTGGGAGGGGGACCAGGCTCTGGACCCCACTGAGTTCAGCAGGGCCTTTCATTTCCCGTAACTGCTGGCCCTTCCCGCAGTTCAGCCGGCTCCTCCCGGGCCCCCTCCCGCCTGGCAGCAGTGGCTGGCGGCTGTTCGGGCCGGATCAGACTGGCTTGGCCGGGAAAATTCAGCCCCTCTCCCCACCAGCTGCTCGGAGCTTCCGGGTGCTTCTCCCAGTGCAGTCGTCCCACCGCCTCGATCGACATCACATACTACACAAAAACATTGTTCTACATCCTAGTTTTTTGAGTAGCAACTAAGGTCTTAAGAACTTGCAAGTGGCCAAATAGATGCAACAATGGATCTTCCTTGTCCAGAGCAAAGAAGAATGAAGAAAACCAAAGATGCATGGAAACAACTAGTCCAAGGGGCTGGTGGACCATGTGAACCTCAGCCATAGGACCATGAGACCAGAACTAGGTGGTGCCCAGCTACCACTGTCGACCACTTGGAAAGGGATCAGTGCAGGGATCCTGAATAGAGTGGGAGAACAAAGTGGAACAAAATCAAAACCTTAAAAAAAAAAAAAAGGCCAGATTTACTGGGCTGATGGAGCCTGGTGAAATCCCTGAGAACATGGCCCCTAGTTACCCTTCAGGTCTGAAATTGAACTCATTCCCATGGCTTCCAGCCAATCAATAGACAGGCATATGGGGTGAACATTTACATCAGGCAGACACACTCCTTAGAATGATCAGTCTTGGGAGATCAGAAGGGCAGTGTTTGCACAGGGAGACAGCCCAGGGGGCCGGAATGCACAGGAAAGAAGGACACCGGGCAGCGCAGTGGTAACTACAGGGAGGAAGAGGGAAGAGAGCTGTTGCATTGTGGGGAATTGCAGTCAATGTCATGAAACGAAATGTGTATGAACTGCCGTACAGAAAATGAATTTGCTCTGTGAGCTTTCATTCAAACCCCAATAAAAATAAAAACAAGATGGACAATAGCAACTGTTGGTGGGTGGCAAGAAACTGAAACCGTCCTACATTGCTGGTCACTTTGCAGAACAGTCTGTCAGTTCTTGAAGAGTTTAAATATAGAATTATCATATGATTCAGTAATTTAACTCCCAAGTGCATGCCCAAGAGAAATGAAACCATACCTCCACACAAAAACTTGTAAAAAAAAAAAAGGTTTTGCTGAGGCTGACTGTGTCCAACCAAGTATCTCATGGTATATGATTTCTTGGTGTGGAGATTTAGGGTCCTGGTTTCATAGGCCATCCACTTAATCACGCTGATACAGTTTTTAGTGCTTCTATCCTGCCATCTCCGTGTTCTTGGGGTAATGCCTGGAATCTGAAAAGCTTGCAAGTGTCCATCCCAGGCACAACAGTTCGTCTCCACTTGCCCGGATCAGCAGCACTAGGAGAATCAGGAATAGGAAGAAAATATGGAATGTGGGGCTAAGTGGTCCCATGAACAAATGTCTCTTTTGGCTTCAGACCACAAGAACTGGCTGGTGCCCGACTACCACTCCTGAACATTTTGACCAAAGATGCGATACTCACTGCTGTTGAGTTGATTCGACTCATAGCAACACCTCCTTGGGTTTCTGAGGTGGTATCTCTACAGAAGTACATTGCCCAATCTTCTTCTGAGGAAGGGCTGGTGGGTTTGAACTGCCAGCTGTCTGGTTAGCAGTCAAGTGCCTTAGGCACTAGGCCACCAGAGCTCCCAGAGATGCGATAGAAAAACTCTAAACAGAAGGGCAGGAGGGGAATTTGAAGCTTTTCAAATTCCAACTGTTGTAGCCCCCGAAGACTGTTTTAAATCAAACGATAGTTTAGCTTCATTTGGAAGGATTCTCTCCTTTGAAAATAGTGCTCTTTTAAAGACCCGTGGATATGGGGTCAAATCGGCAACTCGAAAGGTTGGACGGGAAGCTCGAGGAGGGAGGAACATATGAGAAGAGGGTGAGCGTTGTTGGACGGCTTGAAAAGTGTGATCAGTGCCACCCAAGTGCATTGGTGGAAACTGCGGAATGGGTGTGTGTTTGGCTGTGTATACTTTCAACAACAATAAAACTCAGAGAATGAGAAGTTGGGAAAAAGATCATTAGAATGCAAAGAAATAATAAAGAAAACCTTCCAAGTATTGACTGAAAAAAGCAAACAAAACCGACAAACTTGGACTTGAATGTGTATAGAGGCATTTTTCATCATGGGCAAAAGACAGGGACAACCCAAGTGTCCACCTCACCGCCAGAGCCTCCTGCAGTGGCATAGCTGGGGCTCTCTGGTCTGGAGGACCCACCTTCGTGGTCTTGCAGGTCCCTGCCCGTCGCAGACTGAGAGCGTGGTAGAATCTTCTCTGGACTTTGGTGCCAGGATGCAGGTCCTTTAAGAGACCTGGCCAGCCTCAAGCTGGGCATCTGGGTCCCTGACCTGGAAGGCCCCCCTCTTCTCACCTGCAGTTTTCTGCCATTTCTTTCCTAGCTCTGCACTTTCCCTCTGCCCCTCCCCTGTCTCAGGCAGAGGAGGTCAGGGGAGGCGCCCATTCTTGGCAGTTCAGAGAATGGCGAGGCCGAGGCCAGGGATCCAGACTGTAAGAGACAACTGTACCCTTCATACGCCCTTCGGACCTCTGTCTGTTTCTGTTTCTCTTTCTCTCGGTCACCCACAGCCACACCCTCACCTCCACCTCCTGCTTTGAGGAGCCTCCACCCTCCACTCTCCACCACCTCCTCCTTCCTCTGCTTTAAAATGAGCTCAGTCTTCCCTTGGGAGCAACCTCAGTGGGGTTTAGTGCAGACTGCAAGGAGAGGAGACGCGGGTGTCTGTCTGGTGCAGCACAGGTGACTATCCCAGCCCTGGACGCCTCCAAGGGCAAGGCTGGTCTTGGGTGTGGGGGCATCTCAGGGAGGGAGCTGAGGGCCCCGAGGCCAGAGGGACTCCCCGGGGGGAAGGGCAGAGGCCCGCTTTAGTCCTGGCTCACTTTTCCTCCTGCCTCTTCCTTCCCATCAGCCACTGCCTTCTGGACTCCGAGCTATCATGGGCTACTCCAAGGTGAGTGACAGCAAGCCCGAGAGGACGGCAGGGCATAGAATCCTCACTCATCTTCCTGATCCCCCTGATCTTTGGGGGACATGGCGGGGCTCTACGTGGTGGCCGGGGCTCATACCCTGGTCTGGCTTCTGCCCAGAGCCCACACTTCATCTGTCTAATGCTCTACCGTCACCGTCTTCCAATTCCCAGTAACGTTTGACAAAGGACTTGTGTTTCATTGTGCTTTGGGTCCCCCAAGCTACGTAGCTCATCCTGGTTAAGGGGTCAGAGCTTTGGTCTTGGAGGTGAATGTTGGGGGGCAACTCCTTTTGTGTGTGTGTGGGGGGAGGAGGCATGTTGTTTTATGTTCATTGTGTGTGTGGGAGGAGGGATGTTCTTTAGGTATTTATGGGGGGTGGGTGCCGTGGCTCAGTCAGGGGAGCCCCGTAACAATGAGTGTTCATGGGACGAGGGCGTTATTTTAGAAATCCCAGCTGAGATAGTTGTGGGGAGCTGGGGATGGAAGGTCAGGAAGGTGGGAGTGGGCAAGCTTTGGAGTGCTTTCTTTGGAACTTGGGAAGGTCCGCTCCAGTGCCTGGTGTGGCCCTGGAGCTGTATGTCTGTTTCTCCCTGTGGGACTGTAGCCAACCCTCTCCCTGCTTCCTACATACACGAGGTCGACCAGATGCTCTGGGAGCTCTGGGACTTGGGCCAACGGGATCGTCCAGGATTTAATGACTGCCCTTGTGCCAGGAGCTGGGTCTGTAGAGCCAGTTCCTCCCGCTGGACAGTGTGGCACTTCCTTTGTCCAGTTGCCATGGGCTGACAGCACAGTGCTGTTGCTGATTGAATCATTTCTATGGACAGGGCTGGGCAGACCTTGGCAAGGGGATGGGGCACTGACCACACAGTCTGTCCAGGAGCCAAGTGCTTCTAGCCACCCGATGGCGGCCGTGGCATGGGAGCTCAAGCAGAATCTGTGGCTACCTCCCTCCTTTGTGGGTCCCTCCCAGTGTCGGGGGGTAGGTCCGGGGTCTGGGAGCCTGCAGGGTCGGCAGTCAGGAACAGCAGCTCATGCAGAGTGGACCGAGCTGGGCACCGTGCTTCTCTGTCACCACCACAGAGAGGAATGGCTGCAGAGACGCCTCCTGCCTCCCAGCCCCACAGGTTCTCTCTAGGCTGGCTCTCACGGTGATCATGGAGGGTAGGGTTTGGGGGAAACAGAGTTCCCGGCTTAACCAGCTGACCGAGCACACTGCACCACAATGGGCACACGCACACATCTGTGTGTGCAAGGGGGTCTACCTGCAGGTAAGTGTGTGTGCAGGTGTGCATAGAACTTGTCACTGTGAAGGGGGGACATATAACAGCCTGAGTGTCACTGTTAACGCCACAGGAAAACCGTGTTGACCAGCCTGTGAGGACTGGAATGGGCACACGCAATGCTTGTGTGTGCAAGGGGGTCTACCTGCAGGTAAGTGTGGGTGCAGGTGTGCACAGAACTTGTCACTGGAAGGGGGGGCATATAACAGCCTGAGTGTCACTGTTACCGCCACAGGAAAACTGTGTTGCCCAGCCGGTGAGGACTGGAATGGCAAGGAGCTCTTCCCCACGTCAGTCTGCCTGGGGCTCTGAAGGGGGACAGGTCTTGCTGTCAGACCCTGAAGACATTCGGGAGGGAGAGCACCTGGGAGGCCTGGGACCCAGGAGGGAGAAGGATGAGGACACTGCTCCCCCTTCTGTCTCTCTTCACAGCACGAATCTAGACGAAGAACGTGACAAAGTCAGAAATCAACCCACAGGAGATGTTCAGGTGGGTCACTGTGTCCTGGAACCTACCTCCAGCCAGGTGTCCCCAGCCCCGTGGTCCCCACAGTTTGGGTGGAGTGCGTGGATTCATGGAGATGGTGCTACCTGAGGTTTGCTCAGGCCTCACATGGGCCACAGCCCCACATGCCCACGAACTCCTCAGGACACACCTGTGAGGGCGTGAGTGCACAGGTGAGGGGTGCTGAGGCCAGGGACACTGAGGGGCATCCTAGTCCCACAGCATGGAGACACAGACAGGGGGTGCCAGGTGTCTGGGCCCCAGCTGGGGGAGCAGGAACGAGGAGCTGAGAGTGGGCTAGCGCCCGAACATAAAGTTGAACCCTGGGAGGCCGGGTGAATTCTTTGTTCTGGTTGGTTCCCTGTCTGGGCCATTCTGACCACGGCGACCCCACGTGTGGAGAGTAGAGCCACTCCATAGGGTTTCCATGGCTGATCATTCAGATGGAGCTCACAGGCCTGTGTAGTCAGGCACCCCTGCCTGGGGTCATACTGGTAGTGGAGCGCTTAAAGACTTGCACCACCTGGGCCTCCTGGGGTGAATTTAAAGCCACTCGTTTTGTTTCTCAACAGGTGCAGCCAAGCGTGGCAGAGCTAAAGGTGAGGTTGGACCTTGCCCTTGCCCCACACCTGGCCCCAGTAATCAGGTCTCGGTCCAGTCTCCTGAGTCTCCCCTGAAGCCCAGACCTGCCCCACAGGAGGCCACAGTGGGAAGAGCAGGCAGGAGGGAGCCCGCGGCCACCCTGCTCCCTCCCTCCAGGACGACTGGAATGAGAGCCCGCTGGACTGGACGCCGCGGAAGATCAATATCAGAGGAGCAGTCCGGTGAGTGAACCCCCTGCCCTGCCTGGCCATCACCCCGACACCCCCAGGTTTAAGTGGGAGTCTTGCTCAGCTTTCCTGCCTGGGAAGGGGGCGTGCCCAAGAGCTTGGGAGGACACCACCTGCCACGCTCTACCCAGGACGTGGATGAAGCCCAGCGTGTGCCTAGAGCCAGGCCCAGAAGCCAGCGGGCATCAGCCAGATACAGCCGCAGGCGCCAGGAGCCTCCAGCCAGCTCCCTCCAGTCTGCGGAGCCATTGGAGGTAATGGAGGGCGTTCCCATGAGGGCCTTCTGCTGGGGGGGGGACCTTCTGTTTTCCCAGAGTCCCACAAGCCTGGGGCTGCACTGACACAGCCCAGACCCTGACCTTGAACCTGACTCGCCCTCCATGCCTGCAGGATGTAGCTCCCTTACCTCCCCAAGTACATCAGGACTCATGTCACAGAATTCGAAGGGCCCCTCGACCCCCGGAGAGCTGGGAGAGTGGGCATTCGGAGGAGACCTTTGAGGCCCGGCTCCACAGAAAGCTTAAGGAGCTGATGACGCAAATGTTGATGGTGTGGCAGGACGACCTGGCCGGCTTGATGGCGGACATGGCGGTGGCGGGGGCCGGGCTGTGGCCAGGACCACCTGCAATGTGTTGAAAGCTGTCTCCGCCTGCCTCTCCGACATGATAGGCTGGCTGCTAGGAGCCTAAGGCCAGCGAGGGGCCTGTGGCCAAAGCTGAAAAGCCCCAGGTTCCCCCAGCACTGGCTTTGGTCCCGCTAACCCTTGTTCTGGTGACGTAGTGCCTAAGGCATTTGACTGCTATCAGAAGGTTGGTGGTTCAAACCCACCAGCTGCTCTCTGGAAGGCAGACTGGGCAATCTACATCCGTAGTGATATTGCCTCTGAAACCTAAAGGAGGTCGCTATGAAATGGACTAGATGGGAGTGTGTTTGGTTTTTTGGTTTTCAACCCTAGTAGGGATCATAAGGCAGCAGGCAGTGTTTGGTGCTGTTGTTCACAAGGTCGCTTTGAGGCAGAGATGACTCGACAGCACCTAACCACAACGACAACCCTTGCCGACCACCTGTGACAGCCCTGCTCAGTCCTCCCTATGCGGGCCCTGTCCCCCACCCTCAAAGCCCTCCCCGCCTGTCTGGCTGTCCTTCTGCGGGTCTGACTGGCCGCTCTGGCCGTGGAGTCCAGCTCACTGCGGGTCTTAATAAAAGTGGCTTGAAGCCAGTGAACGAACGCCTGCCCGAGCCCTTCGGTGACAGGTGGGGCGGAGGGCAGGCGGGGCAGCAGGCTCAGTCTGTGGGCAGAGGCTGGGGTCTGCGGTCTGCGTGAGAGGGGGTGCCCCACCTGACCCGTCCTGTCTATAAAGGCGGACACTGGGCACTGTGTGTTCCCAGTTGGGGTGAGGAGTCTGGGCCATGGGGCCTGTGCGCTGCTTTCCGGGGGCCTGGCGCAGGGTGTGGGCGGCTGCCGAGTAGGCTCTGACCCGTGAGCAGCAGAATGACACGGGCCTGGTCCTGCAGCCCCTCCGGCTCCCTGTCGGCCCAGGTTCTGCTGTGGTCCGTGAGGTCCTCACTGGCTGATTTTCCAAAACGGGTCACCAGGCCTTTTGTCCCAGGCTGTCTTACTGGCACCAGTCCAGTGCTGGTATTGAAATACTGATGACACCGTATCTTAGCAATACGCGAAGCTCCGCGGTGCCCAGCCTACAGCACCCCTGACAGACAGGTGGGGGCTGCACACAGCGGGTGCTCAATACGTGCACACTCCTGGGTCAGCAGCAACCTCAGGCCACCAGGGGCCTGGCCTCCGCCCCCTTCCAGCTCCGCACCTGCTCCTTCACTCCGTGGCCCACTGGGCCTCCTTGGTCTTCATTGCAAGGTGGGGGGCCCCAGAGCTGGGCTGGGGCATAGGGGCAACTCAGGGGCACCCCACCTGGGCCAGGCAGCGAAGGAGGCAGCTGTCAGACCTCTGGGCTGGAGGCCTCAACCCCACCTGTGGAGATTTGGGCACCTGGGGGGTCTCCATCATGGAGTCAAATGGGGGGAGGGTCTCCATGGAGTCGATGGGGAGGGTCTCCAGCACTTGGAGTATTTGGGGGCCAAGTTCACCTTCTGACCGGAAGGAGCTCTGCCCCCTCCCTCTTCCTGCGGCTGGAAGGTGTGCTCACCACCCTGCTTCCCACCCCGACACTGATTTACTGAGATCAGGCTGAGCAGTGCCAGGGACCGACCGTCCAGGGCCTGCAGGAGCCTGACACAGGGCAGCGCAGGTGGGGTGGGGGGTAGGCCTCGGTCCCGGGCAGCCCCCGGGGAGGAGGGGTGTCCTTTCTGGCTCCCCCAGGCCTGAGCTCCCTGTGTGGGGAGGAGGCAGCCCGCGTGTTTGAGGGCTGTAATCAGGGACCGAGGTCCCAGGGCCTCAGCCTCCAGGCCAGGGACACTTCTGTTGGCCAGTCCTGTGAGGTAGGTGGTCAGGTAGGAAGAGCCCGTACAGGGGCTGAGCAGGTTTTAACCAATTGCAGCGAGACAAGGTAACCACCAGCGGTAAGGGGAATGCCAAGCCACAACGCGCGTGCGCACTAGAGAGAAAACGCGCCCTCTCTGAAGTCATTACAATATCATTATAATAAGTTAGCATCGCAGTTTTGACACACACACACCCCCGGGCAAACCAAGTGAGTTACGGGGAAGAGCATGCGCAGTAGCCAGAAAGGTATAATATCTCTAAGTGTCAGCCAAGCCAACCTCCCACCCCCCAAAAGGCGGAGCGAGGCGAAGGCTCAGAACAGCGCCAGGGAGCAAAATAGAGTAAAGGGAGAGACATGAGACCTCGCGGGGCTCCCTACCGCTTGTGGATGGATGCCCGTTCTTGTCTGTGACAACGTAGCAATGAACTTGGCTTTGCTCACTGCTTAACATGCGTTTTCTGTGTAAATTATTTTGCCGAGGAAAACAAGAACCGAAGATGAAAGCTCCCAGGGCTCACAGTGTCCCACCCACGCCCTCCTCTGCCAGCTTCTTCAGCCCCGATGATCACAGGAATGAAGTCTTGGGTCTTAGAAAGACCCTCCCCCTCGGGACAGCTGGGAGCCCAGCAGAAGGAAATGGGGGACAGTGGGCCTGACTTTGGCTGCTGCAGCTCCTGAGGCTGAGGCAGACATGGAGGGAGAGGGCCCAGGGGATGGGAGATGGCTGCCGCTCCAGCCCCCACGCCAGCATCCTGCCCCGACCACCCCGCTCCCACGGCTCCTGTGGGATGGCACCTGTCCTTTCTGGGACCTGAGTGGCTCCTGGGGGATCTGGGGTCTCAGCTGAGGGAGGAAGGAAGGGAGGAGCCTAGAGTGAGGATTCCTGGGTCTTAGCTGGGGATAGACAAACAGCACTGGGCAAATCTCCTGCAAAGGACCTCTTTCAAGTGCTGAAGAGCAAAGATGTCTCCTTGAGGACTAAGGTGAGCCTGAGCCAAGCCTTGGTATTTTCAGTCACCTCATATGCACGTGAGAGCTGGACAATGAATAAGGAAGACCGAAGAAGAATTGATGCTTTTGAGTTGTGGTGCTGGCGAAGAATGCTGAAAGTACCACGGACTGCTGAGAGATCTAACAGATCTGTCCTGGAGGAAGTGCAGCCAGAATGCTCCTTGGAAGCAAGAATGGCCAGACTTCGTCTCACCTATTTTGGTCATGTTGTAAGAAGGGACCATTCTCTGGAGAAGGATGTCGTGCTTGGTAGGGTGGAGGGTCGACGAAAGAGGGGGAGGCCTTCAACGAGATGGACTGACACGGTGGCTGCAGTGATGGGCTCAAGTATAGCAGGGATTGTGGGGCTGGCGCGGGATCAGGCGGTGTTTTGTTCTGCTGTGCATGGGGTCGCTATGAGTTGGAGACAACTCGACAGCACTTAACAACAACAACAACAAGCTGGGGATAGGGATGAGGCGCCAAGGGCATCTTCTAACCTCCTCCAACTCCATGAGGGGGAGAGAGAGGGGTTGACAGCAATACCCCAAAGCTGATTCCCATAAGGCAGAACTTAGACAAGCTGACACCCTCCAACCTTTCCCCCTGTTTGACATCAACCATTCGTCTCTCTCCCGGCACTCTCTACTTTTCTGCTGGGTTCTGCACACCGAAGTCACAGACCATACTCAAGATTATGGCGTTTATTAGGGAAGTAACAGGTCACAGCTCTGGTTCAGGAACTCAGGACACAGTTCTTCCATCAGGATAGTCTCCCCTGGCCCTGCCCAGGCATGCCTCTCTTTGGCCCTCGGCCTGGCCTCTGTCCTGCTCCAGCAAATGTTACAGAGCTCTTTTATCCCTGTCCACAGGTGCATCTAGGTGCACCCCACTCTGCCAGCAAGCCTCCTGCACAAAGGCACTTAGCTTTCTCTCTCTGTGGGCCTACCTCACCACCGTTCTGTTTTGTGCCAGACTCTTGATTCAGCTGCCATCGCCGATGTCTGCTGTCTCTTGACGCAGGGATCTGAGGTCCAAGGAAGCACTCCACACCTGGCTCTTCTATCTCTCCCCCCCCCCCCCCCCCCCCCCCCCCCCTCCCCCCCCCCCCCATGGCAGTGAGATTCTCCTTCTGCTCTGGGAGGGCTCATTTGAAGCGAGCAGATGGCAAAACTGGCCAATCCACATTAGGCTTCCATGCACCTTATTTGCATGGTCCCACCTGCACGAGGGTGCCATGTAGCCTACATACACTGCTAACAAGCTAGCCAATCCCCTTGATGGGCCACAAGCCACTCACATCTGCATAGTCCCACCCAATCATCTCGTGGGAGTCACAAAGACCATGGCTAGAAGGGCCAGACCACGTAATCCCCTGCACCCCACATGGGAAGGGGTGGGGCTGGGGAGGGATGAGGTCAGGGCAGGGGTGCTGGAACATGCACTTGAGAACTAGGGTGGCAGAGGAGAAGATGGGAGGGGAAGGTGATATCCTTGGTGCTTGTGGTCTTGGAGCTGTTACGTCAGGTCCCAGGGTGGTGCCATTCCCTGGCCCAAAAGCTCCTTGGAAGAACAAGGGCAAGGGGGAGCCCCAGACTCTAGCTGGGGGCAATGAAAGCCTTTTCTGGTTACATGGGATCCCTGGAGAGCCCTCGGCCGCTTCAATGGGAGCTGGAGGTCTCCACAACATCCCTCCCAGTAGTGGACTGTTTGCCCAAATCAAGCCAGTTACCAAGCACTTCCTGTGCTATGATCTTTTCTTTGTGTGCAAATGTCTTTTTTGTACTTGACTGTTTGTTGAAATATGTCATTGAGTTTTCCATCCATCCCTGGAGCCTTGTTTTTCACCAGTTCCTTCAGTGTAACTTGGACTTCTTCCTTCAACACCACTGGTTCTTGATCATATGCTACCTTTTAAAAGGGATGCAGCATTGGAGGTGCTCGCTTGGCTTTGCCAGGAAATTTGGAGGACAGCTCCCTGGCCAACCAACTGGAAGAGATCCATATTAGTGCCCATTCCAAAGAAAGGTGATCCAGCAGAATGCAGAAATTATCAAACAATATCCCTAATATCACACACAAGTAAAATTTTGCTGAAGATAATTCAAAAATGGTTGCAGCATTTTATTGGTAGGGAACAACCAGAAATTCAAGCTGGATTCAGAAGAGGACATGGAACGAGGGATATCATTGCTGATGTCAGATGGATCTTGGCTGACAGTAAAGAATACCAGAATGATGCTTAACTGTGCTTTATTGATTATGCAAAGGCATTCAACTCTGTGGATCATAACAAAGCATGGACAACATTGAGAAGAATGGGAATTCAGAACACTTAATTATACTCATGAGGAACTTATACATGGACCAAGAGGCAGTTGTCCAAACAGAACAAGGGGATACTGCGTGGTTTAAAATCAGGAAAGATGTAAGTCAGCGTTGTATCCTTTCACCAGCTTATTTAATTGGTATGCTGAGCAAATAATCTGAGGAACTGAACTATATGAAGAAGAACATGGCATCAGGATTGGAGGAAGACTCATTTACAACCTGAGATACACAGACGACACAACCTTGCTTGGTGAAAGTGAAAAGGACTTGAAGCACTTACTGATGAAGACCAAAGAGCACAGTCTGCAGTGTGGATTACATCTCAGCATAAAGAAAATGAAAATCCTCACAACTGCACCAATAAGCAACATCATGATAAACGGAGAAAAGATGGAAGTTGTCAGGGATTTCATTTTACTGGGATCCACCGTCAACACCCTTAGAGCAATCAATGGTGGGAGAAGAGAAGGGCAGTGTTTGCACAGGGAGACAGCTGGGGTGGAGTGCATGGGAGGGAAGGACACAGGGAAGAGGTAACTGCGGGGAGGAAGTAGGAAGAGAGCTGTTCCATTGTGGGAAATTGCAGTCAATGTCATGAGACAAAATGTGTATGAACTGCTGTATGGAAAATGAACTTGCTCTGTAAATTTTCACCCAAATCACAATAAAAAGTAAAAAAGAAATAATTTGACATATTGTACTCGGAAACTTGCTGCAAAAGGCCTCTTTACAGTGTTGAAGAGCAGAGATGTCACTTTGAGGACTAAGGTGCACCTGACTCAAGCCACGGTGTTTTCAGTCACCTCATACACATGTGAAAGCTGGACGATGAATACGGAAATCCAAAGAATTGATGCACTTGAATTGTGATGTTGGTGAAGAATACCAAAAATACCATGAACTGGCAGAAAAATGAACAGATCTGTCTTGGAGGAAGTACAGCTGGAATGCTCCTCAGAGGCCAGGATGGCCAGACTTTGTCTTGCTTAGCTTGGACATGTTATCAGGAGAGACCATTCCCTGGAGAAGGACCCCATGCTTGGTAATGCAGGTCAGCTAAGAAGACAGAAATCACGCGATGGAAAGACAGAGTGCCTTCAAGGATGGGCTCAAACGTGGCAACAGTTGTGAGATGGCGCAGGACTGTCAACATTTCCAGCCTGTTGTGCACTAATGTTGCTATGAGTCAGAACCAACTTGGTGGCACCTAACAATAATGACAACAAGCAGCAAAGATGTGCCAGGAGATGGGAAAACAAACCAAGCAACCGAGGCAATACCCAGTCCCGAAAAAGCCACAAAGGGGACAGACAGTGAGAGTGTCCTTTGGGGCCAGTTGAGCTTTTTTTTTTTTTTTTCTTTCCTGAATGCTTAACAGAAGTCATGTGATTAAAAAAAACCTTTCCTCCCTAGAAGCAGCCCTCAACTGCCTAATGGGGGTCAGGGCCAGGTGGTGGGAAGGCAAGCTTTGCTTTCCCTATGAGCATAGTCGGTTTGAATCAGTCACCAAAGCTGCAAAGCAGGAGATGTCTTATAACAGTCCTGATGTCTTCCTTCACTAGAGAAGTTTGGGAACATCGGACTGTCATCACCATAAAGAGATGGCATCCTGGGTGAAAAAAGAAATAGAAGGACTGTCTGGAGTGTAGGAAAGGTCGTGTGAAATCAGCTGACCTCCGTCTGAGTGGAGGCACAGTAGCTGGGCCCTGAGTGCAGCTCTTCTGGACCAGTTTAAGCCAGAGAAGCCCCTGCAGCAATCACCTTGAGATACCCTCTAAACTTGGAACTGAAACCACTCCCAGAAGTCACCTAAGTAACAGATTTGCACATAAAATAAGCAATATCACCCATGAGTACTTGCTCCTTTTAAAAGTCATCTCTCTGAGACCAACCCTAAAGCTAAGATGAGAAGGCAAGGTGGGACAGGGAAACTAGATTCGCGGAAATGGCACAACCAGAATGAAAATGAGAAGGTTGACGTGCTGTGGAAAATGCAGTGAATGTCATTGATTGATTTATGCAGAAATCCTAAAATGGGAACTGCAAAAAGGATGTGGGGGTGGAGTCCTCTGATCCCTCCAACTTCACATGGAGGAGATAGAATCACCACCAGCAGCATCAGGCCAAGGCTGATTCCCGTGAAGTCAGACAAGCTGCCACCCACCAGTCTGTCCGCCAATTTCAGACACCAACCGTCCCTCCCACAGCACTCTCAACTTCTCTGTGGAGGTTGATGAATTGTTGCAATGGCCACACAGAGCTCACAGACAATACTCATGATGATGGGGTTTATTAGGGAAGTAAAAGGCTACAACTCAGATTCAGGCATGCTCAGGGTACAGTTCTTCATCAGAACAGCCTCCCCTTGGCCATGCCTGCAGTCACACCTCTTTAGCCCATGGCCTCTTAGCCTGGTGTCCACCCTGCTCGAGCAAGTGCCACAAAACTCTTTCAGCTCTGCTGATAGGTGCACCCTACTCCACCAGCAAGCCTGCCTGAAGGCACTCAGCTTTCTCACTCTGTGGGCTGGCATGCTGCCGCTCTGTCTCATGTCGGTCTCTCAGTTCTGCTGCCACTCTCTCTTTACCAAGGAGGCCAGCACAGGGATCTTGGGTCTAAGGACACACTCCCCTTCTGCCTGCTCTCTGTCTTGATGATAGTGAGAGTCCCCCTCTCCATCTCTGGGAAGGATCATTCTGAGCGTAGCAGAATAGCAAAACCAGCCAACCCCTGTGTTAGGGTTCCATCCACCTGATTTCCATGGTCCTATCTGCACAAGGGTGCCATGTACCTTATTCACATTGATAACAAGCTATCCAGTCCACCTGGTGGGCCACAAGGACCTCACTTTTCATACTTCCACCCAGTCATCTGGTGGCAGTTGCAGAGACCACGGCTAGAAGAACCAGACCAGCTCATTCACTGCGCCACAGGAATCTAATTTGCCGCATAAACTTTCACTGAAAACACAAGGTATTATTTTTGACAAAGCCAAGGACCCTGCTTCCGTGGGACATCCCAGGTAATTGTCCGAACAACATGTGTTGGACCTCCTAGTTTCTTGCAGGTCTTAAATGGCTGCTAGTGTTCATGTGAGGTACAATTGGTCTCTATTTGCCTGGAGCTACACTAGGAGAGTCAGAAACTGCAGGAGGAAGTCGAATGTGTGGCTAATTGCCGCCATGAACTGCCGCCTCCTCTGCCACGAAACCAGAACTAGATGGTGCCTGGCTACCATTACTGAGCATTCTGATCAAAGAATCCGTGGAGGAACACTGATCAAAAGGGGGGAGATATAGAACTGAATTTCAAATTCTCATGAACTCCAGATCTTCTGGAGCCAGGGGGCTGGATGAACCCCTGAAACTATTGCCCCGAGCCCATCTTTAAACCTTAAGCCAAAAACAAATGCCCTGAAGTCTTCTGAAAAGCAAGTTTAGCTTCACTAGTAAAGAGCGTTTGCCTTGGAGCGTCATGCTGTAAGATCTGATGGGGTCAGATTGACAGCAGCAACTGGCAAGATGAGATGGGAACCTTAGGGGGCAGTGAGTTGATGTTAACCGGGGAGGGACAACTCCGAGGAGGGTGAGAATGGTTCCCAAACTCAGAGAATGCCATCAAAGCCACTGAATTGTACACGGAGACACTGCTGAACTGGTGGTCAGCAGTGTGTACTCAACCACAAAAAACAAAAGCACATCGTTTTTAGACATCCAGGTCTTTCTGCGTCAACTCTTCCCATCTCCTTTGGTGCTTCGGACCTGGAAAAGATGGACACTGCCGAGCATGAATGCCACCTTCCACCCAGGGCACCCAGCACTGGCCAGCAGAGCTTGCCGAGATGAAAATGCTGCACCTTGGCGCTGGCCACTGACAGCCATGCCGCCGAGCACTTGAAACGTGCCCAGTGCAACCCAAGAATGAAATTTCAAATTTTACCCAATTTAAACATAAAGAACCACACGTGGCTAGTGGACGCGGTAGTTGACAGGGCAGCCATAGGAGTATCCTGGGGGAAGAATACTTCCAGGGCCAAAAGCCTGCGGTTCCGGTATGTTACCCACCGCTGGCTCTATCTGGGCAGCGCCCCCCCCACACACACACACTGCGTCTTTCTGGTTCCCACATCACATCCTGGAAAGGGCGCTGGAGGCGGGAGAAGGGCGTCATTGGACACAGTGTGGAGACGACCGGATGTCATTCTGCTGCAATTAAAAAAAATAAATAAGGCTCAGAAAGCAGGACAGGACAGAAAAGAAGAGCTCGGGGAAATGGTAACCACAGGGAGGAAGGGAGAAGAGGCGTCAAATCGGAGGACTGCAGCGTCAGGAAACAAAATGTGCATGAATGTCAAACCAATTTGCTTTGTAAACTTCCACCCAAATTATAAAAATAATAAAAAAAAATAATAATAAAAGAGCGAGCATTTGCTTTCAAAAAGGTCATTTACTTAGGGGTTTTGAAATACACTCTTGAGGCCTGGAGGGGGTGCTCTGGTAGGGAGTGGCGCATAGGCGCCAGTGGAGGGTGTTGGGGGGTGTGGATGCACCGCAGGCCTCTGCCGCAGGCCCGGCGTGGGGCGGGGATGGCCAGGCCTGGCCCGATTGGCCAAGCTAGTACAGGATCTCGCGAGCGTGGGTCCGCAGGTGACGCATGAGGTGGGAGTTACGGCTGAAGCTGCGGCCGCACTGTGGGCAGGAGTAGGGCCTGGCGCCGGTGTGCACCAGCCTGTGACGTTGCAGGTTGCAGCTGCGGCTGAAGCTCTTGCCACACTCCACGCACTCCTGGGGAACCTCTGCCGGCGGCGGTGCCGCGGCCGCCGCCTCCTCCCCCCCCGCCCCCAGGTGGGTGGCCAGGTGCCGCTGCAGGTGCGCGTTGCGCCGGAAGCTCCGGTCGCACGTGGGGCAGCTGTAGGGCCGCTCGCCCGTGTGGCTGCGGCGGTGGCGGGTCAGGTTGGAGCTGTTCCGGAAGCGGTGGCCGCAGGTGTCACAGGCGTGGGGCTTCTCCCCGGTGTGGATGCGCCGGTGGCGGGCCAGGTGCGCGCTCTGGCTGAAGCGTTCGCCGCACTCGCTGCAGCAGCAGGGCTTCTCGCCCGTGTGGCTTCGCCGGTGGCGGGTGAGGTCCTGCGTCTGGCTGAAGCTCTTGCCGCACTGGGCGCAGTGGTAGGGCCGCGGGCCGCCGTGAGTCAGCAGGTGGCGGGCCAGGCCTGCGCGCCGCACGAAGCGCTTCCCGCACTGCGAGCAGGCGTAGGGCTTCTCGCCCGTGTGCACGCGCTGGTGGCTGGCCAGCTGGGAGCTCTGGCTGAAGCGGCGGCCGCAGGCCTGGCAGGAGAAGGGCCGCTCGCCCGTGTGCACGCGCCGGTGGGCCACCAGGTGCTCGCTGCGCCGGAACGCCTTGCTGCAAATGTCGCACACGTAGGGCCTGCGCTCGGGGGCCGGCTGGGCGCTGCTGGCGCACTCGGTGCACTGGTGGCCCTTGTCCTTGGCGTGGATGTGCAGGTGGCGCTTGAGGCTGGAGCGGCGCTGGAAGGTGTGGCCGCAGTGTGAGCACAGGACCACGGTGAGCTCCGGCGCCGGCGGCTGCGCCTCGGCCTTGGGCTCGGCAGGGCCGCAGGGTGGCTTCTGGGCCTGGTTCTGGTCCTGCGCGTGCGCCAGCAGGTGCTTCAGGAGGCTGGCCCGCCGCTGGAAGCCCTGGCCGCACTCCGCACACAGGAAGGCGGGCTCCGCGTGCGTCTGCAGGTGCTTGCTCAGGTGTGAGCTCTGGCGGAAGCGGTGGCCGCACAGGTGGCAGGGGTGCGGGCGCTCATCCGTGTGCGTGCGCATGTGCAGCTTGAGCACGGAGCTGCGGCCAAAGCGCTTGCCGCAGCACAGGCACGCGAAGGTGCGCCCGCCGCCGTGCGAGCGCAGGCGGTGCGCCTCCAGGAGCGACAGGTGCGCGAAGCTCGTGCCGCACTCGGTGCAGATGAGCCGCACGTTCGGCTCGGGCTTGGGGGGCCCGCCGGCTGCCGGGGCCTCCACCACCTCAGTCCTGCCAGGAGGGGAATCCTGGCCACCGGTGTCGCCCACCGCAGGGCTCTGGCCGGCCTTCTGGTCCTGGGGGTCTTCCGCCTGGCCAGGACTGGCTGTGCTCAACTCTCCTGAGACGGCAGGGCCCCAGGCAGCCCCTCTGGGCTCTCCTAGTTTAAATTCCTCTTTGTTTGGAGTCCTGCTTTCCAATCCTAGGGACAAAGAAGGAAACGAAGATGGTCGGGTTGATTTAGAGGGACTCCCAGGAAAGGCCAGAACCTCACTGCTCTGGGTGCAGAGAGACCCCAGTGTCAGCAAAGACGTTGATGGGCACAGGGTGGGGGTGAAGCCAGAAGGCCCTTTTTTCATCATCACCTATTTTTGTTTGGATTTTAGTAAAATATATCTATACATCTATATGTATATACACACACACATTTTTTTTTTTTTTTTTTTTTTAGCTTTGCAACTAGGTTTAAGTGTGCTGTTGAGTGACATTAATTACGTTCACCCTGTGTTCAGACATCACTGCCATCTAATTCCAGAACATGTTCATCACCCCAAATGGAAACCCTATGCCCATTAATCAGTCACTCCCTCTACAACTGCTGTAAATGCCCAAAGGAAATGGGGTGCTAATTAGACCAGATACAGTAAACCTTAAAAAAAAAAAAAAAAAGAATATCAATTTTAAGAGACAAGAAGAGCCAGACG
Source organism: Orycteropus afer afer (assembly GCF_000298275.1). Lineage (NCBI taxonomy): Eukaryota > Metazoa > Chordata > Mammalia > Tubulidentata > Orycteropodidae > Orycteropus > Orycteropus afer. Next base: position 1,674,629 of record NW_006921648.1, read on the forward strand.
GCATCTGAAGCCTCAGGGACCACTCCCGGCACCCGAGGAAGGATCTCCCAGTAAGTTGGGGGAAGGCTTCTTACCTAGAGGGTGCACAGGCCACGCCTTCTTGGCAGGGACGTCTTCAAAGGTCAAGGATTCCTGGAACCAGAGGCATGGCAGAGAGCCTCCGTGAGTGAGGAGTGGCTGAGGTCGGGGTAGGGGTGGGATGAAGGCTTTCAAAAAAGGAAGATACCAAAACCAACCCAACCCAACCCACTGCCATCAAGTGATCCTGGCTCATAGCAACCCCCCTTGGGTTTCCGAGATGGTAAATCTTTATGGAAGCAGATTGCCCAGTCTTGCTTCAGTGGAGTGGCTGGTGGGTTTGAACCGCCAACCTTCTGGTTAGCAGTCAGATGCCTTAGGCACTACATCACCAGAGCTCCTTAAAGGAAGATAAGGATTGGCTAAACCTACAGAGCTTGAGAAAGTTCCAGAAGGTGCCAACCACCTCAGGTGAGGCAACCAGCCCGTCTCACCAACACAGCCGCCAATTCTTGATCCTGGGAATTCTCTGGCCATACCACGGGGCCCTGTGTAGCTGCCACCGTTGGGGTAGACAAAGACAGAGCTGTTAGAAGCCACCAGCCCTGCCCGCCACGTGGCTTCAGGGACAGGTACCCCACTGCCACAGTCCTGTGAGAGACATCTTGGATCTCTCCCATCCCGGCCAACTAGGAGGCTGCCCAGTTCCCAAATAGCCTGCCTCCCAGGTTCCACCCACACGGCCAGCTCTCCACCTTCCTGGGCTTCTCACCAATTTCTTGCAGAGTCTGGAAGGTTCTTTTGGGACTAGGGCTCTGTGGCTGCTTTGGACTTGGGCTGAGTACCCAGGTGCCTGGCTCCAAAGGCTTGGTGGCTCCTGGCTGGGTGGCATCTGGACCTGGAGCCTCTTCGGAGGGTACTTCCTCTTTGGGGATGTGGCTGGGCACCTGGGCAGGGCCCCCTTGGTCCTCTGCGGTGACATCTGTACTGGGGTAATTCTTGCCGGTGTTGAAGCTAAAATCCTGTAAAGTATTTTACAGAGTATACGTGTGTTCATGTCCTACCGACTCCAAAGGGGAAGAGGCCAGGTGAGTGAGACCCACCAGGAACGGGACAGGAAGTTAAGGAGGAAGCGGTGGGCAGAGGAAGGTGGTATTTCCAGGGATTCCTATATTTAAAAAAAAACAGGCAAGTCAGACTAGACTTTCTGTTGTTTTTGTTTGTACAAGGCAGCCTCAGCAGCTGATTGTTCAGATTCTTGTTGTAAATGTCTATCACGTTTGCTAAGTCTGACTGTACTGCTACAGTTCAGTCATACCAGGAAAGGGTCAGACTTACTGACAGATTTACACAAATGGCTGGGCAACTCTTGCCCTTGATCACTGTCAATTTCCCATCACCTGAAGCAGAAAGTTTCTCCTCAAGTTTTAGGAAACAAAATCCTGAGTGTGTATCTACGTTTCAGAGAATGAAAATAAAAGAAGGAAAGGCAGACAATTCATTTTATAAAATGCATTTTGATTTCAAGATCTAGTCAGAACAGCACGGAAAAGAAAAACACAGCCATGGGTAGAAAAATTCTGAACAAAATACTAGCAGATAAACCCAGTGGCAAATTTTTCTTTTTTTCGAGTCATGTTTAGGAGCTCTGGGGGCTCAGTGCCTAAGGCGTCTGACTGCTAACCAGAGGGTTGGTGGTTCAAACCCACCACCTGCTCCACAGAAGGAAGACGGGGCAATCTGCTTCCTCAGAAACCCAACGGTTGCTATGATCTATAAGCATATTAAAATATTGGCGACGAGTATAAAAAAATAAGTTTTCTTGGGAAAAAAAAAATGATTAATAGGGCTTATGCCAAGAATTCAAGTATGGGTCAAAGTCAGAAAAATTAATACTCAACATCCCATCTTAGTGGATTGAAGGGAAAAGCCTTACAATCATTTTTATACAAACAAACAGAGTCAAACTCTGCTCCACAGGGTTTCAGTGGCTGGTTTTTCTGAAGTGTGTCACCAGCCCTTCCCTGCGAGGCATCCCTGGGCTGGACTCGAATCTTTAGCCTTTCAGTTGGTAGCCGAGGTATCACCCCAATGAACCCCCCACGGCTCAGATCACTGCTGTGGACCCACAGGAAAAAATGATTTGATACCACCCAGGTGTCAAGTATGCTTTTAGGAAAACCCTTGGCAAACCAGGAGTGGAAAGGATTTTACTTAATAGTCAAAGAATATAAAGAAGTGCGCACCTTCAGGGGGCAGTGAGTTCTTGTTAATGGGGGAGGCATATTCACCAAGAGAGGATGAGGATGGTTGCACAGCTTAAAGAATGGAATCAGTGTCACCGAATGGACATTGAAACGGTTGAACTGGCGTATGTTGTGCTGTGTATGTTCAACAAGAAAAAGAAATTACAGGTATTCCCCGTGTTGTGAACGAAGCCTTGAGATCCGGTCCTGACTGTGTCTTTAAGAATCTGTAGCTAAGTCGGATCAAGGGCATTCAGTTGTCACTTAGCCTTATTGAAGGCAAAAGTGGGATTCTGGTGGCGCAGTGCCTACAGCATTTGACTGCTCACCAGAAAGTTGGCGGTTCAAACCCACCAGCCACTCTGTGAAAAGACGGGGCAATCTACTTCTGTAAAGACTGGAAACCCAACGGGGTCTCTCTGAGTTGGACCTGACTCGCTGGCAGTGAGTTTGAGTTTGTTTGTTTTTTTTTTTAGTTTTAATTGGAGAACAGGCTCAAAGCCTTTTCAGTGACTGACTGAAAAGCTGTGTGTGCAGCAAGCGAAGGTAACATTGAGGAGGAATCTGTTGAGAGTCGGGGTTGGTTCAGTCCTTTCAAAGTGAGAGCGGGTTTCCATCACATTAAAGGGGACGTAGCATGAGAGCCGGACCCATGTCCTTTGGACGTGTTGTCAGGAGGGTCCTTGGAGAAGGACGTGCTTGGTAAAGTAGGGGGTCGGCAATAAAGAGGAAGCTCCTAGAGATGGAGTGACATGGGCTGCGACGACGGGCTCAGGTGTAGCAAGGACTGTGAGGGTGGCGCAGGGTTTCGTTCTGTGGACACGGGTTACTAGGAGTCAGAGCTGACTCACTGGCCCCTAACAACAACAGTTGTCTGTCGTTGGAAGTTCATAACCCAGGGACTGCCCGTATTAAAAAAAGAAATCTGCAGCAAGCTTAATAGTGAGGAAAGTCTTAAAAGCTGAGATACACCACGGACGGGCAGTGAAGCCCGTGGCCCTGCCTGCCCTCCCAGCCGCCTCTTACCAGCGGCCCCGCGCTGCCGGCCTCCAGGCTCACGCCCTCGAGCAGCAGCACGACCTCCTCGCCGTCGCGGAGCGGCTGCCCCTGCAGCCGGCCCAGCAGGTGCGGCGGCAGCACGCTCAGGAACTGCTCGAGCACCAGCAGCTCCAACATCTGCTTCTTGGTGTGCAGGGCCGGCCGCAGCCAGTGGCCGCAGAGCTCGCGGAGCCGGCCCAGGGACGCCCGCGGGCCCATGTCCTCCTGGTACTGGAAGCATCTGAAGAGCTGGTGGGCCACCTCGGGCCGCAGCCTGCTGTCCAGGTGCTTGGGCTCCTGCTGCCCCACGGCCTCGTCGTCTTCCAGTTTGACGGCGCCAAGCTGCTCTTGCTCCTGGGCGGCCGGGCCGGCTTCTGTGAGCATCCTTCGCCTCCTGGCACCTGGCTTCCTCTCAGGTCGCTCCCTCCTTCCCCACCTGGGAAGCTGAAGACCCAGAGTTGGGGTCTGGGCCGGAGGCACTCACCCCCACCTGCCCGCTGCTTCCCGAGTCACCAACCGATGTGAAAACCGGTTAAAACCGTTCCGACTCACGGCAACCCCGTGTGTGTATACGGAGAAGCGTGTGCCGTAAGGCTGTCAACGGCTGGGTGTTTCGGAAGGAGACGGCCAGGCCTTCCTTCCGCTGCATCTCTGGATGGACTTGAACCTCCAACCTTCCGGTTAGCAGTCAAGTGCACTCACCGTTTGCACAACCCAGGGACTCCAGTCAACGTTAAGACGCCTTCCAAGGAAACAGTTACCGCTGCTCGTGGGTAGTGGTTCAACCTGAACAAAGCACCAAAAAGCAGAGAAAACTGATAGTATTATTGTCCTGTCCTGGGTATCCAGAAGTCTGCATCTTGTCACCCCAGGGATTAAATTTCACATCCCCGAGAACAGCCCCCTGCTGTGTTACTGTGTGGAGCCCACAGCACCGTCAAGAATGGAGTTTGCCAAAAGCATTCCATCTCAATCTAACACAGCCCCTAGACCCAGCTTCCAGTGTAAGGACATTACAGTAGTGTCACCTGGAAGGCTGAGGTGCACCTAACCCAAGCCATGGTGTTTTCAATCGCCTCACATGCATGTGAAAGTTGGACCATGAATAAGGAAGACCAGAGAAGAGTGATGTCTGTGAATGATGCTGAATACGGGACGGACGGCGAGAAGAACCAACAAATCCGTCTTGGAAGGAGTACAGCCAGAGTGCCCGTTAGAAGTGAGGATGGGGAGGCCATGCCTCGCGTACTTGGGACGTGTCTTCAGGAGGGACCAGTGCCTGGAGAAGGACACCGTGCTTTGTAAAGTGGAGGGTCGGTGAGAAAGAGGAGGACCCTTGGCAAGATGGACCGACACAGTGGCTGCCAGAATGGGCTCAGGCAGGGCAAGGAGGAGGAGGCCGGCGCAGGCCTGGGCAGTGTTTGTTCAGATGTACACAGGGTCACTGTGAGTTGGAACCTAACGGCAACATGGGAAATAAGGGACAAACCCTCCAAGATGGAACATTCAGGAGACACATTTGTTAGACAGACCGTGTAACACATCAGTGCCTGGGGAGGGGCTTGTTTTAGAGGTGACCAAAGAGAAAGTGTGATCAGCAGTGGCAAGCCTACTAACTCCCGATGTCACCTTCTGGCTAAACAACAAGTTTGCTGGAAAAAAAAAAATACTGTCACCCCTAACTGCTATCTATGCTCCTTTACAAAAACTAAAATCACCTAGATGAGGCCAAACAGCCCACGAAGTCAGAATTAAGGGGACCAGCACCAGGCAAGTGGAAACACACTGAGAACCAGGCCGTGCGTCAGCACGGAACGTTGTCACCAAAGAGCTTGTTTAGAAATTGTTGAGCGGGGACCCCGAAACTGCTGCGGAAACCTTCCCTGAAAACACAATAAAATATTTAAGAAAAGAACTGGGAACCTTGGTTGGATGCTGTTTTTTTTTCAAAAGCTTGAAAGGCATTCTGGGAACAACTCACTCAAAGAACTCAGTACCGTCCAGTCACATCCGACTCACAGCGACCCCTCCTTGGGTTTCCGAGGCGGTGTCACTACGCAAGTAGACTGCCCAACCTTCCTTCTGAGGAGTGGCTGGTGGGTTTGAACCGCCAGCCTTCTGGTTGCCTTAAGCACTATGCCACCAGAGCTAGGGACGTGTGAATAAGGATAGGATAGGTACTACATGGTAACAGGGGTGACCGCTCACTTTCTGAGGTGGCATTCTAGTCTGTGGTAAGTAGATGTCTTTGTTCTTAGAAGATGCTGGAAAGTAGGGAAGTGAAGTTAGCTCGAGGACCAAGGCAAATGTGGCAAAATGACCCACAAAATGAAGTTGCCGTTGGTTCCATTCTGACTCTTGACAACCCCACGTGTGAGCAGAGTACCGCTGCACTCCATCGGTCTTCAGGGCTGACCTTCTGAAGCCCCAACCCCAGGCATTTGTGTTCCTAGCTGCCTCTGGTGGGTTTGAACCACCAACCTTTCCATTGGCGCCACCCAGGCACTCCTTGGCAAAACGGTAACAAGATTTGAATCAAGGAGGGGAGGGGGTGTTTGTTGCATGGTTCTTTTAACTTCTCTGGATGTTTGAGAATTTTAAAAATAGAAGATTTGGTATTTATATTTTTATCACGATAAAAAAAATACTAAAAATAAAGGTTAGTGGGGAAATCTTTATATTCGTGGTATCTGAGCAGGCGATCTGACTCTACTTTCTGGCTGTGCAAGTGGCTCTCAGAGGTCAAGGCCACGACCACGCAGCTGACCAGCGCAGAGCTGGGCTGGGCCCCCGCCTGCTGCTGCTCAATTACCCCACCTCTCACAGTTGCAGCCCCAGGGGTAAGGCCAGGATGAGCCCCGGGGAGAAGGAATGGGAGCACCCAGCTTGAGCCTAGAGTTCACTGGAGCGCCACCTGGACCAGTGTAGGAGCGGGCGTTACTGGGAAAGGAATGGAGCCTTCTGGAGAGCAGAGGGGAAGAGGGTTTCAGTTGGGCAGCGGATGGTGTCCGGACGAGAGGCGTGCCCCCAAGGCAACCAAGCTGGATCTGCCCTCTCCAGGGAAGCGGCCCTGTGCCCACAGATCCCCCGGAGGAAGCGCTGGGTGGGAGGTGGCAGACAGGGGGTCATTCCCCTCTCTTTCCTAACTCACCCTCCATTCTGCATTTCTCCTGGTCTATCCCCCACACGCCCCATCCCAACCCTTGGAGTCTGGCTAGCAATGTTTCTAGCTGGCCACCAGAGGGCGCTGGTTCCTTGGTCCCAAACCACCTCCCAAGCCCGCCCCAGCCCCTCTCACCTAAGGGGCCGGCTCCTTGGAGCTTCTCCACCTTGTTCCTTTACAGGGCAGCCCAGAGCCGCCCCAGGTTCAGCCCCACTCACGGGGGGCAGTTCATTCCTTCAACACAATCCAGAGGCTTCGACTTTCCTGAACAGGCTTGTATTTCTGTTAGAGAGGTTTCAGGGTCCTTTTGTATTTTACCACTTGGTTCGCAGTTACTGAACAGATACGGGAACTTGGGCTCCCACATCTCCCCACCTTCCTTGTTTCTCCAAATCTGTGCTCTCAGGACAGGCACCTGGAGCTTGGAGGGCAGGGAGGGGATCGGATGTGCCACTCTCCAAAGGCCAGAGAACAACGCCTGGCACGTGGCAGGTGGGCCAGGGAAGGTGCTGGTTATGAGAGCTGTAATAATGCAAGTGACCACAATCTAGCAAGGGCGACAATAGTACCGGTGCTACCGATGACCCATGTCACAGCGGAGAACAAGGCTCGCAGGTTAACCAGCCTTGGCGACAGAGCCAGGTAAAAGCCAGCCTGGCCAAGAGCTTCCGGTGTTGGCTGAGCCCCCTTCATAGCGGACAGGAGCTCTAAGCACCTCCCTTCCAGGGGGATAAGCTGTGTGATGCGTAGAAGAGGGGACACCTGGGTTCTAAACCTCACCCCTCAGAGGAGAGCAAAGCAACACACTGAAGACGCCAGGCCTAGTTCCAGCCCACCTGCGCAACCCCCACCTCCCTCCAGCACCCCAGCCCCCAGCCTAGCCCCAACAGCTCCCAGCCTCCACCCAGCCGCTCCCAGGCTCCGCCCAGCCGCCCCCAGCCTCCGCCCAGCCCCTCTCAGGCTCCGCCCAGCCGCTCCCAGCCTCCGCCCAGCCCCTCTCAGGCTCCGCCCAGCCGCTCCCAGCCTCCGCCCAGCCCCTCCCCTCCCCTCCCCCAGTATCTCCCACTCCTTCCAGCATCCAATCTCCCCTCCCCCCATCTCCCTCTGGCTTCCCTCCATCTTTCTCCCCTTCCCTCCCCCATCCACAGGCACATCTAAGGTATGGCAGGTATGGCAGGGCCCCGGGCCCCACCGGAAGGGGGTCCTCCATCCCAGGCTGTGAAAATCATTCACCAAGTTAAAACTAATGCTTTTGTATTTGAGGGCCTCCATGGTTGAAGGGTCGCTATGAGTCAGACCGACTCCAGGGCACCTAAGAACAACAACGGGTCAAGGCAGACTGGATGATCTTGCTCTGCTTTGTAGAAAGAGACCAACCCAAACCCACTGCCTGGAGTTGATTCTGACTCACAGCGCCCCTAGAGGACAGAGTGGAACTGCCCCATAGGGTCTCCAAGGCTGTAGGTACTTAACAGAATCAGACTGCTGCCATATCTTTCTCCCTCGCGGCGGCTGGTGGGTTTGAACCGTCCACCTTCCGGTTACCAGCTGAGCACTTTAACCACTGCACAACTGTTACTCGCAACAATAGAACGGGGATGCTAATAGCTACCTCACAGTCGTACCAATGGAAAGGTGCAGGTACAAATGCCAGAAAGGTCTTTGATCAATATTCCAGTAACAATGTTCCATGTCTTTCTGTTGCTGTTATGTGCCGTCGAGTTGGCCCCGACTCATAGCGACCCCTCCTTGGGTTTCCGAGGCAGTATCACTACGGAAGTAGGATTGCCCAACCTTCCTTCCGAGGAGTGGCTGGTGGATTTGAACCGCCAGCCTTCTGGTTAGCAGTCAAGTGCTTTAGCCACTATGCTACCAGAGCTCCCATGTTTTTCTAGAGAAGCAAATTAATTAGAGAACCAATTGCTCACGATGGATAACCCTACAGGTCCCTACCACCCCGTGTGATTTTCCTAGCCTTAGGCAGAATGTGGCGCGTGGGCTGAATCAGAAAAAGCAGAGTGGGGGGATTCCAACCCCAGACCTTGGGCCTAGAGGCTGCAATCTCCAGGTGAGGTCTTAACCAGAGGTTTTCAAGAGGTGGGATTTGGGGCAAGTCGGCTTTAAAGACTCTCTCCCTCCCCCCAGGTTTCCAGGACAAAAGCTGTTAATATGCACATGTTGGGGCGGGCTGAGGGAGGAAGGCTTAGCAGCCACCATCCAGTATTTGAGGAGCTTAAACTGGAGCCCTGGGGGGTTGGGGGGCACTGGCTGGACCAGGGCAGGATGGAGGCCCCACCACCAGAACTCACCAAGACAACGGGAGAGCCCAAAGCTAGGAGGGCAAAAGAGGGGGTCCTCGGCCAGGAGCACCCCCTTTTTCCCCCTGGACCCGGTTGGCAGGGGCCTGCTTTGCTCCTCTTTGTTGGCTGAGTCCCCCACAGTGAGGGGGGGACTCAGCCTGATTCAATCCCATATCCCCAGAACCCCATTTGTGCTTGCCATAGACTGCCCCCCTTGGGGGCACGCTCCCGGTGGCTGGGCGGCGGGGGCAAGAAGGACCCGGAGCACCCGGGGCCTACCTTACCTTCTCTTTGCCAGTGGGTACAGGGAGTCCTGCAACCCCTCTGCCACATGTCCTTGGGGCTGCCTGACACCGGGCTCCCCAAAACAGACCCCCACGGCCTCCTAACCCTCTCTTCCAGCCCCCAACCCTCACCCACGGAGGCCTGAGCCCCTCACCCTTCTCCCTCCGAGCTGCTGCGAGCCGCTGGCGTCTGTCCGGGCAGCCTGCACCTCAGGCCACCTTTCCCACTCACCACTGAGGGTCCCAACTACAGAGGTAGGGTCCTGGAGAGGGATCTCTGATGGCCCCCAGAGCAGAGCCGGCCTCGTCAGCCTGGAGAAGTGCTCCGGAGAAATGGTACAGGAAGCTCCCTGCCTTCCAAGTCCCATCCAGGTGAAAAGAGGGGCTGCCCAGAGTTAATTAACCCTTTACCTCCCAGCGTGGCAGTGGGGTGGAGGGAAGGCGGGACCAGAGAAATAAAGACGACGTGACTGGGTCACATTCTAACCCCGGATGTGCGGGCGTTGACCTGCGTTTACCACCCCACCCCCACCGCCCACCAAGCCCCCTTTTCCTCCTACATCAGGGCTGGCCCCCGCGGCCCCTTGGAAACTGCTATTTTTCCATGTGCTCTCTTTGGGGACATTTAAAAGGCCCACTGTGTGCCAGGCTCTTGTCTTAAGCCCTTCATTCAGTTGACAACTGTGCACCGAGGACCGGCCACGTGCTAGCTGCAGGAGGTGGGGACTGCTGGAGGCGCACAGGCCGGCGCCTGCGAGCAAACGGTGGGGGCTAAGGAAACAGAACGGGGTGACTCGTGGGGAGCGATGGAGGAAGAGAAGGCCCTCCCCGCCAAGAATCCTCTCGTCTCGGCTCTATGGTTGCAGAAGCAGGGGCTCCCAGAAAGGGAGGTGGCCTCCCCGACTCATCTCTGGCCTTCCCCTTGCTCCAGGGCCTTTCTTGGGTCGAGCCTTTGGCCACAGCCCGGAAGGCGCTTTGCTGGGGGTGGACCTGCCGTGCCCCCGGCGCGCACAGGCCCCTGGGCAGGACCCACGGCACCTCCTGTCCCGGGGAGCCACCTGCTGAGTAGGGGCGTCTCGGGCTTGCCGTCCCTGTGCTCTGGAAAAGGCTAGACTTTCCTGCACTTCGCGGTACCCTGTTCCTTCACTGTAGCTGCCCAGGGCCTGTGTTCATTGGTCCCGCCTGCATCCTCCGGGATGCAAAGACCAGGAACCCAATCCACACGGACCGCCCAACGCCGGCAGGGGGCGTACTGGGGGCGGGCAGGGGCGTGGCGACTCGGACTAGCGCCCACAGGGGCGGGGCGGAGGCGTCGTACGTCAGAGGGGGTGTGGCAAGGGCGGTGCGCTTCGGTGAGGTCAGGCTGAGCCCGGGCTTGGGTGTGAAGAGTGCGCATGCGCGAGTTCAGCCTGGAAAGAGGGTGCTGCGTACAGACGGAGGGGAGCCCCACTACCTTTCACCTCCGCCTCTGCCGGGTCTGGCCCAAGCTCCTCCGCCGCCTGGGATTCTCTGGGTGGTGAAACGGTTACTGGGCTCGAGCGCTAACCAATAGATTTGAATCCACGCGGGGGTGTCTAAAATCAGCCTCTGACAGCTCCACGGAGCACGGTTGGTACCGTGTGTCGGGCACCGTCCCTGACACCAGTCATTCAGTGTTGGGTAGCAAGATGGGTGCTGCCCTCATGAGGCTTACACGCTGGGCAAGACCAGGGCACCAAGGCAGGGCTTCCTTTTGATTCATTTTACTAAAGTTTATTTCGCAGGAAAACAGAGATGAATAAACGTTACACAAAGCCCCCTGCCCACAGGGTTTCCAAGGCTGTCATCTTTACGGAAGCACACGGCCACATCTTTCTGATGCCCTGGCGCTGCAGTGGTTAAAGCGCTCCGCTGCCAACGGAAAGGCTGAAGGGCCTGTTAGCTTGCATAGCCCAGAGGAGCTAAGCGAGCTGCCAGGCCTGGAAGAAGGGAGGGATGGGCTCTCCACTTCCCGGGCGCCTCCCAGACTTTGCCTACACCCTTCCTGATCCAGGCCCTGAGTTGTAGCTTATTGATCCTGATCCCAAGATACAGCCTGGCACTTCCTTATTATACCACTTAACAGTGAATACAGTCTGTGAGCTCTGGGTGGCCACTGGAACAGATTATGGAACCCAGAAGGGAAGTAGAGAGTGCTGTGGGCGTGACAGCTGGCGCCAGAACTGACAGAAAGTGTGGAGAGTGGGGCCATGTCTGACCTTCCCCCCAGAGACTGGCTTGGAGCTGATCTTGATTCCCATTATCCCCCCTGAAGTTAGGTGCTGACACCCCTCTATTAACACCAACTCATCGTCCCCTATGGGACCTATAGAATCTTGGAGCTGATCTTGATTCCCATTATCCCCCCTGAAGTTAGGTGCTGACACCCCTCCATTAACACCAACTCATTGTCCCCTATGGGACCTATAGAATGTTGGGAGATGCTGTTGTCTTTTGATTCCTTGTAGATAGACCTTGAAAGGGAGCTCTGGTAGCATAGTGCCTAAGGCACTTGACTGCTCACCAGAAGGCTGGTGGTTCAAGCCCACGAGCCACTCCTCGGAAGGAAGGTTAGGCATTCCTACTTCCGTAGGGATACTGCCTCGGAAACCCAAGGAGGGGTCGCTATGAGTCGGGGCCGACTCGACGGCAAACAACAACAACAGACCTTGAAAGAGGACAATGGTCAAGGCAGACATTCTTGACTAGTTCAGTGAAATTGTTGTTTGGTTTTAAGAAGCCTTTGGGGGCTATTTTTAGTTTAAGGTTTAAAGATTATCTCATGGCCGTAGTTTCAGGGGTTCATCCAGCTTGCATAGCTCCAGAAAGGATTTTATGAGAATTTGAAATTCAGTTTTGCATTTTCCCCCCTTTCGATCAGGGTTTTTTCTATAGAATCTTTGATCAAAATGTTCAGTAGTGGTAGCTGGGCACTATCCAGTTCTTCTGGCTGCCTGCTCAGCCTGAGTCTGCAAAATCCCACTGGCCTCAGAGGGGAGACCTTGGGTCTTAGGCTGGGGAGGAATCTTTCAGAATTCTGAGCTTGCTAAAAGCTCCACTGCATTTGGTGAAAAGTAACCCGAGACATTGATGCCCACACTGTGCTTCCTGCTCTACCAGTGTGTGTGCAGAGCCCCACTGAGGGTCCTCTCTTCAACAGGGTTTCAGATGGGTGCCTGGGACAAGTGTCCACCAGGAGGATGGCTGCCCAGGGACAGGCTGAGGATGGGGTGACCTGAGCCCGAGAGAGAAGGGCCAAAGTAGTCACCATTCCTGCAAGTGATCCTGTGTTCTAGCAAGGGACACCATTGCTTTCTGGGGGTGGAAGCACAGTCCTGTTTTAGAGAAGGAAGAGTCACAGGAAACATGAAGAAACAAAGATTTCAGTGCGAGTCGGCTGAGCTGGAGGTCCGTTCCATCTGCAGCCCCAGCCCCAGGAGGAAGGCAGCTGCACGTCGCTGCGCGTTGACGGAGGTCTGAACCTCACACATATTACCCCCTTCTCTCTTGACCACCTTCCCATGGAGGTCAGAACTTCCGCCCATTTTACAGAAGAGGAGATTGAAGTGTGGAGTAATTAGGCCAGCGAAGGCTGAGATCCAGAAGCCAAGCCTGGAGCCAGGAGTTTGGCAGTGTGGGGGGTGGGGAGTCCTCTAGACGCCTAAGGGTAGCCTCTGAGCCATCTCTCTGAGATGTTAGTCCTATTCACCCCTGAAAAGCAGTACAACCCCCTCTACTCTTCCCTCTAGCCAATGTGGACTAGCCTTGGGGGATGGGTAGTCTGCTTAAGTAAATTAAGACATACCCATACAATGGAATATCATGTAGTCGTTAAAAGCAAGGCAATTCTGCATTTCCCCTCCCCCCACTTTTCTCATTGTATGTTTTATTGGAAGGAGCCCTGGTGGCATAGTGTTTAGTTTTAGCACTTGGGTGCTAACAGGTGTTGGAACCCACGAGCTGCTCAGAGGTAGAAAGCTGTAGGTGGGCTTCCAGAAAGATTAGTGTTGAAGGCCTAGGGGGCGGTCCTCCCTGTCTTATAGGGTGGCTATGAGTCAGAATGAGCTCCACAGGCAATGAGTATATATGCATGTATCATGCATGTATACACACACACACACACACACACACGCACACGCACACACACACACGGGCAGGCCTCAGTTTCCCCACGGGTGAATGCCGACTGGAGGAGTCGCGGGTGCCCCTCTCCGCTGCCCGCGAGGACCCGGCCCATGTCCAGCCTCCCGTCGCCCCGGGCCTAATAGGCAGGTCCATCGCCGAGAAGCCAGGAAAACCGGAAATTGAAGTCGGGGCAGCCGGACGGGAAACTAGGGGACACAGACCGGGGTTGGGCCTGAGTCTGGGGCGGGGGTGGGGGTATGGGGGGGGTGCCCCTCGGGGGCGCGGACGGAGGCGCGCACGTCCAACGGCTGGGTGTCTCCCCCTAGCGGCGATGGGCGGGGTGTGGGGGCGGGGATAGTTGGGGCGCCCACCAATCACCGGCGTCTACGTCAGCGCGTGGGCGGGACAAGGCTTTTAAAAAAATAACGTCGTTGCCTAGGCGACGCGCTTCCAGCGCAGGTGGGGCCCTGAGGGTCTGTGCGCTGCAGGGGTAGGCTCGGGGTCCTAGGTCCCCTCTACCTCCCTCTTACTTTTATTTCCACCCTGTCATCTCTTTCCTTCCTGCATTGCCCGACTCTTCAAATGGCTTAACTGCCTTAATTAGTACCTTTTCTGTTTTGTTTCCATTTAGATGAGTCTTTTTTCTAGTTTTGCTCATTCTGGGACTTTTCTTAATGTCCTCTTCCAAGACTCGAGTCAACAGTCAGACAAATCTTTCTGGGCGAAGATCATGATTTATTTGCTAAAAGGTGGAGTCCTGTCCTTCAGGCCCAGTGAAGCCGCCAGACCACGGTGGGCATCTGTTGAGTGTTTTTTGTGCCCGAAGCGCTGCCAAACGCTGTCACCCGTGATACTTATTCTTCTGACAGGTTTGGGAGGCGAGGACTGTGACGCAGGAGCCTGGTGCAGACAGCAGGCATGTTCAACTGGGCTTGTGTGGCGTTCTTAGTGTTTAAGTTTGGTTGTCAGTATTTAGAAGTCAAGAGATTTCACATAGAAATTAAAAAAAAAAGTGTGGCTTCTCTTGAAAAATCTGCAACTGTGGACACTACTGACCCCCAGCCCCTCCTTTAAACAAAGCATCATTTCTTGGGGCCCCCATAGTGCCGGTCACCTTTCATCCAAGCCACTACTCATTTGGGTTACCGCCTCCCTCTGCTCTGCTGCCCGTTTGAAGTCTCAAGGGCTGTAATCCACGCACAGCAACTGGGGCAGGGCTTCCTGGATCTGCACGGATCCCAAAGTCAGCCCTATATCATTTGGAGGGATTTTCTCTCATTCTCAGGAAGGCTTTAATGTCTGCCACGTAGTAGCTGCTCAATAAACATCTTCCAAACAACTGCATGAGTGTTCAGGCTTCATTTCGTCTAAGTTTAGACACGCTCATGTAGGATCCAGACTTCTGGGACCCCCCTTTGTCTCTGACCCCTTTGGCCTGGTGGAGAAGCTTTGCCCAGGAATCAGGACACACCCTCTTTTTCGGGTGGGACCTCAGTGGGGTGAAATGGTCCACCCTGAGGGTGAGTTCCTCTATACGCAGCTCCGCTCCTTGGCAGAAAAGCGTCCACGGACCAAGCTGTTCATCTTTTTCCAGGGTTCCCCTGTGGCATTTTCAGCTTATAGCTCTCTCTGGCTTAAAAACATTACTGACTTTTGCTCCAATTTTGTAAGTCCTCTTCACCGTGAGGATTAAAAATTCTTAAAATACTAACTAGAGACACACAGTAACCAGAGAAGATACGAACCAATGATCTCAGAAGTCACTTCTCACTCGTCAGAGTGATTGCAGACTCCATCGGAATCCATGTCTAACTGCAAAAACAGAGTTGCAAACTTAGCCACTACAAAGATGGCTGGGGACTGTGGCAACCTGGAGCGCATGCCCCAAATACAGCGTGTGAGCCTCCTGTCGGGAGTCGCTGGGTGGCACAACCGTTAAGCGCTCAGTTTGTCACCTAAAAGAGGCGCCTTGGAAAACCAACGGCGTGCAGTTCTGTTCTGTGTGCGTGGGGCTACCGTGAGCTGGAACGGACTAGACAGCAAAGGGTTGAGGGCGGCTCTGTTGACCAATATTCCGAATTCTCAGTAGTGTCTGTCTAGATGATATGAGAGCTCTCCCCATTTTTTTTTTTTTAATATTTCAATTTTTATGGTTTGGGTGAAAGTTTATAGAGCAAATTCGTTTTGCATACAGCAGTTCATACACATTTTGTTTTATGACAGACTGCAATTCCCTACAGTGTAACAGTCCTCTTCCCTGAGTCCTTCCCTCTCATGCACTTCTGTGCACCCCAAGCTATGTTCCTGTGCAAACACCACCCTTTTGTTCTCCTGGATTGATCGCTCCAAGGAGTGTATTTGCCTGATGTAAATGTTCACCCCACATGCCTGTCTATTTAACTGGAAGCCACAGGAGTGAGTTCAGTCACAGACCTGACAGGTAACTAGGGGCCGTAGTCTCAGGGGTCTCAGCAGGCTCTATCAGACCAGCAAACCTGTTTTTTTTTTTTTTTTTTAATGATTTTGTGAGATCTCTCCCAATTCTGAAATGTTGAAAACAAAATTGAGAGAAAAAAAGAGTAACCCCCTCCCCCCGTGGCCTGGTACGAGCGGCCCCTTGTGCCTTCGTTGTCTGGTGAAGCGGTGCTTCTCCGAGGACTTTGGTGGGGTGAAGGTGGTGGCAGGCACACAGTGTTCCCTGCAGGAGTCTTGGAACCCCCATACCTGGCCCAGGGGATGTGGGCTCCTCACCAAAGTGAAGCATACTCTTTCTCCTCTCCATCTTGACAGCCTCCCCACCCAGTGAGCGGAAACCTGAGAGTGGAAGCGGAAGCCGCTGGGGGGCCTGAGGGTTTGGGGACCCCACTGGTAGCCAGGTCAGATCTCTTCTTTGCTTGCACCCCCCAACCTTGAGAGGGAGCTGGGGCAGATCTGGAAAAAACACATGAATCCCAAGTCTTCCTGAGGTGGGGGCAAAACGACAGGGCTGGGGGGACTTCTGGCCTCCCCGTTTCCTAAGTCCACTCTTAAGGAGTGAGAATTGCGTGTCCCACAGACCCCCCCGCTGATCCAGGAGGCTTCAATGCAACCCAGGGCCTTCAGGGGACAGTCCTAAGACCTTTCAAAGCCCTGTGTGCTGGGAAGGATGCCCCTGCCGCCCTCCCACCCAATGGCTTTGAAACCAAAGAGAAGCAGGAGGCGGGCCAACCAACCACAGTGACTCTGGCCAGGCCTCTTTGAAACACCAGATTCCTGATGGTTTCAAAACGTTTCTTTGTTTTTATTTATTTTGGTGCCTCTGCTTTGTTGATATCATCCATACCTGCTGGTAAAGTGGTTCTCATGAGCCGGCAGTGTGGACCAGGGAGTTCCCTCCCCATGATCCCCTCCTGGCCAAGAGAGCATGCGGCCCAGGCTCGGACCCTGGCCCGGAACCCTCAACACCGGGAACCCTGTTGGTCTGCAGCTACGTGGGGAACAGGATCTGGGAGGGACTTCCTGTTGTCCCTGATCCCAATCTCCACCCGGCTCCCCGCGCCCACCAGGTGCAGGCTGCAGAGCCTCCTGTCCTGGGGCGGGGGGGCCTGGCCGCCGGGGTGCCCTCTCTGCCTCCGCCTCGGTGGGCAGGGCTGCCGGGGAGCACCTGGGTCTGGAGAGGCAGGTGTGGCTTCAGCCTGCCGAAGGGACCGGAGGCAGAGCTGGGCAGCTTCAGCTGGTGGGGAGAGAAGGACCTGGCCCCGGGCCGGGGCAGGAGAAGGACAGCGAACATCATCCCCTGGGACCTCGAGCAGGTTGGACATCTTGGGCTCCGGGGCGGGGACGTGCAGCTGGGAGCAGACAGGTCAGTGTCTGGACCGTAGGCAGGTTGGGAGCCAGGCCTGCGCTCAGGTGCGTGTCCAGGGCGTGGGGGGCAGACGGGCGAGGACTTCCGCCCTCACCGGGCACCTGTGCTGTGAGCTCTCTGCGGAACATTCTGCCCCTGATGACAGGACAGGTAGCGCAGGTCTTCCTGCGCCGGTGGTGGTGACACGTGGGGCTCTAGCATCAGCGGCAAAGGGAAACAAGCAAACGGACAAAGGTGGGGCCGTTCGATGGAGGGGGCAGCAGGCGCTCTGGCGGGGGCTTTCCACGGGACCCCAGGCAACCTGGGCTGCTTTTCTCTGCCTTTCCAGGACCCACACAAGGGGAGCAGCACCCCAGCCGCAGTGTCTGGCTCTGTGGGCAACGGTGTCCGCGGATGGTGGGGGAGTCCGGGCTACCCAGGACCTGGAGGAAGGCCGACAGGTAAGGAGGCGGCTGGGGCGTGAGCACAGCCTGGAGGGGCCTGGAGGCGGGAGGGCGTTTTCAAGGCAGAGCTTCTGGACCAAGGGAAGAGCAGGCCTGAGGTGGGGCATTGAGTCACAGCAACCCTGTAGGACAGACTAGAACTGCCCTGTAGGGTTTCCAAGGCGGTCATCTTTATGGAAGCAGATCGCCAGGTCTTTCTGCAGAGCGGCTGGTGGGTTTGAACCGTCATCCTTTTGGTTAGCAGCTGAGCTTTTAACCACTGTGCCACCAGAGCTGAAGGGGTGCCACCCCAGCCAAGCCCTGTCCTGGGAACGGTGCTCTCTTCACTATGAGGCCTCACACACTGTGCTCACCTGGAGGGACTCCTGGCCCGTAGCAGCTATGGGGAGGAAGAGGCCTCACGCGGGACAGGAAGGGGGCCAGGCCGCGATGCACTCACGTGGCTTCTGACGTGTCACCCCTCTGCCCAGGACCCAGCCTTCCATCCCCTGGCCCCCACTCTCCCGGAACTGTACACACACCCCCTGCCCCCAGCCTTCCTCCCCTGGCTGGGCTCCTGCCCCTGGGCAGGCTCTGGCTCCCAGCCTGTTCCTGTACCCTGGGGAGGCAGGGTGGGGGCTGGGAGGAGCATCAGTGGGGTGGGGGGAGTGGACAGTTTAGGTGGGGAGGAGAGCGGTCTCACCTGGCTCTCACGCCTCCTCTGCTGCCTGGAGCCAAGAGGAGAGCAGGTGAGGGACTCAGTAGCTCCCACCTCTGAGTCTCTCCTCCCAGATCTGGGCCCCTGGTGCCCACTGTCCCCGCCTGGTCCATAGCCCATGGGAACCACAGTGCCTGTGAGAGGCTGAGTTGAGAGGTGAGGCTGAAGCTGGGCCTCACTTTGCCTCCCAGGTTACCCGAACACCAAACGCACTGCTGTCGGGTGGATTCTGACTCATAGCGACCTATAGAACAGAGTAGGGCTGTCCGGCAGGGTTTCCACGGCTGTCATCTTCATGGGAGTGGAGGATATCTTCCTCCCATGAAGCAGCTGGTGGGTTCGGACCGACTACTGACCTTCTGGTTTGCGGCTGAGCACTTAACCACTGCACCAGCAGAGCTCCTTGTAAACTGAACTGAAAATCAAACCCACTGCCATTGAGTCACTTCCAACTCATAGCGCCCCTAGAGGTCAGAGTGGAACTGCCACACAGGGTGTCCAAAGGCTGTCAATCTTCACAGAAGCAAAGCTCAAACTCTACCCAATGCCGGGGAGTCCATTCCAACCCACAGACCCACAGCGCCCCTAGAGGACAGAGTGCAACCACACCACAGGGTTTCTAAGGCTGTCAGTCTTCATGGAAGCAACTGCCTCATCTTTTTCCCAAAGAGCGACTGGTGGGTTGGAACCGCTGACGTTTTGGTTGGTGGCTGAGTGCTTTAACCCCTGTGCATTGGAGCGCCTTCTGGACTTAGCTTTGGTTGTGAATACCAACAGAAGTCAAGTATTCCTGTTACCGTTTTCATAGCGTGGAAGGATGGAGAATCGTGGACACTGTTATGGGTCCCTTTGTGAGTGACTTTGGACAGGCGAACCTCGGAGAGATGGTGGGTTCGGGCCCAGACCACCACAATAAAGCAGATACTGCGAGCAAGTGAGTCACACGCATGTTGTGGTTTCCCAGGGCCTACAAAAGTCACGTTGACACTCTACGGCGGTCTCTGAACTGGGCGCTCACATGATCAGAAAGTTTGAAATGTTATGAGAGTGACCAGAATGGGCCATAGACAGAAGTGAGCACACGCTGTTGGGAAAATGGATCACAGACAGGAAGTGAGCACACGCTGTTGGAAAAATGGCACTGATAGCCTTGCGTTTGTGAAAAAGGCAACTTCTGCAGAGTGCAGTAAAGCGAGGCCCCATAAAAATGCGGTCTGCCTGGGCGCGCACCTTCCCTCCCCGGCGGGCTTCGGACTCCCGCTGCCGCAGGAATCCCTCAGGCGCGCGCACGCACACACGCACGCATACACGCATGCACGCACGGCGTAATCGTCATCATTAGGGTCGTACACGCACGACGTAGCGTTCTATGTGTTCCCAGGACTTTACCGAGCGCGATTTCTCACACCCCCGGGCAGGAGGTGGAGCAGCTGTGTCTCAGCGGGCAGCCGGGCTGCTCGGGGTGCTGCTGGGACTGGCACCCAGAGCCCTGACTGGCCCGAAGGTCAAGCACAGCCCGGGGTGGAGCGACAGGCCAGGTCCCTAGCAGCCGTCTGGCGAGCCCTGGTTGAGCACAGCGCTGCGCCGAACGGCGGATGGAACTCATCCTGCAGGTGGCGTGCTGGCCCGTGCTCGCCTCCCAGCGGCCTCCTCAGGCCCAGGGGAATGACTCCTCTGGGTTCTGGTCTCCCAAGCCTGGAGCCTGTTCGTCACCACCCCCCACACACGGGGAGGGCAAGAGGGAGAGCGAGCGAAGAGCCCCGCTTTCCTGAGGCTAAGCAAGCAGCGTGTGCCCCGCTGTGCTAGGGGACAAGGTGCGGTCGAGATGCGGTTCGCCTCCCTACTGAGCTCACAGTCGGTGGTTCAAACCCACGCAGTGGCACTGCGGAAGAAGGGTCTGGCAGTCTGCTTCTGTAAGGATTACAGCCACGGAAACCCTGTGGAACAGTTGCTCTCTGACACATGGGGTGGGTAGCCACGGGTGGGAATCCACTTGTAGACAAGTTCTTTTCTCGTTTGGAACTGCACCGCGTGGTGCCTGGCACCCACACTGTAGCCCAGGTTTGACACGGCTCTGTCGCCTCCCTTACCGCCCTGTCCCTGGTGGGATGAGCTGGAAGTCCGTGCGTGCCCAGGGAGGAGAGGGAAACAGGCCCAGTGGGGCCACGTGATGCCAGACCTGTGCCTTGAACCCTGTGTGCGTGCTGACACCTCGGTTCCTGTGGCTTCCAGCTGCAGCCCGTGCCTTGGGGCAGAGCTGGGGTCGTGTCTCCCACGCTCCACCTGGTGCCGACGGGGCTGCCTGTCCTAGGTTCCCAGTCACCAGTGTCCTGGTCCAGGAATGCTTTCCGAGTCGGAGGAGACGAGGCCTGTGGGAGCCGCTCCGGAGTCACCTCATGTCAAGATGGAGCCTGAAGAGCTGCATCCCCAGTGGGGGTCGCAGCAGGAAGGAGCTCCTGGTGTGCAGGGGTGGGCGCCCTTGAGCCCTGGCAACGAGAGGGTTCCTCTGCTCAACGATGGAGGTGAGCAGGGGGAGGGGGAGGCGAGGGGGGGGTGAGTAAGGGAAGGTGGGAGAGATAAGCAGCGGGGTGGGGAACAAGGCAGAGGTGAGTAGGGGGAGGTGAACAGAGGAGTGCAGAGGTGAGTAGGGGGAAGGTGAGTATGGGGGAGGCAGCCGGGGCAAGGCGGGCTGGGGGAGATGAGCAGGGGGGGAAGAGAACAAGGCAGAGATGAGTAGGAGGGAGGTGGGCAGGGGGAGGCGGTAAGCAGAGGAGTGCAGAGAGGCACTTGCCAGGGAGGCAGCAGTCGGGGCTCACAGCCAGGGCAGAGGTCCTGGCCACTGTGCAGTGTGGAAGAGCTATCCATCGCAGTGTGAGGGGCCAGCCCCCAGGTCCTCCTGCACCCCTGCCTTGCAGAGGCCACCTTGTGCAGCCTAGCGTCCCTGATCTTAGGCCTGGGGAGGTGGAGTTTGAGGGGCCATGGATGTCCCCGGAGCCCAGGGGTGAGCTCCTTGGGGGTAGCAGAGCCCAGCAAGGGAGCTGGCTGCCTGAGGACCCCTCTGCCTCCCCAGCCCACCCCTCCCCACAGGTCCCTGCCCATTCCTGGGAGGGGAGGACCCGAGACCGGCAGATGGCCGCCGCCCTCCTCACCGCCTGGTCCCAGGTGAGTGGACTCCTGGCTCCAGCCCCGAGCTGAGGCGTCGCCTCCCCCAGTCCCGCGGGTGGGTGCTGGCTCCCTGCTGGGTGCCTGGCGAAGGCCGGACCCACACCTGCTCCCCGAGGGCCGGCCCCGCAGCTCTGGGCCCACTGCAGGCTTGCAGCGTGGTGGCCCGGCGCTCCGTCCGGGGCCCACACTGGAGGAGACGCCGAGGAAGGGCAGAGGCAGCGTCTGGGAGCCTGGGTGCTGGCAGAGGAGCTGCTGAGGAGGGATGAGTGTGGGGGTCACGGCTTGAGCTGTGGTCTCCCAAGACGGACATTCTGTTCTCTCATCTTCTGTTCCACACAGCCGTCTTGTTCTTGCACCACACAATTGCACGTGCACACACACACACAGACACTCATGCATGAACACTCACGTGCACACTCATGCTCACTCACATGCACACACACACACGCAGGCCATCACCCGTCCAGTTCCAGTGGGTGGCCGCATCTGTTCGAGTCCGGGCTCGGACGCCCATTGTGATGCCACCTTGTCCCTTTGCCAGTCCCCGCGGCGTGGCCCAGACCGTGGCGTGGTTGCTTCTGTTGTTCCAGATGCCAGTGACCTTTGAGGATGTGGCTTTGTACCTGTCCCGGGAGGAGTGGGGCCGCCTGGACCACGCGCAGCAGAGCATCTACAGAGACGCCCTGCAGAAGAGGAACGGGCTCGGTGAGCGCCTCGGCATCGGCTTGCCCGTCCGTCGTTGTCTCTCTGGATGGTGCCGTCCTTTAGAAAGGGCCCATCTGCACGCATGGTAGCCACTGGCAAGATGTGGCTGTTAAACTTTAGGAATGGGGCCAGGGCAACTGGATTTTTAATTGTGTTTCGTTGTAATCAGTTGAAGTCGAGGGTTAAACAGCCACATGTGGCCAGTGGCTGTGGCGCTGGAGAGTGCAGCGGGCAGACCCCGCTGTCCCCCAGTCACCCCGTGGCGCTGGCTTCTTCCTGTCCTCCCACCGGGGAGGTGTCGGAGCACAAAGACTGCCCGAGACGTGGGGGCTGCCTGCCGTGGCAGGGAATGGCCCCAGCTTAGCCCCCTGGCCTGGCCCACTGGGAACCTCTGGTCACTTCTCTGAGGGCCTGGGCTACCGATGTTCCCTGGAGAGGGGGCTGTAGCCCCAGGGCTCTGACTGTTGCGTTTCAGACCCTGGTTCTCCTGGGAGAATTTCCGAGGCTTCTGGACAAGTCAGTGTATGAGTACATTTACTCATTCATCCGTTCATTGATTTGTGCAGAGTGTTTGTATGTGTCCACAAGGGCCAGGCAGATCTGCTGGTCGTGGCAGTGCCACCTTGGCTTTGAGGCCGCCCTCCTTGTCCTCCTGGGCCTCTCACACCTTTAATTATCTTAGGTGTGCTCACCTTGTGTCGTTACCTTTCCAACAAGTCCTGGCAAGCCCCTCGGAGATCGGAGAGACCTGGCACCCGTCGGAACCCCTGGGGCGTGCCTCACAGACACCCTAACCCTCCAACTACCCAGTCGTTGGAACATGTTCTCCCCACAGTGCTTAGGGCAGGCAAGGAGGCCAGGACCCTGCTCTCTTACTGTCTTAGCCGATGGTCTCCAGGGCCCTCACCCCAAGGGGTCTCAGCAAACGGACCTGTGGTCCCAGACTTGGTGGTTGCTAGCATTCCTGGCCCTTTTTCCCAGCTTCCCACGGGGCCTCTCTCTGCCTGTATCCTTCACCGTTGCCAGTATCCTTGTGATAGTCCGAGAATGTGTGATCTGTGGGAGCAGGAAGCTGGGCCCAGCGGCCAGAGCTGGGATGCACTCAGCTGACATGGCCCTACTGCTGTCACCTTCACTCTGCTGCTTGTTTGGGGACACGCGGGCCCCGAGCCCTGAGCAGGGTGTCCCTGGCAGTTACGGTGGAAGTGCTTCCAGGGAGTGACACACCCTGTGCTGCAGGTGACTTCAGAAAAGGTTTTTATGTTGGTTCTAATACACAGGACAACACTTAGAGCAGCTCAAAGGTTCCTCCTTGTGCAGTTGAGTGACACTAATGACCTCTTCAAGGTGTGCAGCCACGCCCACTGTCCTCCGGATCACTCCTCCCCCAGGAACGTGACCCCACTGCCCCCGAAGCAGACCCGCCCCTGACAGTGACCTTTCATACCCACTTTATCCAGCCCCAGGTTTCCAAGCTGCAGAACCCCCTCAGTTCGCCCCAGGACTTTGCGGTGGGTGACGTCTGGTGCTGTGTGGCCCCAGGAGTCCTGTGGCTGAGCCCAGTGTCTCTTTCCGGCCAGGGTTTCCCATCAACAGGCCTTTCTGGGCCTCCCGAGTGCCGGGGAGGGGCGAGGCCTCCGGCTCCGGGTCTGGGCAGCAGGCAGGGGAGGAGGAGGAGGAGAAGACGGCCGTGCGTACAGGTGAGGGCTCGGGGGGCAGAGGGATGTGCTCGTTCCTGGGTGCTCTCACCCACTGGGGCTTCCTGTCTGTCCTCTGCTGGGCCAGGACACATGGCCTTCCTGAGCCTGTCCCTGGCTGGCTCTCGCTTCCAGGGTCCCCGGTTCTTGCTTTCTCTTATCTCCCAGAACTGGCCCCCACGGAGCTTGACACCCCTGTGTCCCTCACTGGACATCCTCTTTCCCCAGAAGCCATGGAAGTGGGGAACGAGGCCCCGGACCCCCTTGGAGATGTGAAGCCCTTCAGAACCAAGGCAGGCAGAACCCTGGGGGGTGGCCTGCAGTGTGTGCAACCGGCAGCCGGCAGTCAGGGCTCGGGAGAGGCCGAGGACAATGAGCAGCTTGGGCGTCTGGAGCAGGAGCAGCCGGAGCCTGCCCTGCCGGCCACCAGCCTTCCAGAGACCCAGGAGGGTGGCGTCCCCAAGCAGCCCGGCGAGGAGGAGAAGCGGGCTGCTGCTGAGAGTGGCGAGGACGGCCTGGCTGCCGAGGGCGACGGCAGCCGGAAGACCTACAGGTGTGAGCAGTGTGGCAAGGGCTTCAGCTGGCACTCCCACCTGGTGACGCACCGGCGCACGCACACGGGCGAGAAGCCGTACGCCTGCACGGACTGCGGCAAGCGCTTTGGCCGCAGCTCTCACCTTATCCAGCACCAGATCATCCACACGGGCGAGAAGCCCTACACCTGCCCCTCGTGCGGCAAGAGCTTCAGCCACCACTCGACGCTCATCCAGCACCAGCGCATCCACACCGGCGAGAAGCCCTACGTGTGCGACCGCTGTGGCAAGCGCTTCACCCGCCGCTCGGACCTGGTCACCCACCAGGGCACCCACACGGGCGCCAAGCCCCACAAGTGCCCCGTCTGCGGCAAGTGCTTCACGCAGAGCTCGGCCCTGGTCACCCACCAGCGCACCCACACCGGCGTCAAGCCCTACCCGTGCCCGGAGTGCGGCAAGTGCTTCAGCCAGCGCTCCAACCTCATCGCCCACAACCGCACCCACACCGGCGAGAAGCCCTACCACTGCCTCGACTGCGGCAAGAGCTTCAGCCACAGCTCGCACCTCACCGCCCACCAGCGCACCCACCGCGGCGTCCGGCCCTACTCCTGCTCCTTCTGCGGCAAGAGCTTCAGCCGCCGCTCCAACCTGCACCGGCACGAGAAGATCCACACCACGGGGCCCAAGGCTCTGGCCATGCTGATGCTGGGGGCAGCGGCGGGCGCCCTGGCAGCACCCCGACCCGCGCCCACCTAGGGGGCTGGGAGATGGGGCTGGGCCGGGGCTCTCGGGAGGAGCAAGGGCAGCAGTGAAGGAAGTGAGGCGGGAAGGGGGGAGGCGGGAGCCTGCTGGCATGGGGTGAGGCCAGAGGAGCCAGCCCTCTAGCTGCCAATTAAAGGCCTAGGAACTCAAGCAGTGGCCCACAGCTGTGTCTCAGGCCCTGCGGCAGGCCACTGAGCATGGAGGTGCCTGACGGCCACAGATCTTCACTCATGGCCCCCGCCGGTCATTGTTCCCCCCTCTCAGCCTTGACCTGCATGGGGGCCCCCCGTCAGAAGCCAGGCCAAAGGCAGCCAGGCTAGGTGGGGCATTGTGGCCCTATGGCTTGCCATCCTGGAGCATTGAGTCCACCCAGGCTCTCCCCGGCTCTGCTCCTTGGCCTCCAGGGAGCAGGGAGGTGGTAGCTCCCACTCCTCTCCACCTGCCAGGTCTGGGGGCGTCCACTGGGGCCTGGCCCCAATCCAGGCAGGAGTCCTCACTTCCCAGGAATGCTGCCCCTCGTGGTCCATCCTGGGCTGCCTTGAGCTTCCAGCACCACTTCTCCCTTCCTTGGCCTTGTCACCTGTGTGCTCTGCGATTGGTCCTTCTCCCCCCACGTGACTCCATCTCTTTCTCTTCTCCCTTAAGAAGGGTGCTTTGTTCCTGGTGTGGGTGGGCTCAACCTGCTGCCTGTCCCAGATTTGTGGTTCAGCCCTTGAGACACCGTTCACCTCTGACCCCAGCTGACCCAGAGAGCAGTTGCACCAGGGAAGCCATTGCAGCCCACCTGTCTCCATGGGTCACTGTGGGTCATGGGCCCAGCTGGGGTGGCTTGGTGGTTCAGACAGTACACACTTTGTGATAGGAAGTTCAGGTCACATGCAAACTTGGTAGTTGTGGTCCAGCAGGGTTCAGCTTCTTCTAAAGGCCCAGTAAACCAAAAACCAAACCCATGGCCGTTAGTGGATTCCAACTCACAGCACCCCTAGAGGACAGAGTAGAACTGCCTCGTAGGGTTTCCAAGGTGGTCAGTCTTCACGGAAGCAAACTGTGATAGTGTTCTCCCGGAATGGGTAGGAACCATCAACCTTTTGGATAGCAGCTGAGTACTTAAGCAGTGTGCCACCGGGGCTCCTAAGGGCTAATACTAAGCCAAAAGCCGTTTCTCAAGAGTAGTAACCAGTGGAAGATGGCGTGGTTTTGCCCCTAAATTCTAGGATCTGTGTTGTCATTCATGTATCGGGCCCTGCCAGAGGGCACTGCAAGCGCCCTGGAATTAGCTCGGTCGTATGAGCAGCAAAGAGAAACAAACTCACTGCCATCCACTTGACTCCGACTCATAGAGGCCCCTTTGGGTTTCCGAGGCAGTCAGTCTTTACGCAAGTAGATTGTCCTATCTTCCTTCCAAGGAGCAGCTGGTGGGTTTGAACCACCTACCTTCTGATTAGCAGTCACATACCATAGGCATTGCAACACCAGAGCTGCTTGAGCAGCAAGGAGGCCCTCAAAACTGGAAGGTTTTCGGATCATTTGGCAAATGGGTTACTCAGGTTCTCGCTGGAGAGGTCTTCGTGGGGAGGAACAGAGACCTCCAGTAGTCATGTGAGCGAGGCATCTTCTAGGTGCATCCCAGAAAAGATGTGTCTCATTGAGGATAAAATGGGAGACGATTCCAGCATGATCTGCCATGTGCCCCTTTTGGACTCTGCTGATGAAAAATGGCTCTAGAGGTGAACCCGGATTCTGATCAGTCAGAGGTCACTTGCTTGCCAGGGCCGCAGCCTTAATCATTCACCAGTAGAGGTTACAAACTGAACCGCTGCTTGTGCTGTTTGAAGAGACCCCGTGTGAGCCTGTACTGGTCTGAATATTGGACCCCAAAGCTATAAGGTGCTAATTCCTGGGAGCCTATAAGGAAACATTGCCTTGTAAGGAAAAGGAGGCTTCATAGATGATTAAGGATCATGGCACTGGAAAACTGTCTTGAAACCAACTTTGTTGCCATGGAATTGATTTTGACGTCTAGTGCCCCTGTGGGACAGAATAGAACTGCTCCATAGGGTTTCTGAGGCTGTAAATGTACAGAAGCAGACGGCCACATCTTTGTCCTGCAGAAGAGCTGTTGGCTTCAAACTGCTGACCTGTGGGTTAGCAACTGAGCGCTTAACCTCTGTGCTACCAGGGCTCCTTTGGGTTATCACCCCCCAAAAACCAAACCCACTGCCATCAAATTGACTCCACATAGCGACCCTACGTAGAACACAGTGACGCGCTGCCAGGGCCTGAGACCCTCTCAGTCCTCGCTATGTCTGAGCCCACTGTTACCACCACTGTCAGTTCATCTTGTTGAGTGTCTTCTTCTTTTTCACTGACCCTCGACCAAGCGTGAAGTCCTTCTGCTGGGACCGGTCCCTCCTGGTAACATGTCCAAAGCAGCAAGCCGATGCCTTGTCATGCTCACTTCTAAGGAGCATTTTGGCTCTACTTCTTCCAAGACAGATTTGTACGTTCTGGCCGTCTCTGTACAGTCAGTGGTCTTCGCCGACACCGTAACTCAAATGCACCCCTTCTTGGCAGCTTACAAAACTGATGGATTTTATTTATAAATGCTGACAGGGAAAAGTACCTCTGGTACACTAGTGACTCAGCGATACATATCCAATATGTATAGCACTTATTTCTTGATTAGTACTGTGGTTTGCCTCTGTCATTCAACCAATACTTATTAAGCCCCTATTTTGTGCCAGGCACAATACTAGGTGCTGGGAGTAAGGACATTAAAAGTGTCTGCTCTCATGGAGTTTAGTTGAATGAACCCAAAAAAACAAACCCACTGCACTCATAGCGACCCCTGTTGGGTTTCCAGGGCAGTAAATCTTTACAGAAGTACATTGCTCCATCTTCCTGCCGTGGGGCAGCAGTGGGTTAGCCATCCAGTGCTTTAGGGGGTCTGCCACCAGAGCTCCTATAGGAGGATAATGGGAGATGAAAGGTTGTTATGCACCATGGAGTCAGAGATGGTATCACTATCTACCTTCCAAGGAGTGGCTGGCGGCTTTGAACCACCAGCCTTATGATTAGCAGTCAAATGCCTTAGGCACTAAGCTACCAGAGCTCCTATACTAGACAGCGAAAAATAATGCAGAGGAAAACTACTGGCGGGGGGCGGGGGAGTTGTGTACCCAGGATTAGAGAAGTCTTTGATGGGACAGTTGAGCAAGAGAGTGAGGGAGCTAGCTTTGTGGGCATCCAGTGTTGCTTTTATAATTTTCAATACATTCTTAATTGTTTCTGCACTAAGGATTAAAAAACTAACAAGGAAAGACTCTGTACAGATGAAAACTGGAGCCTCAATTCTTTGGGTGGAGGCGTGGAGAAGGTGGGCGTAGATCTCAGGGCACTGAAAACAACACCGAGCTTCCGGGACACAGCCCGACTTCTGCGGAGCCCTCGGGCCTCTGGACCCCGCCGCCCTGTCAGTTCCCTGCAGGTGAGGCTGCTGGTGGGAGACCGCGGGGATCCTCCAAGGCCAGCGTGCACGCCCGCTCAGACGGAGAATCACAGCAGGAGTTTCTGCGCCCCACAATGGACGGTATTTCTTAGGTAGCTGCAGGCCCTTCCATTACCACGAAGTCCATTTTCCACCTACAGCAAGCCAATCTGACACAGTAGAACTACCCCACAGGGTCTCCCAGGTTGTAATCTTTACGGGAGGAGCTAGCCAGGTCTCTGCTTCCATGGAGCCACTGGGTGGGTTCCAAGTGCCCACCTGCCGCTGAAGACTTGGGACAGTGCGAGACTCAATAGGTTGGAAATGGGTCTTCCCGGAGCGAGCTACAGGGCCTTCAACACACTCCTTAGACTAGGAGACCGGAGCCTAACAAAAGAGTCATCCTCGAGCCTCCCTTCCGGCGGAGCGGTCGCTCCATTTGTGACTGCAGCAACCGCCACCTCTGCTCATCAGGCCAGGCCTTGACTTCCTCTTCCGCCTCTCAGTGACCAGAGCCGCAGAGAAAACAAAAGGAAAAAAGAGCAGAACAGTAGGACGCAGCTAGTCAATATGCAGATCATAGTTCTGCATCCCGTGTCCAGGAGTATGACGCACACGCGTTGCTGCCTTCTGATTGGCCATCCCTGGGAATTGTCCCCGTTCATTGGCTGTTCCCCGGGGAGTAGGCAGGTTCAACAAACACACACCCTTCTGGGCCTGGGGGGGGGGTGTAGTCACGACTTCGTGCTGTGACGCATGCGCCGCACGGCTTCCCGGCGGTCCACGCGCGGGTTTCCGGCGCCGCGGTCAGTCGACGGAACTGGGAACGCGTGGGCGTCTTTCGACGGTGAGATTCCCCGGCGCGAGGACCGGCGACGCGGAACCCCGTATTCTGAGGCCGAGCGGAGGGCTCCAGGGGATTCCCCGTTCGAAGGGACGGGCGCGGGGCTCCAAGGACAGGGCGGAGGCCGAAGGGGTGCACGCTGCTGGGTGGTGCCGGGAGGAGGTCGAGTCGCGCCCCGCTGCCCGTCTGTTTCTGGGCAGACAGCCCGGCGCGCCCGCTGCCCGCTGGCCCGCCCGCCCGCCGCGCCCTCAGCTCCGGGCTGCTGGTGACAGCGCGGGGCTCCGCCCAGACCAGCGTCGCCACCCGCCGTGACCTGCTCTGCGATCCTGGTGAGTGCCTAGTCTCTCCGAGCGGCGCTTCCCCCTCCATCATTGCAGAATGAGAGTGGCGGTGTGGGGGTATGAACAAAGAAATGCGCCCGGTGCGTAGGACAGATGGCTTGGGAACAGCTCAGATGCATCGTTAGGGGATTGGCCAAGACGCTGGAGCATGTCCAGGTCGGGAGGCTCCCGGCCCCGCCGGTGAGGAAGCATTGCTAGGTCGGCGAGCCCGTATGTCACCGCTACCGACCATCGCGAGGGTCCGCAACTACGTCGTGGGAGGTTTTCCGTCCGCCATGCCCGGGTGGCGGATACCGTTCATCACTGTAACAGCAGTGGAGGCTGGAGGTTCAGACCCACCTGCAGACGCTTGGGAAGATAGCTGGGGCCATCTGCTTCTACAGGCTCGAAAGCCCCGTTTCCCACCCAGGGTCACCGTGGGTCTTGTTGACTCGCAGGCCACTGTCTTAGTTCCTTAGGCAGCTGTAACGGGGGATGGCTTCAACAAACATTTATTCTCTCACAGCTTAGGAGGGCGCCACCTCTGGGGGACTGGTTTCTTTCTCTTGCTCTGGGGGAAGGTCCTTGTCTCCTTTCAACATCTGTGGGCCTGTCTCTCCTTGAAGATCATGTTTCTTGGCACCACCGTTCCCCCCTGGATCTGGGCGGTCCCGGGGCCAAAGGACACACACCCAGCTGTTCTGTCTTGGATTTAATGAGGTTCCACTCCTCTGCTTTTTACTCTTCTTATCTCTTGGTAAAAAAAAAGGTGTAGCAGGCCACACATCCCACCCTCTCACAATCAGGGTTGTCACTAAGGGTGCTGAATCCCACCCTGGTCCTCATAAAACTGGTTGGCTGGTCAGGCGTCAAATCACGTCCTGAGTGGTGATTACATCATTGTGTAACCGCGAAACCACTGACAATCGTACCTCAGCTAAGGTGACACATATTTCTAGACGACACGGCTAGTCCATGACAACAACTCCAACAGCGTGCATTTCTGTATGTCCATGCCGCTCTTCCTTATTGTTTCCTTTAACAGTTTGAGTTAGGTTTTTCATTGAAAACAAGGCAGTCAATTTAAAAGAAAATCGAAAATAAATGCTCTTCAGGATGATGAGGAATACTAACTGTGAGTATAAGGAACACCTGTCAGACACTCAGAAGTATCGGTGCCTGAATGGCTTAGCGTCATGTCCCTCAGCCTGTCTGAAACCCCTGGGCCTATGTCGTTTGTAATTGAGACCTGTTCAGGTTTCAGAGAGAGAACCACGTGACCAGTAGGGTGAGGGGCAATATCCTATAGTGAGACACACTAATATCTTCTTACTGAAGTGAAACCTGTGAGAGCCAGCACCTAGTGGGGCTGCCTTCTTTGCCCGGGTCTTGCAGGTTTTCTGCCCTGTCCTTGCTGAGGGGAGCTGGAGGTGGGTGAGTGCTGAGGGAGGAGGAGGAGATGAGGCCAGCAGGGCCACCGTGGGGCCAGAGCTGTGCTTCGAGCCCGCTCTATGTTCTGACACCTGGGTTCTGGTGCTGGCAGCCCCCGGCCCAGGGCAGAGCTGGGTTTGGCTCTCCCACACTCTGCCCGGTGACGATGGGGCTGCCTTTCCCGGCTTCCAGGTCACCAGCGTCCCTGTTCAGAGATGCTTTCCCAGTCGGAGGAGACGGGGCCTGCGGGAGCCGCTCGGGAGTCCCCTCACACCAGTACTGAGCGCAAAGAGCCGCACCCGGAGGAGGCGTCACGGGAGAAGGGGGCTTCCGGCACTCGGAAGTGGCCGCCCCTAAGCCGTGGCTCCAGAAAGGCTCTTCTCCCTGGTAGAGGTGAGTGGGGGCAGAGCTGGGGAGGCTGGTGGCGAGCAGGGGGTGGGGAGGAGACAGGTGAGCAGCAGATAGTCAAGCACAGTGGGGGGTGGGGGGACAGGACAAGGGTTCACAGCCAGGGCGAGAGTCCTGGCCCCTGCCCAGTACAGAAAAGCTGCCTGCAGCCGTGTGAGCGCCCCACGTCCGCCGGCATTCCTGCCCCGCACAGGCCGCCCCGGGCAGCCTCAGAGTGTAGCACCTCTGTTCTTAGGCCTCGGTGGAGTTTGAGGGGCCATGGATGTCCCAGGAGGCCAGAGCTGAGCTCCTCAGGGGTAGCAGGGGAGCTGGCTGCCTGAGGACCCCTCTGCTCCCCCAGCCCACCCCTCCCCACAGGTCCCGGCCCATTCCCGGGAGGGGAGGACCCGAGACCGGCAGATGGCCGCCGCCCTCCTCACAGCCTGGTCCCAGGTGAGTGGACCCCTGGCCCTGAGCTGAGGCACTGCCTCCCCTACTCCCATGGGTGGGTGCTGGCTTCCTGTTGGGTGCCTGGTGAAGGCTGGACCCACACCTGCCCTCTGGGAGCTGGCCCCCAGCCCTGGGCCCACTGCAGGCTCGCGGGGTGGTGGCCACGCGCTCTGTCGGGGGCCCACAGTGGAGCAGACACCGAGGAAGGGCAGAGGCAGTGTCTCTGAGTGACCCGCGCTCTGGGGTCCGGGTGGCAGCTGAGGAGGAGCATGCGTGGCAGAGCCCTGGGCCTTTGCTGTGGCCCTAGAGCGGGCTGGACGTCTTATTCTCTCATCTTCTGTTTGACGCAGCTGTCTTGTTCTTGCCTCACACTTACGAGAGCTGTGCACTCGCACACGCAGGCCGTCACCTGTCCAGTTCCAGTGGGCTTAGACACACGTTGGGATGCCACCTTGTCCCTTTGCCAGTCCCCGCGGCGTGGCCTGAACAGGGACGTGGTTGCTTCTGTTGTTCCAGATGCCGGTGACCTTTGAGGATGTGGCTTTGTACCTGTCCCGGGAGGAGTGGGGCCGCCTGGACCACGCGCAGCAGAGCATCTACAGAGACGCCCTGCAGAAGAGGAACGGGCTCGGTGAGCGCCTCGGCATCGGCTTGCCTTGCCTTGTTTCTCTGGCGGGTGCCGTCCCTTAGAGCCTCCGGGATCGATGGAGACGCTCTCGAGCTGCACGTGCACGGCAGCCACTGGCCGATGTGGCTATTGAGCTTTGAGAATGTGGCCAGGGCAGCGGGATTTTTAATTGAGTTTCATTGTAATCAGTCCGAGTTGAGGGTTAAACTGCGTCTGTGGCCAGTGGCTGTGATGTTGGAGAGTGCAGTGGGCAGACCCCGCTGTCCCCCAGTCACCCCGTGGCGCTGGCTTCTTCCTGTGCTCCCACGGGGGAGGTGTTGGAGCAGAAAGACTGCCCGAGGCGTGGGGGCTGCCTGCCATGGCAGGGAATGGCCCTGGCTCAGCCCCCAGGCCTGGCCCACTGGGAGTCTCTGGTCTCTTCTCTGAGGGTCTGGTGCTCCTGGGAGAACTTCACCAGGCTTGGATGAGTGGGAGCATGCGTGCATTCATTTCTCTGGTCACTCATTCCTCCCCACTAGTCTGCAGCAGCGTAACTGTTCAACATTGGACATCACAGACAGCCACGGAGACGTGACCAGTGGGCCGCTGGTCCCTGAGCTTGCTTGCCAGCATCTCGGGACCTTTTTCCTTGCTTCCTTCATGGCCTTTCTCTGCCCGTTGCCCTGCCTCTCCCTAGAGTTCCTGTTGACCTCTAGGAACATGTGATCATGGGGGCAGGGGGCTCCACATGGGAGTTCTTTCATGCCTAGTTCCACCAGCCAGGGCTGGGGACGTACTTAGTTGACCTGCTGTCACGTTAACTCTGCTGCTTGTTTGGGGACAGGCGGGCAGGTCTCGAGCCCTGAACAGGGTGTCCCTGGCAGTTACGGTGGAAGTGCTTCCAGGGAGTGACACACCCTGTGCTGCAAGTGACTTCAGAAAAGGTTTTATGTTGGTTCCAATACACAGGACAACACTTACAGCAGCTCAGAGGTTTCTCCTTGTGCAGTTGAGTGACACTAATGACCTCTTCAAGGTGTGCAGCCACGCCCACTGTCTTTTTCCAGATCACTCCTCCCCCAGGAACGTGTCCCCACTGCCCCCGAAGCAGACCCGCCCCTGACAGTGACCTTTCATACCCACTGGATCCAGCCCCATGTTCCCAAGCTGCAGAGCCCCCTCCGTTTGCCCAGCACTTTGCGGTGGGTGACGTCTGGTGCTGTGTGGCCCCAGGAGTCCCGTGGCTGAGCCCAGTGTCTCTTTCCGGCCAGGGTTTCCCATCAACAGGCCTTTCTGGGCCTCCCGAGTGCCGGGGAGGGGTGAGGCCTCTGGCTCCGGGTCCGGGCAGCAGGCAGGGGAGAAAGAGGAGGAGAAGACGGCCGTGCGTACAGGTGAGGGCTCAGGGAGCAGGGGGCTACGCTCGTTCCTGGGTGTCCTTGCCCGTCGGGGCTTCCTGTCTGTTCTCTTCTGGGCCAGGACACACGGCCTTCCCGAGCCTGTCCCTGGCTGGCTCTCGCTTCCAGGGTCCCCTGGTTCTTGCCTTCTCTTATCTCCCAGAACTGCAGTGTGAGCTCCCCATGTCCGCCTGCATTCCTGCCCTGCACAGGCCTCCCGTATAGCCTCAGAGTGTAGCACCTCTGTTCTTAGGCCTCGGTGGAGTTTGAGGGGCCATGGATGTTCCAGGAGGCCAGAGCTGAGCTCCTTAGGGGTAGCAGGGGAGCTGGCTGCCTGAGGACCCACTGAGCTTGACACCCCTGTGTCCCTTCTGCAAGTCTCTCACTGGACACCCTTTTTCCCCAGAAGCCATGGAAGTGGGAAATGAGGCTTCGGACCCCCTTGGAGATGTGAAGCCCTTCAGAACCAAGGCGGGCAGAGCCCTGGGGGCCTCCCTGCAGTGTGTGCAGCCTGCAGCCAGCAAGCAGGGCTTGGGAAAGGCTGAGGACAACAAGCGGCCTGGGCGTCTGGAGCAGGGACAGCCAAAGCCTGCCCTACCGGCCACCAGCCTTCCAGAGACCCAGGAGGGTGGCGCCCCCAAGCAGCCCGGCGAGGAGGAGCGCACCTCCGCCATTAAGGCGAGTGCAGGTGA
This sequence comes from Orycteropus afer afer, assembly GCF_000298275.1. Taxonomy (NCBI): domain Eukaryota; kingdom Metazoa; phylum Chordata; class Mammalia; order Tubulidentata; family Orycteropodidae; genus Orycteropus; species Orycteropus afer. The sequence goes on from NW_006921648.1 coordinate 1,709,279, forward strand.
GGAAAAGAGCCCCACGGCTCCCGAGGGCGCAGAGAAGCGCACCACTGCTCCCGAGGGCAGGGCTGAGGGCCCCACCGCCAAGGCCGAGGCCCCCAGGAAGACCTACAAGTGCGAGCAGTGCGGCAAGGATTTCAACCATCGCTCCAACCTCAACGCGCACAAACGTATCCACACCGGCGAGAGGCCGTACGGCTGCAGCGAGTGCGGCAAACGCTTCAGCCACAGCTCGCATCTCACCACGCACCAGCGCACCCACCGCGGCATCCGGCCCTACTCCTGCGCCCTGTGCGGCAAGAGCTTCACCCGCCACTCGACGCTCACCCAGCACCAGCGCATCCACACCGGCGAGAAGCCCTACCTGTGCGACTACTGCCCGAAGCGCTTCCTCCGCCGCTCGGACCTGGTCAACCACACGGGCATCCACACGGGCATCAAGCCCCACAAGTGTCTCGTGTGCGGCAAGTGCTTCACGCAGAGCTCGGCCCTGGTCACCCACCAGCGCAACCACGCCGGCATCAAGCCCTACCCGTGCCCGGAGTGCGGCAAGGGCTTCAGCCATCGCTCCATCCTCATCGCCCACAACCGCACCCACACCGGCGAGAAGCCCTACCATTGCCTCGACTGCGGCAAGAGCTTCAACCACAGCTCGCACCTCACTGCCCACCAGCGCACCCACCGCGGCGTCCGGCCCTACTCCTGCTCCTTCTGCGGCAAGAGCTTCAGCCGCAGCTCCAACCTGCACCGGCACGAGAAGATCCACACCCCGGGCCCCAAGACCGGAGGCGAGCCAGTGCCAGAGGAGAAGGCAGGGCCAGGGAAGAAGGCGGAGTTGGGGGAGAAGGCGGGGCTGAGGGAGAAGGTGGAGCCAGGGGAGAAGGCGGAGCTGGGGAAGAAGGTGGGGCAGAGGGAGAAGGCGGAGCCGGGTGAGAAGGTGGGGCTGAGGGAGAAGGCGGAGCTGGGGATGAAGGCGGAGCTGGGGATGAAGGCGGAGCCGGGGGAGAAGGCGGGGCTGGGGGCAAAGGCGGGGCTGAGGGGGAAGGCGGAGCCGGGGGAGAAGGCGGAGTCCCTGACAGTACCTGGACCTGCACCCACCTAGGAGCTGTAAGAGCAGTTGCAGAGGGAGTGGGGGGCCTGGGAAGGGAGGCAGGGAGTCAGCTGGCATGGGGTGGAGCATGGCAATGTGGGAGAAGCTGAGGCCAGAGGAGCTGGCCCTCTGGCTAGAAATGCAAGGCCTTGGAATTCAAGCTATGGCCACACAGTTGTCTCGGGCTGTGTGTCAGGCCACAGCATGGGGGTGCCTGGCTGGCGGCAGGACCTCACTCGGCCCCCTCTCGGTCATCGCTCTCAGGAAGGCATCTTTCCCTCTCAGCCTTGGCCTGGGTCAGAGCCCTCGTCCAAGCCCCTTCCAGGGCTTGAAGACCCAAGTCCACCGGCAGAGGCTGCCAGGCCAGAAGACAGCCCTGCAGGGTCAGGAATTGTGGCCCTGGGCAGGGCTGTCTGGCTTGCCGGCCTGGGAGCGTTGCATCCAACCAGGCTCTGCTCCTTGGCATCTGGGGAGCAGGGAGGTGCCAGCTTGGAAACACACTTGGCAATGTCTCCCACTCCTCTGCCTGCCAGATTCGGACTGTAGTGAGTGGACAATTCCCATCTGCGTCCCCAGGGGCCTGGCCACACTCCAGCCAGAAGTCCCCACTTCCCAGGGCCACCGTCCCTCGTGGTCCATCCTGGGCTGTGAGCTTCCCGCACCACATCTCCACTTCTCCCCTCCTTGGCCTCGTCACCTGTGTGTTCTGTGATTGGCCCTTCCCCGCCCTGCGTGCCTCCGTCTCTCTCCGGTCCTCCCAAGTTTCGAACTCCAGAGCTCCATTTCCCATTCTCTCTTAGTTCCTGAGGTCGGGTCGGGTGGGGTGGGCTGGGCTCAGCTTGCCACCTGTCCCAGATTTGTGGCTCAGCTGTTGGGACAGCGTTCACCTCTGACCCCAGCTGACCCGGAGAGCGTCTGCACCAGGGAAGCCATTGCAGCCCTCTTGGCTCCCAGCCCTTAAGTGACGCAGTGCCTTGAATAGGATGCTGATTGAGAATAGTTGTACTAGTCCAGTGAGAGTCCGTTGTCCCTAATCCCACCTCTGAGCAGTGGGCTTTACACCTCAGCTTTTGTAGATAACAAAGGAGGCTGAGGGTGTCCCATGACCCTCCAGAGTCACTCAGCCAGAGAGGGACTGAGACCATCCAGGTCTGAGTTTAACATCAAGGAATGTACAAAATGCCCGTTCTAGACCCTCGGACAGCGCCACCGCTCAATAAACACTTAGATGGCACAAAGTGGTCTGGTCTCCAGGGACTAGGGACTCGGCTGAGGTGTGGGGTGGAGTCAAGACCGGGAAGCCCCAGAATGTGGACCTTGGGTGGGCCGGTGTGGTGTCTGGGAGATGCCCGATCCAGGGCTGGGGATGAGGCAGGGTTAGGTGGTCATTTCTCCGGGGGGGGGGGGGGGGACGAGAAAGCGAGCCGCGCCCTTCCTCCTCGTTTTGTGGTCCCAGTTACTCAGCCAGAAATGGAGTTTCTGTGGAAGGCTGAGGGGGTGATGCATTCAACCAAGAAGGGGAACAGAGGTGGGAAGGAGACGTTGAGGGGACAGGTCAGCACTTGGCTTTGCACCTGCTGTTCACGTGCACTATGGGAATTACCAGTATTGATGCCAAGGGCTGCTTGGCACTTCCCTCACCAGCCCTTGGGCTGCACGGGCTGTGTGTCAGGGACCAGATGTGAGAACTTGAACCTGAGGTCTGTTGGCTGACCCAGGCTGCCAGGTTTCACCAGACCTGGCCCAGAATGATGGTGTTTTAAGGTGGGAAATTGGCACTTCAGAAAATCCGTGACGAGCGCAGGTAAGACTTGGGTAGATGGTTCCAGAATGTCAAGTGGAAGGGTTCTCACAAGTGGGTGGGTGATGGGCTGCCAATGAGAGGTCAGAGACTGGGGGCAGGGTCTTGGGCGCTCTGGGTGGGAGGTGAGGAGGGTCCAGGTTCCCCGCCTGTCTCCTGGCTTTAGCCTACACCCGAAACCCCAGCTGCTGGCCGCTGGAGAAGGGCCTGGGTGTGGTCAGGAATAGATGTCAGTGAGGTAGAGGGCACGGAGGATTTCTACTGCGGCTTCCCACCCCCTTCCCTGAGCTCGGGAACTGGCCTTTTTGGGGACCCTGTTTGGTCAGTCCGGTACTTGCTGAAGGCGCTTGGCACCTCTGCCCTCTGCGGCTCAGACTCCAGCCCAGGGTTGCCGGCCTTTACACAGCGCGGTCAGAAAACTGCCAGCCTTGGAACAGCTTGTGAGCCCCTTGACCCTTGACTTCTGCAGACTGGCCACAGACCTCGAAGAGTCGCTGGGAAACACGTTTATTGTCCGCGTTCCAAAAGGCCCCGCCTCTCCCGCTGCTTTAGCCAATCAAGTAGAGGGGCGGGCGCCAGCAAAACCGGCCAGTAATCGTCTAGGTTCTCAGAAATCCCCCAAGCCCAAAGGTTGCCCGGGTAACCGTTAGAGGCGCCCAAGTTTCAACCTTTCCTTGCCAAGCTTCGTTGCCATAGCAACACAGGTTCATGAGGCCTGGATGCCTGGGTTCTCAGCCTCGTTGGGAGACGCCAGGTTCCGAGGTCTCGCGCCTTTTGTCCACGAGCCCTACCACCGAGACACCAAGCCTCCGGCTTCCTAGAGAGGGGGTGTTCTGGGGGCGTGGCCGGCACGAGTCCTCAGGGCCATCCAGGTGCTGCTGTAAAGCTGGAGCCATCCACTTCGGAGTGTGGACTCCGTCATGCAAAATCCACTGCAAGCCAAGCCCAAGTTTCTTCCCCAGCCCAGCTGCGCTGCGCCTGCAGGCGTGGACAGGTCAGGCGGTGTAACTGAACTGGAGCCCATGGGCACGAGCCGTGTCCTCACGACTGCCTGCCACAGGACCTGGGCAAGCCCACTCGTACACCACTGCCACGGGGTGCAGCCCTGCTCCCTCGGTTATTGTTCGTCAGACAATGCACACTTTCTGATGGGAAGTTCAAGTCACACAGCATCTTGGCAGCCAGCAGTAAGACAAATGTTTCTTGAAGAATAGTAACCAGTAGAGAATGGCATGGTTTTGCCCCCAAATTCTCGGCTCTATGTTGTGATTCATGTATAGGGCCCTGCCAAAGGGCACTTCCAGCACCCTGGAATCAGCTGGGTCATATGACCCCAGCAACAAGGAAGCCCACTCAAAATTCGGAGGTTTTTAGATCACTCCGCAAATGGGTTACTCAGGTTCTCCTTAGAGAGGTCTTCGTGGGGAGGAACCGGGGCCTCCAGTAGTCACGTGAGCAAGGCATCTTCCAGGTGCGCCCCAGAAGAGATGTGTCTCATTGAGGAGAAAATGGGAGACAATTCCAGCATGATCCACCATGTGCCCCTTTTGGACTCTGCTGATGAAAAATGGCTCCTGGACATGGATACAGACATTCTGATCAGTCAGAAATAGGTAATTTGCCTGGAGCCGCACCTTAATTATTCACCATTGTTGTTGTTGTTGTTGTTTGCCGTGGAGTCAAACCCGACTCATAGCGACCCCTCCTTGGGTTTCCAAGGCAGTATCACTACGGAAGTAGGATTGCCCAACCTTCCTTCCAAGTATTCACCATTAGAGGTTACTAATTGAAGAGACCCCATGTGGGCCTGTGGTCATCCTAATAATGGACCCCCAAAGCTATAAGGTGCTAATCCCTGGGACTCTATGAGGAAATGTTGCCTTGTAAGGAAAAGGAGGCTTTGTAGATGATTAAAGATCATGACACTGGGAGAGTATCCTGGATTATTGCCAAACCAAACCCAACCCACTGCCGTCAAGTCAATTCCAACTGACAGCAGAGTAGAACTGCTTCCTAGTTTCTGAGGTTTTCTCTTTACAGAAGCAGACTGCCACATCTTACTCCCACAGAGCAGCTGGTGGGCTCAAACTGGCAGCCTATGGGTTAGCAACCGAGCACTTAACCTCTGTGTCAACAGGGCTTCTTTGGATTATACCCCCCCCAAAAGAATAAATAAATAACCTCCCTGCTATGGATTTGATTCTAAGCATGGTGACCCTATGTTGAACAGAATGAAACACTGTCTGTTCCTGAGTCACCCTCACAGTCCTTGCTATATTTGAGCCCATTGTTACAGCCAGTCAGTCTGTCTTGTTGAGTGTCTTCCCGTTCTTTGCTGACCCTCTGCCAAGCATGATGTAACATGTCCAAAGTAGCAAGCCAGTCTCGCCATCTTGCTTCTAAGGCTCGTGTTGGCTGTACTTCCTTCTGAACAGATGTGTCCATTCTTTCGGCAGTCCAAAGTGTATTCAGTAATCTTCAACACCATAACTCAAATATATCAGTTCTTCTTTGCAGCTTGCAAAACTGACACATTTTGTTTATAACTGTTGACAAGGAAAGTATTTCTGGTAGACAAGTGAGTCACCAAAATGTTACTTAATTATTGACTGTATTTGGGTTATAAATATACTCATGGGACACAGGCTAAAATACTAATTTATTTCTTGATTAGGGATGTCTTTCGCCTTTATCATTCCACCAGTATTTACTGTGCCAGGCACAGTTCTAGGTGCTGGCAGTAGGGACACAGAAAGTGTCTGTCCTCATGAAGTTTACAGTTGAATAAACCAAAAAAGCCCAACTCACTGCCATGGAGTTGATTCTGACTCATAGTGACCTCCATTGGGTTTCCAAGGCTGTAAATCTTGACTGAAGGAGACTGCCCCTTCTTCCGTGGAACAGCTGGTGTGTTCAAACCATGGACTTTCCAGTTAAATGCCTTTACCACTACACAACCAGAGCTCCTTTAGAGTCAAACAGTGGGGGAGACAAACAGTACACATATATAATCAGGTAGCCAGAAATGTGAGGCAGAAAAATAAGTCACAGTGCGAGAGCTGTTTACACAGGGTTAGGGGAACCCTCTTTCAGGGGGTGACATCTGAGCAGGGAGTGCGGGAGCTAGCCTTGTGGATATCAAGAGGAATAGATGTCTTTGTTATTTTCTATACATTCTTAATTTCTTTTTCTACACTGAGGATACAATACAGTAATAAATTTAAAAAAAAAAAAAAAAAGCTTTCTATTCAGATAAAGAACTGGAGCCTCCAATCTTGGGGTGAAGGCGAGAGTGGATCCCAGTGCACGGAATGGAGAACTCCCAGCTTCCCGGATACAGGCGGCATCCTGCAGATCCCTCTGGGGGACGCCGCAGTCCCCTCAGCTCCGGGCAGGAGAGGCTGCTGGTGGGGAAGCGGGGGGTTCCTTCCGGGTCAGCGTTTCCGACTGCAGAGACGGAGAACCGCAGCAGGAGGCTCCGCGCCCGGTAGACGGCGTTTCCTATGAAGCTGCACACCCTTCTTTGGCTACGCCGTCCAGTCCATTTTCTACTCCTAGCACGTAATAGAGTGGAACTGCTCTGTTGGGTTTCTCAGGCTGGACTCTTCATAGAAGCAGGTTGCATTTTCTCCTATGGAACTGCTGGATGAGTTCCAGCTGCCCGCCTGCAGCTGGAGACTTGGAAGAAGGCAGGACCCAATGGGCTGAGAACGGGTCTCACCGGACCGAGCTCCGGAGCCCTCTCCGCCTTCAACACACTCTTTGGAGAGCAAAGAGACCGGGGCGCAACTAGAGTGATCCCAGCGCGTGCGTTCGGCAAAGGTGGCGCTCCATTTGTGGCTGGGCCCTGAGCGTTTCTGCTCATCAAGCCAGACCTTGATTTCTCCTTCGGGCCCTCAGAGGCTAGAGGCGCAGAGAAAACTGAAAGAAAAAGGGAGAAGGGATAAGACGCAAGGAGTCGAGGGAGACCCTGCTGCGTGGAGGTGACGCATCACGCGTTGCTGCCTCCTGCTGGACGTCCCTGGGAATTGTCCTTGTTCATTGGCTGTTCCCCGGGGAGAAGGTGGACGCAATAGACGAACGGCCTTCTGGGGGATGTAGTTCTGAAAACCTGCCGTGGCGCATGCGCCGCACGGTTTCCCGGCGAGCCTCGCGCTGGTTTCCGGCGCCGCGAACTGGCGACGGAACTGGGAACGCCTGGGCAGCTGTGGAGGCTGAGTGTCCCGGGGGCGGGGACCGGCGACTCGGGCCGCCGCGCTCCAGGTACGCGCGCGGGGCTGCGGGCCCGGGCCGATACCCCGAGGCAGAGGACGAGCGGGTGCACACCGCTGGGAAGTGCTGAGAGGAGTCGGGGGTCGCCCTCGCGCCCCGCCGCTCACTCAGTTACTGGGCAGCCAGCCATTCCGAGCGGCGGCGCCCTCGGCGCGCCCGGCGCTCCCTCAGCTCCGGGCTGCTGGTGACAGAGCACGGCGCTCCGCCGGCACCAGCGTTCCCGCCCGCCGTGTCCTGCTCAGCGACTCTGGTGAGTCCCAGGCCCTCTCCGCGCGGCGCTTCCACGTCCATCGCCCGGGAAGGAGAGCGGCGGTGTGAAGCGTGGAGGAACAAAAGAAACACGCCCGGTGTGCAGTGGAGACGGCTGGGGAACAGCTCAGCTGTCGCTCGGGAATCGGTGAAAGGACCGGGCATGGCCGTGTCGGGAGCCTCATGGTCCCACCAGTGACATCATACAGTTAACACCGACCCTGACGGTCCGCGGCCACCTTGTGGGAGGTTTCTCGTCTTCCGTGCCTGGGTACCGGAAACCGTTCAGCGCTGTACCAGCTGGGAAGGTTGGCAGTGCCAACCCACGCAGAGACGCCCCAAGATAGGCCTGGCGACCTGTGCTGTAAAGGTCCCAGGTTTGAAAACCCCGTGGGGTGGTTCACATAGGGGTCACCCTGAGCCGGACTTGACTTGCAGACAGCTGTCTGTGTTCCAGTTTGGCCGTAACGCAAGTGGGTGGCCTTCCCAAGCAGAAGTTTATTCCCTCACAGTTCAGGAGGCTAGCGGCCCGAGTTCAGGGCACCAGAGCCGGTGGGGAGCTTGTCTGCTTTCCACATCTGCGGAGCCAGCATTCGGGGCAGATCTCTCTGTGTCTTGCCGTCAGTTTTCCCCTGGGTCTAGGAGGGTCTCAGCGCAGGGGCTCCAGGTCCAAAGGGCACATTTGCTCCCCGCTCCTCTTTCTTGATGATAGCGGGTCTTTCTGCTGGTTCCTCTCTCCTCTTATCTCTGTGAGATAAAAGCTGATGCAGACTGTATCCCAGCTGAACCCCTGTAGCATTGGGTCCGTGCTGTGAGCTGAGTTAGAGTGTGGCAGCCCACCCTAACCCCCTTCCAAGTGGATTGCTTCAGATTACGTCCCTGAAAGTGATTACATCGTTACGTAACTGCCAAACCACTGATGCATTTTGGGGGGACGCAGTTCAGTCCGTGGCAGCCACTGACAACCATATATGTTGTTGAAAACAGGCCTCAGGGCCACTGAAGACTAGCAGCTGGAGTCCCTACAAGTCTCTTCAGGTGGTGTTTGCTTCTGGGCCCCTCCATTCCCACCTGCTGATTTGCTCTTTCCCTAGGAGCACGTGGCCAGATGTTGACCCGGCCACCACCCAGGAGTCCTCTGGGAGACTGAGCCGCAGGCTTGGGCCAGGTTGGGGCCCAAACCAGGGCAATGGCAGCGCCCCTGGAGCCCCAGGGCCAGGCCCCTGGGGAAGGAGAGGGGCTTCTCATCGTCAAAGTGGAAGATTCCTCTTGGGAGCAGGACTGTGTCCAGGAGGAGGACGGCAGGGACACCGAGACGTGCCGCCAGCGCTTCCGGCAGTTCTGCTACCGGGACGCGCGCGGGCCCCACGAGGCTTTCAGTCAGCTCTGGGAGCTGTGCTGCCGCTGGCTGCGGCCCGAGCTGCGGACCAAGGAGCAGATGCTCGAGCTGCTGGTGCTGGAGCAGTTCCTGAGCGCGCTGCCCAGCGGCCTCCGGGGCCGGGTGCGCGAGCGGCGCCCAGGGAGTGGCGAGGAGGCCGTGGCCTTGGTGGAAGACCTGCAGGAGCAGCCGGGGGAGGCCGAGCAGCAGGTGAGGGGCCTCCACGTCCCAGTGCCGGTGTGTGGGGGCGTTGGCACCCAGATGACCCCTGAGCTGAAGGACGAGGCCTGTCCAGGGCTCGGTCTTCCAGGAGGCCCTTAGGGTCACCCAGGCACAGCACACACATGGTGGTCCTTTGAAGAACGCTGGCAGAAAGACAGAGGGGAGCAGTGGGGCCAGGGAGGGTAGCCTTCCCCTGCGTGGGGGTTCCCCAGTGCCCACTCGTGAGATACAGTGGCACATAGGGTCATAACTCCAGAGGGGGTCTGGGAAGGTAGGACTGTCCACGGGAGCCCACTGTCTTGCGAGGTGGCGGGTCTTGACACTGGCGGCTTCTGGGAGAGTGGAGTGAGAGGCGGGCTGTGGGCTCCGCCTTGGCCACAGGGCCGAGCCCCCCGCCAGGTGCTCTGTGACTTGGCCTTGGGGGTCTGGTTCTGGTCTTGTGGTTGATCAGGGAGGCCCTGGGTGCCCAACGCTGCCTGGTGTTCTGTTGCACTCGGATCGTACCTCCTTCCCTGCCCCCAGCATCCTCAGGGCTGTTTCCTGTGTCTCCTTCCCAGGGTTTAGACTCTGTCACCCCGGTCTGGGCTCCATGCTGACCAGCGTGTTGTGGTTCCTGCACAGGATGTGGCCTCAGAGAAAGTGGAACGTGAGCCCGCGGTCCAGGGGGTCCAGGCCGAGGGGCTGCCCCCAAAGATGGGGGTGCGGAGCCGGCTGCCCCAGGAGCAGCCCAGCCACAGTGGTGAGTAGGCCTCCCTGCAGGCTGCAGCAGCCCTGGGTGTGGTGGGCAGGGTGTACCTGCCTCCGTGAAGCCTAGGCACGCGTGTCTGTATATGCATGGATGTGTCTGGATATGTGAGGGCGTATGTCTGTGGGTAGGTGTCTGGCTATGGGTTTGCCTGTTTGGGTGTGTATGTGTCTGGATGTGGGTACATCTGTCTGTCTGTGTCTAGGTGTCGTAGGCTGGGGGTGTCTGGGTGTCAGGGCCTGGGAGTGTTGTGGTCTGGGAATGTCGTGGTCTTGGGGTGTCGGGCTCTGGGGGTGTTGGGGCCTGGTGGTGCCAGGGCCTGGGGGGATGTCTGGGCGTTGGGACCTGGGGGTGTCAGGGCCTAGAGATGTTGGGGACTGGAAGTGGTGGGGTCTGGGATCGTCGGGGTCTGGGGGTGTCTGGGTGTCAGAGTCTGGGGGTGTCAGGATCTTGGGGGGTCTGGGTGTTGGGGCCTGGGGCTGTCAGGGTCTGGGTATGGGAGGTTGCAGGGCTCCGTTCTAGCCTCAGCTGGCCTCCCTTTCTCTAGCCCAGCTCACTGTCGAGCCTCCTGCCCTTCTTAAGGAGGGGAGAGAAAGTCCTGGAGAGACTGCAGACGGCCTCCTTGCCCCCAGAGTCCACGTGAGTACCAGTGCCTCCATCCCCCTGAGGCCTTGGGCACTGTCTGTCCCTGAAAGGGGCCTTGGTTTCCCATTGAGGCCTCTTGTAGCCGTCCTGGTCCTGCCTGGCCCCTCTTTCCCCTCCCATGGCTGCCTAGCGTCCTGAGCAAGGCAGCTCTGAGCCGTGTCTCCTTGCCTCCTTCCAGGGACTGGTGACATTTGGGGACATTCCCTTCTACTTTTCCCAGGAAGAATGGGGGTCCCTGGACCCTGCTCAGAGGGATCTTTTCTGGGACATAAAGCGGGAGAACTCACGGAATGTCACTCTGGGTAAGCGGGGGATGCAACCAGGGCTGGGGGTCCTTGGCTCCTCCAAGATGGTCTGTAGCCTTCCCTGGGGTCCCAGCAGCAGAGGGCGCCCTGGCAGCCACGCTTCCCCGTTCACATCCTCATGGCTTCCTCCCCACCCTGCCCCCATCCATAGCTGTCGGGAGCCACCAGGCCCTGATCCCCGAACCCCATCCATAGCTGCTGGCAGCCAGTCTTCCCTGGTCCCCGTCCTGCAGCCCCTGGGACTCCTGCTGTGTGGACAGCTCACTCCCCTGTGCCCCTGCACGTGTATTAGTGGCAGAGTGCTGGCCACGGGCTGGCTGTGCCAGGCTCGTGTCTCGGTTGCTGCTCACCGCCCAGTGCGGAGGGGTTTCAGCTGTGAACGAGACCCGCCGGTGGGCCAGAGCTGGGGCTCCCAGGCTGCCGGTCCTGCGGAGAAGGGCCGCCTCTGCCTGGGGGTGCAGCAGGCCCACGGCGAGCGCACCTGCTGTGCGGCAGCGGCTCCCTTCTGCTAACCGGACTCTGGGTTTTAGGGGGCTTCCTGAGCACTGTTGTGGGGTCACCTCGTTTAATCCCTCGTTTAATCAGATGGTCAGGCTCCCTTCCTGTCCAGATCTCTGTTCCTGAATGTGGAGCCCAAGAGTTCTTCAAGGCTGATTTGGTATCTCCTTTGAGGTTGTGAGGAGAGCCTGGGTAACATGAGGAACTTACCTGAATCGCTTCAGTTTTGTGTTTTTTTTTTTTTTTTTCCTTGCCTGTCCCTGGCCTTCTGAGCTTTATCCCAGGGTAAATACTGCCCTGTGATCCGTCTGGTTGATGTTCTGAGGCGTGGGCACCCCCCTGCTGGTGCTGTTCACCTTACAGGCCTGTCTGCCTTTTGGCTGAAATTCAATGCTGGGCCTGAGGGGTGACTCAGGGCCACAGCCTTGGGGCTTCCACCAGTCTCCATCAGACCAGTCAGCCTGGTCTTTTTTAGGATTTTGTTTTGTTCCATGTTTTCCCCACTGTGTTGAGGGGAATCTGTTCATTTTGGAGTTTGGATAGGCAGGGTTCAGAGATGGGACCCTGGATTTGAGTGAAACCCAGGCAGGGCTTAGCTCTGAGACTGGCTCAAAGCCAAGGGCATGAGCAGTCGGCCTCCCTGCCCTCCACGCCGGTGTCCCTGGAGCCCACTCTAGACAGGGACGCTGAAGTGCTGGCCCGTCTGAGTCTGGAGCCGCCCCAGGTCAGCTCTGGCCCCAGAGCCCGGTGGGACTGATTGGGCCCTCCTCGTGCAGGTGTGGGGCTCAAATGCCAGAGCGGGAGCTCCCGGCTGGAGGAGGCCGTGACCCAGTCGCCCGCCCAGGCTGGCGGCCCCGCAGCTGTGTCTTGGAGCCCCGAGGAGGCCGAGGCCTGGGAGAGTGAGAACCGGCCCGGGGAGCCACTCGGCAGGGTGGGCAGCGCGCGGCGGGGTCGGCCGCCCACGCGCCGGCGGCAGTTCCGGGACCTGGCGGCTGAGAAGCCGCACGGCTGCGGGCAGTGCGGCAAGCGCTTCCGCTGGGGCTCGGACCTGGCGCGGCACCAGCGCACGCACACGGGCGAGAAGCCGCACAAGTGCCAGGAGTGCGAGCGCAGCTTCCGCAGCTCCTCCGACCTGGCGCGGCACCAGGGCGTGCACACGGGCCAGAAGCCCTTCTCCTGCCCCGAGTGCGGCAAGTGCTTCAGCCGCAGCGCTTACCTGGCGGACCACCAGCGCATCCACACGGGCGAGAAGCCCTTCGGCTGCGGCGACTGCGGCAAGAGCTTCTCGCTGCGCTCCTACCTGCTGGACCACCGGCGCGTGCACACCGGCGAGCGGCCCTTCGGCTGTGGCGAGTGCGACAAGAGCTTCAAGCAGCGCGCCCACCTCATTGCCCACCAGAGCCTGCATGCCAAGATGGCCCAGACAGTGGGGTGACCCTCCTGCGGTGCCAGGCAGCCGCCACCGTGCCTGCGCGGCCCGCACCGCGCCTCGGCCTTCTGGCTGCCAGCCCCCGGGGCTGCCGAGCCTCCCTTTGTTCTCACCCCCTCTGCTCCCTGTCACTCTGCCCCGCCGGGTGTCCTTGCCAGTGAAGTGTGGGGAAGGCTGGGGTGCAGGAAGCGATGCGAGGCCAGGTCTCGGTCCCCAACCCCCACAGCCCCTCCGACCTGGGGCTGCCCCTCCTGTCTCAGGTGGGTGCATGGCTGGGCTCTCTGCCCCTGCCAATCTGTGCCTTCCAGCGGGGCTGGAGGGTGTGGGGGTCTGGACCTTGGGTGAGACCAGGGGCTTCCAGCTCCCTTAGTGGTCCCCTCCCCTCCCATGTCCGGGGCCCCCTGCCCGGTCCTGGAGACATGAGCTATCTGCCTCTTTGGCACTTGGGCCCAGCTGTGCTCCTGAAGGCCTCTCACTAACCAGTCTGGTGAGGGTGGTGGTGGCTCTGGGGACAAGCAGCCAAGCCTCAAGGCCAGGGGCAGGGCTGGCCCCCGGAGAGGTCTGGGCTTGATTTCATTGGACATTAGCACTTGGTCAGCACCAGGCTGACCCCTTAGGCACTGCATTCCGTCCCGTTCATCTGTTCATTTGCAGTCCTGCATTAACAGGGACAGGCCGCTGAGACCCTGCTGGGCACTGAGCCCAGCTCTTGAGGACCACGGCGGGGCTTGAATAAAGGAGAGAACGTCCCTCCAGGCTGCTCTGTTCTTTGGGGGGTGGGGGTGGAGCTTCCTGCCCTGGTCGTCCTGTCGGCTTGTGACATTGGGCCTTCTCCAGGGTGAGCTTCACCCTGGCTTTCAGGCTGGCTGGGCCCCAGAGGGCAGCCCCAAGGCCTGGCCCTCCATCCTTTATAGCACCCGGTCTGGGACAGCAGGTGGCACTCCTCCCCCACCGGCAAGACGTGGGACAGGTGGTTTCCCCAGGCCTCTGCTGTCCCCACTGGTGTCAGAGACAGTAGTGTCATGGCCCAGGGTTGTGGTGCTGCAGGTGTGGACCTGGAGCGCTGGCCCCACCCACCATCCCTGGAAGGAGACAGCCAGCATCCAGGCGGCCCCGCCCAAAGCCCAGCGCTTGCCTGAACCCCAGATTGTGGCCTCCACAGTTGGGTATGGGTCCAAGCTTCCGGTCACCAAGGAGCAACCCCTTCTTCGCCCCTTGCTGAGCCCTGGGCAGTGGCCTGAGTGCACGCTGCGGGAGGGGAGGCGGGGACGGGAGGCGGGGACGGCAGAAACGGGAAGTTCTTGTCCCTGGGTAATTGGCCTGTGGCCCCCCACACACGCATCCTCAGCAGCCCAGCTCACCACACTTCGTTCTGAGGTCAGTGGCTGGCTGGGTGGCCCCGTGCCTCACTGAGGACCCCCGGGCCACTCTGTTACCACTTCTCTCAGGGCTCCAGACCCGGACCTCCTTGGGCTTGGTGCATATGTGCATGTGTGCAGGCGAGTTCTGGGGAGGTCAGGGCCAGGGGCAGGGCACGGAGCCTGCAGGACTGGTGGCTGGCTCCACAGGGAGCTGTCAGGTGTAACGAGATCAGATAGGATCGTGGGCCAGGAGCTAAGAATAGGACGTGGTGGGGGTGCTCAGCGCCAGCTGGGACGTCTTCCGGAGCAAGACACGGAGCGAGGTCTGGGGAGAACGCCCCAAGCTTCTAGGGGCAGGAGTCCAGGCCAGCTCATAAACGGCTGATAGGGACGCGGCTTGAGCGAGGGCAAGGGTTGGAACCCAGTCACAGGGCCTGGGCCCGGCGGGCACTTGCGGGAAGCTCTGCTGGCACCATGGCCTTCCTGGTGGCCGGGACCCTGCGGGTGGCCGCCCAAGTGGCAGATGCTCGGGAGAGCCTCGGGAGAAAGGTAGCAGGAGCCCTGGTCCAGCCTGCGCCTGGCCCCCGGCTGCGCCCAGCCCAGCCCAACCCTGGCTTTGCCTCCCCAGGGGAGGTACAGCATGCTGGGCCCAAGGGTGGCCCTGGTGCTCAGCAGCCCGGGGGCGCCAGCCGCCACAGTTGCCGTCCTGGAGGCCGTGCTCCAGGCCCTGGGCTTTGACCGTCTGCAGCAGAGGGAGGCCCCAGTTCAGGTGAGCCCTCGCCCCCAGCCCCCAGGCCCCCAGCACCTGCCTTGGGGCCTGAGGTTAGGCCCCTGCTCTTGCCCCCAGGGCTTTCTGGAGGAAGTGGCTCAGTTCCGGGAGCAGCTGGACACCCATGGGGGCCCCATAGGCTGTGCTCTGGTGGCTTTGGTGGCCCCCCGAGGACAGCTGAGGTGGCCCCAGAAGCTGGCCAGGGAGCTGAGTTGCTGCGGGGCCCTTCGGGGCTGCCCCAAGCTCTTCCTGCTGCTTTCCCATAGTCGGGGCGGTGAGTGGGCCCAGCAGGGACCGTGGGTGGAGACTAGGCAAAGTCAGCCCGGGACGGTGCGGAGGGACAGGCAGGACTGGGGTCCCCGGGGACCTTTCTCCATGCCCACATGCTGTCGCCTCCCCAGCCACCCCCGAGCCTGGAGCCTTCCTCTCGGGCCTGGCCGAGCTCTGTGGCCGCTGTCCTCACTGGTCCCTGCTGCAGCTGCTGACGGAGGTGGGGGCTGGCCGGGCGCTCCTGAGCCCGCCACTCGGTGACATCACACTCCTGCCAGCCGTTCATGCCACCAGCCCTGTTGTCTCCCCGTTGTGTCCTCCTCCTTGGCCTCCGCTCCCATCCTGCGCTGTGCCCCACTCACAGCACGCTCAGGGACCCCCCAAACATTCGGGCTGCTCACCCCATGCCTTTGCCCGGGAAGCGGTTCCCTCTGCTGGCACGCCCCCTTCTGCCTCCCCTGCCAGCCCCGTCTCTTCCCAGCTCTGGCGCAGGCGTCTCCTTTGTCCCTCCCACGCTCAGGCAGGTGGTGACTGTCCTCCTGTTAGACCGCAGCCTGGGTGACTCCGGTCTGGCCCTGAGGCCTGCAGGTCTCACTGGGGAGTTGGGGCCCCTGGGCACCCCTGGAGTTGAGAGGCATGGCCCGTGCTGCTTTCTGCTCTTTGCGAACCATTCCAGGGGGCACACGGGGCCTGTGCCCTGCCCTGCCCTGGGGGAGCCCCGCCCCTGTGCACGCAGAGCCCCAGGGACAGTATGAGGTGTGGCCACTAGCCACCAGGCCCAACCAAGTCATGACCTTGAGCCTGCACTAGAACTTGGGTCCTGGGTCTTTCGGCCTTGCCTTTCCCCTCTCGTCTGCCTGCCTCTCTCTCTGGCAAGTGGCCCTAAACACACTACAGTAGCCAAGTACTGGCCACCTGCTTCCGCTGGGACCCCTGGGACCCTCCCCCTCCCCCGTGGAACAGCCACCTGAGGGGCCCTTGGCCCCGCCCCCCAACAGGTCTTCCGAAGGATGACTGAGGCACCCACAGGGGTCAGCTCCTGCCCAGTCCTTCGCAGCTCCTTGCGGGGTGCGCTGTGCCTGGGAGGCGTGCAGGCGTGGGGGCCCGAGGTGAGTGGGGATGGGGCTAGGGTTCCGTCCTGTGGTCACAGCTGAAACTGGGTCACAGAGGGCAGGGGAACCTCTCTGACTCCTCTGGACGGGCCTTCACCCTCCACACAGCCGGAGTTCGGTCCCAGGGCACAGTATGACCTATCTGGGACCAGGTCAGCTCTCCTCCTGGCCGTGATGCAAGACCGGCCTGGGGCCCAGTGTGACGTGGAGGCTCTCGGGGACCTGTGTCGTTCCCTGGGCTTCGAGACCACTGTGAGGATGGATCCTACGGCCCAGGTGAGAGGAGATGGAACTTCTGTAGAGGCAGCTCTGATGAAAGCCAGCCCTCCCCTAGGACCTGGAAGGCAGGAAGTGCACCCACAAGTCTAACCTCCAACCTCCCTGCCTCATGCCTTTGGAGTTTACTCCCAGAGTTCCTTGTGGCCGCCCACACTGGTTCCTTTGGTCCCCAGCACAAGGCCCCAGCTAAACCCTCAAGCATCATGATTTCGTTCCTGGGCACCCATCAGCCCATCCCCTCCTGACGCCTCTTAACTCCCTGGAAGCCGGGGCCAGACAGTGCTGGCTGTGGGGGACTGGACTGGATGCAGCTCCAGTGGGCAGTGTCTGGCCGTGCAGCAGGGGCTCAAGAAAGGGCTTCTCTTGGGCCCAAGGCCAGCCGGGAGCAGTCAGGAGCAGGGCAAGCCGGCGCCAGGCCCAGGCCTCACTCTCGGCCCCCACCCCTGTCACAAGGCTTTCCAAGAGGAGCTGGCCCAGTTCCGGGAGCAGCTGGACACCCGCAGGGGCCCCGTGAGCTGTGCCCTGGTGGCTCTGATGGCCCACGGTGGTCGGCAGGGACAGTTGCTGGGGGCGGACGGGCGAGGGCTGCGGCCGGAAGTGCTGGTGCAGGAGCTAAGCTGCTGCAGGGCCCTGCAGGGCCACCCCAAGATCTTCCTGCTTCAGGCCTGCCGTGGGGGTGAGTGGGGGGCCCGGGGCCCACTTGGAGATCCAGCTGGTCCCTTCCTTAGCCTGCCTCCTCCAGCTCTGGCTTTCTTCCTCCATGACCTCTTGGACTTGCTGGCCACCTCCTCCAGGAAGCCTGCACACTGGCCCTCCCTGGCCACTTCTGCCATCCACGCCTCGGCCCCACGCACCTGAGCACTTACCCACCAGTGCATGACCATGTGCTCTGGATAATTCCAGCCTAGCAGGCCTGCCCTGAACTCTGGGGGCTGGGCTCTCCCCACAGTTCACACAGGCTCAGGACCCTGGGAGGCACCCCCAGGTATCGGCCCAGTGAAGGTCCCTACTCCTCCACTTCCCCAGGGCGCAGGGACTCTGGTGTGGGGCCCACTGCTCGCTCCTGGTTCTGGCGCTGGCTGCGTGCACCTCCGGCCATCCCCTCCCACGCCGATGTCCTCCAAGTCTATGCTGATGTTCAAGGTGAGTGCTGCCTCCCGGAGCCTGGTTCAGGCAGGGCTGGTGGTGAGAACCTTCCAGAAGCATCTCCTCACTCAGAGGAGGGAAGGCAAGGCTCCCTAAATTGCTGAGGGCATTGCTCCTACTTGAGTTGCTTTTCTGAGTGGGTCAACGGCAGAGGTGGGATCTGAACCCTGAACTCTTGTCTTTTCTGCCCCGTGTGCTTCCCACTGCCCTGGGCTGCCCTTGTGGTGGTCCAGCCGTCTGGGACCCCCTGCGGTAACCCCCTGCAGGATTGCAGTAACAAAACACCACAAACTGGGAACTTGTGAGAGCAGAAATGGGCTGCCTCACAGCTCGGAGTGTGGGAGTCCGAGATCAAGGAGCAGACCGTGTTGATTCCTTCTGAGGCTTTGAGAGTCGCTTCCCTGCGTCTCTCTAGCTTCTGGTAGCTGCAGGCAATCCTTGGCTTGCAGCTTTAGAATAACGTGATGTTCGTCTTTCTGGTTGTCTCTCCTCTTTATAAGGACACCAGTTAGAGGATGAGGGCCCACCTTACTCCAGTGTAACCTCATGTTGACTGATAACATCTTCCATGATTCTATTTTCAAGCAAAGTTGCGTTCACAGACACTGGGGATTAGGACCTCAGCGTAAACTTTGGAGGGGCACAACTCAATTCATATCAAGTGGGGAGACCCCCCCAAGGGCCTGGGGGAATCACAGGATGCCAAGTAAGTGGGGTTGCCTGCTCTTGCAGGGAGCTCCTCCGGGGCGCCCCCTCCAGGGACCTCGGACCATGCAGACATCCTGATGGTCTACGCAGCAGCCGACGGTAAGGGAGGGTCATCACAAAGCCCGTGTCCATGCAGGACCTGACTTCTTGGTCTAAGGTCTTGAGTGGCTCTAGGGACAGCCTTCTTGGAAGTTGGGGGACAGGGGTCACCAGCTCGGTTGCAGTTCAGCCACCTTTCCCCCATGCCCTGTCTTTGTAATAACCACGGTGAGCAGGTATTGGGTGCTGGGTGTGCCCACCACCTTGCTGGCACTGTTGCCCCTAGACTGGACGCTCCACGCCAGGAGGGATCTGTTGGTCCCAGGGTCCTGTCCGGAGCCTGGCACGTAGCAGTTGCACAGTTAATCCTTGCTTAGATATTGAATCTATCCACACGTTCACTTTGCAAATTCTGGGCAGCCAGGTGTTCCCTGATCCCTCACGACATCCCGTGGGTCCTGTCTGCTTGCTGCTTCCCTCCCCCACCTGCCCCACCAACAGGCTCTGTGGGGGAGGGGAGAGGGCCCGGGTGTGAAGCACCTGGTCCCCTGGCCTAGGCTATGTGGCCTATCGGGATGAGAAGGGCTCCGATTTTATCCTGACGCTGGTGGAGGTCGTCAGAGCCCATCCCGGGAGAGATCTTCTAGAACTGATGACTGAGGTATGTGTAGGGAGGGGATGGGTGGTGGAGGTGGGCGACAAGGGGCTGGACTCCGTCCTTCCCCACGCCCTCCGCCAGGGGCTGCCCACTGGTCGCCGGGAAGAGCCCCACGGTGGGGAGTCCTGGGCAGTGGCCACGCGTGATGCTCGCAGGTCAACAGACGGGTGTGTGAGCTGGACGTGCTGGGCCCCGACTGTGACCAACCCCGCAAGGCCTGCCTGGAGATCCACAGCTCACTGCGGCGCCGGCTCTGCCTGCGGGCCTGACCCAGCCTGGCCCGGGTGCTGAGCCTGGGTGGTCAGATCCCAGGGTCCCACTGATGGATTCCACCCAGGCTGCGGTTCATGTGCTCCCCGGGCGTGAGTGCCGGGCGCCGGCGCTTAGTCTGCATGCAATAAAGATCCTTGTGCTACTGAGAGCTGCCTGCGCTAGGAGCGTGAGCACCACCGAGGGGCGCTCTGCACGCGCGCACTCGTGTCCCTGGGAGCCAGAGAGCAACACCGCCAGCGGGGCCCAGCGCTCTGCATGACCGACCCGCGGGGAGAGGCCCTGGGAATAGGCAGCACCCGCGCCCCCACCTCTGCACACGCACGCACCCCACTTCCACCTTGCGCTGGGGCCGTGGAAATGGAGACACGCCCCGAGTCCCATCTGGGACCCACAGAGCCTAGGACAGACCACTGCAGTTCCCGGGGCCGTGATGGGGACGCTCGGGGCATGGGAGAGCAGCACGAGCCCCTGGCTCAGCGGCCACCGGGCCGGGTCCTTGAAGAGAGAAATTGGGTCGCCGAACAGAAGGGCCTGCGGAAGTGGGGCAAGGGGAAGGGCAGGTGGCTTCCCCAGGGCTCGAACTCTCAGCCCAGGAACTGCCGCCGCGCGTTCTCGCCGAGAGCCCCTGCTGCACCGCGAGGGTGGCTCGGAGCTCCGCCTACATGGTACCCTGAAGGGCGGGGGCAGATCTCCTCCTCGGGCATGCGCACTAAAGCACGCCGGAAGGCGCTTGCGCAAACTTTATGAAGCGAACTGCGCAGACAAAAGCCGTGGGGCCGCGTGGCCTAATGGATAAGGCGTCTGATTCCGGATCAGAAGATTGAGGGTTCGAGTCCCTTCGTGGTCGCTGCTGCAGTTCTTTTTTTTTTTTTTTTTTTCTCACTTTAAGTTTTTCTCTTCCGCTGGGGTTGCGATCCAGGTTGCGCAACCTGTTTGCTCCGCAATGGGGACTGGGGACTGGTCCCGGGGAGCTGGAGAACCCAGGGCCGGGACTGCCGCCGGGGGTGGTGGTGGAGGAACGGAAGCGTTGGGGATTAACGGTGGCCTGTGTGACCTGGATGGGTGTCGGACAGGAACCCCTGTTCCAAGGCGAGCCCCTCGGTCCTGGACGCTCTCGCACCACAGCAGTCCCCCCGGGAACGGGCTGACTGAGGAGGGCGCAGGTCCTGGAGAGGCCCCCCGCCAGGGCAGCCGCGATGACAGGTGGATGGAAATGGGGCCACGTCTTTAGACTCCAGCATTGCTCTGTGACTATTAATTCTGTTCCAGGAACGTTTCCTGAATCCTTATCCTTGTGTGCTCAAAGACATGGAATATTTACTTACGTTGATAGGGTCGCTCATCGCGAATTGGCTAAATAAATTATAACTCGGACGGTGGAAGCTGACAGACTAGGAATTGGGATTGTTGGGGGTCAAAAGATACGTGCATTTAAAAATCTGATTGCATAGATTTCTTGCAGCGAATATGTACCCTCGAATTGCTGGTGTAAATGTATATTTAAATGTTAAAATGTAAATAATGTCTAGGCCTGAGTCAACAAAAAGGACAACAAAAGCCTCTGCGAGCCGAGACCGCGTTTTCCCGGTTCCGGTTCAGCCGGGCCAGTCTAGCTGCAGGGCGGCCGCCCGTTGGGGTCCGAGCTGCGCCGACCTGCCGCTAAAGGGCGCTGACGATCCGGGTCACGCTCCTTTATCCTCCTCGCGACATTTCAGTGCTTTACTGAGCTTGTGAACATAAGGAAAAGAAACTTCATAAGGTTAAGAGTTTTAAAGATGATGGGGCAGCTGGAAGGGAGAAGAACAATTTTTTTTTTTCCAAAGCAGCCAGTATAAAAGGTGCGCCCAACGTGGGGCTCGAACCCACGACCCTGAGATTAAGAGTCTCATGCTCTACCGACTGAGCTAGCCGGGCAACTTCCAGGAGGCCCCAGGAGGGCTCTTAATGAACGATTTAGAGTCATGGAGTTTGGTCAAAGAAAGTAGGAGCCGGGTCAGGAGCAATGGGGGAGAGGGGTGAGGAAAGGGGTGGACACCCCCTGACTCTCCCTCCGGCAGAATAACTTAGCACCGGAGAGTACGCGTGGGGTCCCCTCGCGTGTTCAGCATCGCAAACACCTTCTTCTCGACAAGGTAAAAGGAGACTTAAAGGACCCGAGCCCGGGACATCTCTCTCCCTAAGCAAGAACCATAGCCTCGACCAACGAAGCAACGAGGAAGCGCGCCCTCTGTGAGCTCCATCCGCATTGTGCGCCGTCTCTTCGGCGTCCGGAGACTGTTCAGTGTCGGGGAGGTGGGGAGAGAGCGTGGGCAGAGGATGGACGCTGAGGGGCCGGGGAAACGGCGGGAAAGCTACCCGCAGGTTGTGCAGGAACCGCGGCGAGGGGGCGGGGTAACTGTTCTGCGCTCAGTGAGAGAGCGCGTGCGCCCGCCCCGGTGGCCTAATGGATAAGGCATTGGCCTCCTAAGCCAGGGATTGTGGGTTCGAGTCCCACCCGGGGTACAGTGAGCCTGACTTTTAGACTCCAGAGCACGTCAGTGACATTACATCGGGCACAAATCACGGTGTGTGGACCGAGTCAGCAGATGATCCCACCGCAGGCCTAGGCAGAACGCGAGAGTTCTTTCTCAGGTAAGAAAGGCTCCCTTTTCAGCACAAACATTGTGACGTTCAGACTTTTTAAACCATTCACTCCATTTGATGGTATAAAGGAGTCATGGTTCTTTTTTCTAGATGTGCTAATTGTTTTGTGGTCACTTGTATATTTTTTGGTCACATCTTTTCAACTTTCTTATCTTTATCAATATATACTGACTGTGTAGACATTTGTGACAGCTAATTTGCTTGACAATAATGGGCTAGGTGGGTATAAGTCAGTTGATAACAGCATAAGCTGGGAGACATGTGGGTTAGTTCGACTCTTTCCTCGGTTTTGGAGTATGTTTAAAATAGTCCACCATAAAACTTGCTTGTTTTTGTTTTTAAATCCATGTCATACATGTCTTCATCCTGGAGGTGAACCTCTTCTATGGGGGAGGGGCCTCCCCAGAGGTGGCGAAGGCTGGAGCTTTGTCAATTACATGCATAAAAGCATAGCTCCCTTTGACCATTAAAAACTGTGACAAGTAAGAACAACCAAAGAAAGAGATGGATAAATCAGGCTTCATCAAAATTAAAAATTTCAGTGCATCAAGCAAGTGACGAGACAAGACATAAAATGGAAGCGAATAGTTGGGGACTATATATAAGGCACTTGACTGCTAACCAGAAGGCTGGCGGTTCAAACCCCCCAGCCACTCCTCGGAAGGAAGATTAGGCATTCCTACTTCCGTGGGAGCTCTGGTAGCAAAGTGGCTAAGACACTTGCCTGCTAACCAGACGGCTGGTGGTTCAAACCCACCAGCCACTCCTCGGAAGGAAGGTTGGGCAATCCTACTTCCGTAGTGATACTGCCTCGGAAACCCAAGGAGGGGTCGCTATGAGTCGGGGCCGACTCGACGGCACATAACAACAACAACAACAACTTCCGTAGTGATACTGCCTCGGAAACCCAAGGAGGGGTCGCTATGAGTCGGGGCCGATTCGATGGCAAATAACAACAACAACAACATATATCTGATAAGGAAGCTCTGGTAACGTAGTGCCTAAGGCATCTGATTCCTAACCAGAAGGTTGGGGGTTTAAACCCACCGGCTGCTCTGTGGAAGGAAGACGCGGCAATCTACTTCTGCAAAGATTTCCCCAGTGGGGGTTGCTATGACTCTGCGTCCACTCAATGGCAGTGGGTTTGGTTTTTGTTTTTTTATGCGTCTAATAGGGTTTAATGTCCAGAGTATAAAAAGAACCCTTACAAGTGAACAACACACAGGCAGCCGCCCAATCAACAGCCCATCTCCCTGAAGCCTCTCCCACTGCCAGGCCGCCTGCAGAGAAGGCCACCCTCAGCAGCTGCTTCCCCACTAACTGTTCCTCAGCGGCTTGGTGAGGGCCCGCCCTCTGGTTCTCTCAGAGGGTGATGACTGTGTCCGCCAGCACTGCCCTCCAGCACTGCCCTCCCACTGATCTTTGGGAGCTCTGGTGGCGCAGTGGTTAAGGCACTGGGCTGATAACCAAAAGCTCCGTCGTTTTGAACCCACCAGCCTCTTCATGGAAGAAAGATGAGGCAGTCTGCTTCCATAAAGGTTTGTTGCTGTTAAGTGCCATCAAGTCGGGGGTCACTCCTTGGCTTTCCGAGGCAGTGTCACTATGGAAGTAGATTGCCCAACCTTCCTTTCCAGGAGTGGCTGCTGGGTTTGAACAGCCAACCTCCTGGTTAGCAGTCAAGTGCCTTAGGCACTAGGCCACCAGAGCTCCCCCGTAAAGGTTTACAGGCTTGGAAACCCGATGATGGTCACTGTTGAATCAACTGGAGGGCAGTGAGTTAATCTTTGTATTCCTTCCTCCGCATTATGCCAGAGACATCCTAGAGACCAATTTCATTAAACATGGGCCACATCGCTGAGTTCAAATTTCAGTCAGCCAACCAAACATGAAACCCCATGTTCAGTGGAGAGAACGTATCAATAAGAGCTCTGTGGGATCCGTGTGCTCCTGGGCCGTAAATGCACCAGGCACTAATTCCATCCCGTCCTCCTTCGTCCAACATGCTAAGAACCGTTTCCACACACATCCCCCAGGTTTCTGCGGCATCCATGAGACGACCTTGGCCTTCTTGTGCTGTATAGACCATTTCCTTCCACTCCGACTTTGCACTTGCTCCGAAGCAGGCTGAGATCTGACTCTAGTTGTAGGTCAGGAGGTAATCAATCCGGGGTGGGTGGTATGGGCTTTGAGAAAAATTGGCATTTTCTCACAAGGCAACTGCTCCAGATAAGATTATTATGGGATATTCGAGCAAAGGAGGGCTAATCTCAGACACCCGGGGACAAACAGCTTTCATCGTCAGGGGAGGCTCAGGGTTCAAGGTTTGCATCTTGGTCTGAGCCCGTTCAGAAGTTTCAGGCCAAGTCTTAAGTCCCGCTCCTTCCCAACCACTCCACAGCTTCGACGAGGAAGATTTATGAGGCTGTGTGCTCAATTTACATTGTAATTCTGCAACGTATATAATTAAAGTATGTGGCCAATCTTTCCCTCCTCTTGGCAAAACCTAACAGGAATCCAGCTGGCAAAGCAGGATGAGTTGGAAGCTGAGAGAGAAAACCAAGAGGCAAACGCAGCGCCACCCAGTGGGTTCCGACTCATAGCGACCCCCACTGGGTTTCCCAGGAGGTGAATCTTTAAGGAAGTAGATTGCCCCGTCTTCCTTCCACGGAAGTGCTGGTGGGTTTGAAACTCCAGCCCTCTGGTTCACAGTCAAATACCTTAATCACTGCGGCACTAGAGCTCAAAAGACGCCTACACTGGGCCCGAACCCATGACCCTGAGATTAAGCGTCTCATGCTCTACTGACCGAGCTAACCAGTCGCATCTCTCCCCTCTAGTGGCAGAGTATTGCTAGCGGCTGGCAGGCGCTGGCCGTGCAATTACAAGGCTCGCTCCTGGGCTGAGCTGAGCTGGAACCGGGAAATGTCCCAGGCCCGGGCTGTGTCTCAGGCGAGAGGCGCATTGGCTGGGGAGGGGCTCCCGGTGTCTGTTGGGACCGAGAGCCCCTCCGCTGGGGGATCGAGGCCCGTGAGGGCTGGCTGGTTGGGAGGCGGCAGGGCCTTGTCCTAGGCGTCCTGGAGTTGGGTCTCCTGGGCGTGCAGTTGGAGGCGCCCCTGCCAGGCCGCTTGGAGGGCGCTCCGGCACTGGGTGACCCGCGGAGGAAGAGGGGCTCTGCCGCTGTAGGCGGGGCGTGGAGAAGCTGCTCTCCCGCCGGCCCGGGTCGCGTTGCACGCCCCCTGCCTCCCGGGAATGGAAAACGGAACTTCCTTTGCGCGCTGGACCCGGAAGCCAGGACAGGGCCGGCTGACGAGGGTGGAGCCGCAGGCCCGGGCCACCAAGGGGCCACGCCAAGCACGTCTCTTCACGGCGGCTCGTTGGTCTAGGGGTATGATTCTCGCTTTGGGTGCGAGAGGTCCCGGGTTCAAATCCCGGACGAGCCCGCGTTTTTTTGAAAGCTTCTTCACTCTTCACGGGAGCGGGCTCCGGAGGGGACCCCGTCCCGGCGGCGGCGGGGCGCCCTCCGTTCGCCTGGGTGGGAGCCAGGTCTCTGTCCCGGTTGCGCTGGGGGAACGGACCTCGGACCCCGGGTGCCGAGAGGACAAACGCGTCCCCGCAGGCGGGATACCTCGCCCTCGGCTCGGTCTTGGTGTGTTTCTTTCTTTGCTTGCTTTGGACGTGAAAGGTGCCAACTCCAAACCCCGAACCAGCGCGGGTGCTGGCAGGAACCGCGACTGGGACACTGAAGGACACGGGGTCCCCACAGTCGCCAAGGGCTGCAGCCAGCAACGCGGGGCTCCTGTCTCCCCCTGGAGGCGCAGCCGGGAGCCGGGGCTTTGGAGAGGCCTGTGCCCCAGGCCCAGGGAGCGCGTTCCGACCCCAAGCTGGGGATTGCTTGGGCTCAGAGCGCGGGGCGCGGGCGGACCCCCAACCCCAGCGTCGCGCCAGGCCCACGCGCGGGCCTCTCCGGCGACGCGCCCGGGAATGCCAGCTCGGATCGTGCGCGCTGGGCGCCCCTTCCACGTCCTGGATTCCTGAGCCCAGCGAGGTCGCTGGCGCAGACCCGAGAGGTGGCATCAATGGGCGACAGGCCCCAGCCAGCACTTCTCCTGCGTCCTGAACCATTGAAGACCCTCGTGTCGCTTAAGAGACCGCCACCTCAAGCGGGGTCTTTCCTCTCCAAGGTCCCCTTCTTCCCAATCAGCGGCGTCCCTCCCTCCAAAATGCCTGCCCCTCCTCCTTCCCCACCGAGGTCATGACCCCTTCACCCCCAGCCCAGGTCAGGCGGGCTCAGCCACCACGTGTCCAACGACAGTCCTGGGGGAAGTCCCTGCTGCGGAGTAAGCTTCCTGCGCGCCCCCAAGGAACCCACCTTCGCCTTTCCTGGTGGTTTCAGGCACCGAGGGGAGCCCCCAGCAGAGGTGGGTGGGCTGGCCCGCAGGTGGGGCAGAGGCTGGGCCCCGCGCGGTGCACCCACATCCAGGCGGGGTGTCTCTGAGGGCAGAAGGCACGTCTGGGCGGTGGCATCTTGGGCATCTCCCCTGAAGGCTCTGAATGTCCTTACTCGCCCCCCTGGCCTGCGGGCGCCCTCCCTCAACACCCTCCCTCACCCCTTCCTCCCAACTCTAGGCCTCACCGACGCCACCGAACCCCTTCTTCCCGCGGTGGCCTGCGCTCTGCGGGGAGCCCTGGGGACGGTCACGAGGTGAGACGGGAGCAGCAGCAGGGTGTGAGACTCGGGGCCCCCCTCACACCCAGGGGCTGCGCAGCCCGCCTTTCTTCCCATAGCTGGGGGAGCCTGGCCAGCCCCCAACCTCTCGGTGCTCTTAGCCCGGGGAGGAAGCGGGGCCCTCCAAGCAGCTCCATTTCCCAGGGGCAGAGGAGAGAGAAGCGCTGTGGGCCCCCTGGAGGAATGGGCACCTCCATCCTCAGCCCGGCCGGGAAAGCAGGGACCGTCTATGGGCAGAGCAGCTGGCTGCTGTGGGTCGGCCAGAGGGAGGCTGGACAAGGTCAACAAGGGTTGCATGGAGCCAGCCACGGAGGAGGCTCGTTGGTCTAGGGGTATGATTCTCGCTTAGGGTGCGAGAGGTCCCGGGTTCAAATCCCGGACGAGCCCTACTTTTACAGGCAACTAGCTGGGAGGAAAGCGTTGTGCCAGAATCTGCTGTCGCCCGGTGCCCTCCAGTCCTGACCCGAGAAGCCCGGGTCCCCCTAAGGAGGCCCCTGGAAGGAGAGGGTTAGCGTCTGAGCCCCGGACAGGGGACTCCATGGTGGGTGCTTTGAGGAGCTTGTACGAGGTCCCGGCGGCGTGTCAGAAGGACGCCCAAGGTGAGGCTCGAACCCACGACCCTGAGATTGAGAGCCTCACGGCCACCGCCTAAGGCGGCCGGGCGGGCGGCTCCGACTGGGCCTGGCTGGAGATGGGCCCCAGGGTGGGTCAGACCCGACTCCCCTGGGGTCCCCTTGGCCACCTGCATTTCGGCACCGGCAGGGCCGACCCGCCGGGACCCCACATCGGCCCAAGCCCGCCTCCCAGCCCCTCCGTCCCGTTTCCCGGTGGAGTGGGGAGGGGACCGCGGCGACCCCAGCCCGGTGGCCCGGACCTTCAGTGTCCACAGCAGGGAGTGGGAACTGCGGGGCCGAGCATCACTGACCGACGGACCGCGGACCCACGGACGGCAGCGCGGCGGCCGCCGGGAGCCCTTCCAGCCGCCGGCCTCGGGGTGGGTCCGCGCGCGCTGCTGGAACCTGAGACCTGGTCGTGGGTGGCGGACCGGCCATGGGGACCTTGGGACGCCCGCCCGACCCCCGCCTCCAGCCAGCTGCTTGGGGGTCCAGCCTCGCAGGTTCGGGGGCCGGGAGGGAAGGCCTGAGCCTGGAGCGCCCCGGCGGGGCTGCGCCGAGACCCCAGGTGCGCCCCGCTGCCACGTCGCATTCCGAGCGCAGGAAGGACGCGCAGACAACGGAGGGCGAGCAAAGAGCGTCCCCCAGCGCTGGGGCAGGGGGCCTGGGGGTGGGACCGGGGACCCTCTCCCTGCGGCTCAGCTCCGGGTCACCGTCCCCTCGGGGACCCGCTGACATTTCCGCCGAGCGCAGGGTGGAGAGCTGTGGTCATCCCGGGTGGAACCGGCCCTGTCAGAGCGCGCTCAGCGCACGGGGTCCCCAGTGCGGACGCGGCATGAAGCGAGGCGCTGTCGCTGGCCCTGCTGGGTGCGCGCGTGCACTGCGAACACTTTCCAAGGAAACGTTCTTCTTTGTAGAGAGACACAAGGAAGCTTTTGCGGTGGAGCGATGCAGGATGTGCTTTCAAACATTCAGGAAGAAAACTGTGGAGGGAGGTGGATCTCAGCAAGGAACGGCAAGCGTGCGCGGCGCGGGGCTGCCCGGCCCAGCAGTGCCCCCTGGCGGCCGAGCCGGGGAAAGCCAGCCCGCGAGAGCGAGGGCTCTGCGCTGAGGAGCCACGTCCGCGGCTGGGGTCCCCCGGGGTGGGGCCCGTGCCAGCGTCTGAGCGCCTGCGCGGCCCGACTGCGCGCGGGGGACTCTGTCTTCAGGAGCCTGGCCTCAGGTGACCCAGCGCAGGGCTTCAGCTCAGGAGAGACGCTGCGTGGCTCTTCCCTCCGCCGGGCGGGCGGGCTGGACGGGGGCGCATGAAGGGGAAGCTTGTGTCCCCACAGGAGGGCGGGCGCAGAGCTCCCACTAGGCTCTGCACCCGGTGTTCGAACCCAGAGCTACCTACCAGAGGAGGATAAGACTTTGGGGATGCAGGGGAGGACAAAGGGGGGGGAAAAGGAAAGAAAAAAAAAAAAAAAGAGAGAGCCAAGGGCTCGTCCGGGATTTGAACCCGGGACCTCTCGCACCCTAAGCGAGAATCATACCCCTAGACCAACGAGCCAGCTCCGTGGGTAGTGCGTTGACGCGTTCCTTGTTATCCTCACACCCATTTTTCCCAGTCCTGCAATGCCCCGGCCTTTCGGACCCCTGGCTCGGGGTTGCGGGGGGGCAGCACCGGCTGAGCGGTGCCAGGGCGCGGGGGGACTGCCTCTCTGGGGGACCGGCCCCTCCTCGGCCCGCCACGCGCCCAAAGCAGCCACAGGAAGGCGAGCTCGCGGGGTGCCTCCCTGTCTGCACTGCCCGGGCTGCGAGGCAGAGCTGGGCGTCCGGACCAGAGTCGTCGGGCCGCCTCTGAGTGTCCCGGTCTGTGGCTCGGTGGATGCGCAGATCGGGGACAGATCCGGGGACAAACCCAAAAGGCCCAGAACCCTCCCGGGGTTCCACAGCCCGGAGCTGGGAGGGAGGAAGGCGGTGAGCGCGCCTCCCGTGCGTGGGGGTCTCGGGCTTCCGCCGGGCACCGGCCTCGCAGAGCCGCCTCGCCTGGGTCTCTGTGTCCCTCCGGCCGGGTCAGCGTGGGCGCCCCCTCTGTGTCCCCGATCTCGGGCGGGACAGGCGCGCCCCCTCGCTGCCGACAATGCCCAGGTTCCCGGGAAGCGGCGCGGAGCACGGGCAGCTCGGAGTGCTGGCCGCGGTGCCCCGAGGCCAAGCTGTCCCGGGTCCCTTGGGAGCCTCAGCCATCAGAGTCCTCGGAGAACGTGCCTTGGGTGCGCCCTTGTGGTCTCCCAGGTGCCTCAGTCGGAAGAACACGAGGCTCTTGATCTCAGGGTCGTGGGTTCGAGCCCCACGTTGGGCCTAGCGACCTGTCGCTTCCCTGCGGAAGGCCACAGCGGTCCTCCATGTCCATCCCTCCGTGGTTTTAGTTTTTAACCAGAAGACGGGTTCCCAGACACGAGGAGGAGGCGTTGCTCCTGCGGAAACCCGCATCCATCTCCCGGTCCTGGAACCTGGGCCGCACGGGCCCACGAAGGGGCCCAGCTGGCCCGCCCTCCCCAGCCCAGGCGGACCCAGGCTGACAGGCCCGTGCACACGTCACCCCCTTGGAGAACTTGGGGGACCAGATTCCAGGGACCGCCTCCAGGAGGGACTTGGGGGCCAGCCTCGGGGCCTCTGCGCGCTCGGAGGTCGGTCGGAGCCCCTGGACCAACACGGAGTCACGCAGCCGTCTGTGCCACCGCCGCCGTCTTCTCGGGGCGGTGCCTTTGGGACACGGAGCCGCCGGCCACCACGGGCCTGTGGTGACGACGCCCCCTGCCCCGAGGGCCCCTGTCTTCCGGCTGAGCCCCCGCAGCGGGATGGAGGGGCCGTGGGGGTGGAGCACGGTCAGGACGCGCGACCCAGCCCGCGGGCCGTGGAGCCTTCCCTGCGAGGACCGCCAGGCGGTGCCAGAGAGCGTCACACCGGTGAGTGGCGGGCCCTGGTTTAGGGGTCCAGCGCCTTCCCCAGCGGGGCCCCTGGGCTTCCTTGATGCCTGTCCCCCTCCTCCCGTCTGCCCCCCACCCGCAAACCACAGCCCCCACTGACGTCACAGCGCGAGGCCCGGGCTCCCGCTCCTCGGAGCCCTCCCGGCTCACGCAGGCCCCTCGGGCACCCCTTTCTGCTGCGGCTGGAATCGAATCCTTGCCGGCCCCGCCGAACCTCTTCCCGCAGCTGCGCAGTTTCCGGCTGCTCCCCGGGTTCCTCCTTTTTCCCACTGGTCTCCGTCCCGGGGGTCTCCCCGTTGCGTCCTGGGTATCCGACCGGGGTCCATCTTGGGAGAAGGGACTGTGCCAGCTGCAAAATGAGATGAGTCTATGGGGAGGGGAAGGGGCTGTCTGCACGGTGGCTCGTTGGTCTAGGGGTATGATTCTCGCTTCGGGTGCGAGAGGTCCCGGGTTCAAATCCCGGACGAGCCCACGGCTGTCTGCGTTTTCTCCGCAGTTATTTTAGACGGAAGGTGCGCGGAGCCGGCCGCAGCCCTGTCCGGGGTCGTGCTCCGCCGCGGGGGACAGGCCTCCCCCAACTCCCAGGATCTGACTTGTCCCCTTGGGTGAATGGCACCCCTTTCCTGGGTGGCTCGAGAGTCTGGTGCCGGGGCGTCCCTGTGAGCCCCCCTGGCCTCCCGCTGAGCCGGGCCGTCTGCATCCCGTCGAGTCGCGCGTGTGCGCTCCTCTGCCTCCGACGACCCCAGCAGCGCCCAGAGGCGTAGGTTAGGCGTGGCCCGTGTGGCAGGAGCCTGGGCGCTTACCGGAGGCGCCATTGAGCCGTTTTATTGAGCATGGCCGTTCCCACCGCCGGCTGTGACAGATCCTGCAGGTTAAAACCCCCGCTGTCGTGTGGGAGCGCCTGCAGGGGTCTGACAGGGGCGCGTTCCTGTGCTTGCCACGCGCGCTATTTTCGTAGATGCGCCACTGCGCACCGCTCCCAGCGGCGGAGGGGCCGGCAGCGGCCGGGGCTGCGGGATCCTGAAAGGGGGGGCCCTGGAGCGCAAACCCTCCATCTCTCGCCTGTCCTCCAACCCTAGGAGGCGCCATTCCTGCTGCCAGGCCTAAGTCGCCAGCTGAAGGTCACTGGGGACATGGCCAAGCTCTGTTTGCAAAGTTCTGGTGGGGCCTCTGGGCTCCGCGAAATGTCAGACGCTGAGCCAAGGTCTCACTTGAATTTCCCGGGCCTTCGGGTTCCTAAAGAGCTTGGAACAGCCTGGGTGCAGGCACATTCCAACGTCCAGTCAGTGGACCCAGTTTTGACTTGAAGACCCAGCAAGAAAACATGCAACAGCTGCCCGGCTAGCTCAGTCGGTAGAGCATGAGACTCTTAATCTCAGGGTCGTGGGTTCGAGCCCCACGTTGGGCGTCTACTTTTGAAGTAGTCAATCCGCAAACGTAAACAAAACCTCTATCTTCTTATTCAATTATTTTTTGGTATCTTCTCTTCCCTCCCTTTCGTACTTAAAATATTTACCAGGAATTGATTTTTTTATACGGTGTGAGGTAGGGGACCAAACCAAAAAACCAAACTCACTGCCGCCTTTTTGGATCTGACTGACAGCGACCCCTCCTTGGGTTTCCGAGGCAGTATCACTACGGAAGTAGATTGCCCCATCTTCCTTCCGAGGAGCGGCTGGTGGGTTTGAACCGCCAGGCTTCTGGTGAGCAGTCAAATGCCGCAGGTATTATGCTACCAGAGCTCCCAAAATGAAGCACCCAACATGGGGCTCGAACCCACAACCTCACATTAAGCGTCTCTGCCTCTACCAACTAAACTAGGTGGGTAACTAGGGGAGAAATCGGGTTTCTTTTCTCCGATCCAGAGCTGTGCAGTTAAAAGCCCGCCCTTTTCCCCACTGCTCCGCAGCGAGACCTCTTCCCACCTCGGGGAGTCTGAAGGCAATGGTTGGATTTCTGGAACACTTTGTTCCGTAGTGTCCTTGAGTCAAAGGCAGTTAACCTTCATGGCAGGTTTTCAAGCCCAGGAGTGTCTGAATCTTTAGGGATCCCGCTGTTGTCCATCCCCTCCACTTCCTCATTAGGTTCCCTTGTCAGTTCCCACAAGGACAGCGGCTGGGATTTTGACTGGGCGTTTCCTAGGCATCACCTTGGGATGACTTGCCATCATGACAGTATTGATACTTAAGCATCCCGCCGTTGACTAAGTCTTCGCAAAAAAAAAAAAAAAAAAAATTCTTCCAAACAAAAAATGAAACTCACCGCCGTCGTGGAGTGGATCTCAACTCACAGCGACCCCTCCTTGGGTTTTCAAGGCCGTATCTCTAGGGAACTAGATCCAGTTAGCAGTCAAGTGCCTTAGGTACTAGCCACGAGCGTGCCCAAAACAGAGCGCCCAACGTGGGGCTCGAACCCACGACCCTGAGATTAAGAGTCTCATGCTCTACCGACTGAGCTAGCCGGGCTGTTGAAGGAGGCTCCTAAAACTAAACTCACTGCTGTCAGTTGGATTCAATTCACAGCGCCCCCTCCTTGGGTTTCTGAGGCAGTATCGCTACGAAGTAGATTGCCCAGCCTTCCTTCCGAGGAGTGGTTGGTGGGTTTGAACCGCCAGACTTCCGGTTAGCAGTCAGGTGGTGGCGCAGCGCCTAAGGCATTTGACTGCTAACCAGAAGGCTTCCCACCAGCCACTTCTCGGAAGGAACGAGGGGTCCTAGGAGTCGCAGTCGACTGGCGGGCAATGAGTTTGGTTTGGATTTTGTTTGCCTGTAGGTTAAGGTACGCCGGTGGCGCAATGCTTAAGGCGTTGGGCTGCTAACTGGAGGGTACGCGGTTCGAAGCCCACCGGCCGCTGAGTAGAAGCGAGCTGCGCATCCTCCCCTTATAAGGATTGGCCGTCTCTGAAACCTGGTGAGTCTCTACGCCAGCGAGATACTCGAGGACGGGGTTTTCATTTTTTATTTTTTAATTCATGTCTAAATAAATGGGCCCCGGAAATGCAAAGACCCTCCAGAACAGGAGGTACGTGAAATGCTGCGAAAGGTTAAGGGAGACCCAGGTCGCACTTTCAGCAGCTCCCGCCAAAGAGAAGAGGCGACGGCGCTGCCGGGCGACGGCTCCTTCGCGGGCAGCCGACGGCGGGCTCCCGGCTGCGGGGAGCGGCGTCGGAGGGGCAGGGCCAGCCCAGCCGGCTCCCATGGGTCGGGACACACTCAGACCCGTGCACAGACAGACAGACAGCCGACAGCCTGGCGCGCCCCGAGCTCCTGCGCTCACGGCCGCTGCTGCCCGGTGGGCCTGGTTCCTGTGACCGTGGCCTGGAACCCGGGCCCCGATCGGGTCAGGCGTCCCGTGCCTGTGTCTGGCACCGAAAGGGACCGCGGAGAAAAGGCCGCAGCCCAAGAACAGGCCCGGGGACCCGCCGCAAGCGGGAGCCCCGGCCTGGGCTGGCTCGGATCGGTACCCCGGGCGCTTTGGCGCCCTGACGTCGGACACCAGGCTTGGGGGTGCACTGTTGACCCACCCGGGAACCCCAGTTAAGGCTCAGGTGTCCCGGGGGGCCGCAGACCAGACTACGGCCGTTTTGTCAGGACAGCTCAGGGGCCTGGGTTGCAGCCCTACCTGCGCTGTTGTTTCTGGTTTAGTCTTGGGGACCCCGGTCTGGGGACACAGTGGTGGGTGGCGCGAAGCCAGCGTGTTAGCGGGCCCCGGATGGGGCTCCCAGATGGGGAGACTGTCACCAGCCCTGTGGGGGCTGCCCCATGCATCCAGCTCGGTGACTGTTTTAAACTGTGCAAAGGGGGTGACTCTTGAGTGGGGTGCCCGGCTCTGCGCGTATTGAGCTGCTCGAGCAGAAGGCCGGGGATAGAGGACCCGAGAACCCGAGTCCTGGCTGGGCTTGGACGGAGGGAAGGAGAGGGGCGGCGGTGGATGGCACGCGCGCTCTCCCCACGTCCTCAGGGACTCTGCGCCCCCTAGCGCCCCGCGCGGGCCTGAAGGGGCCACCGTTTCCGCCAGTGCAGCGCGCACGTGCGGCCTAATCCGGCCCCAGCCCCGGCTGTCACCCCGAGACGCCTCCCTCGTTCCCCGTTCTCCTCGCCACTGAGCGCCCACAGGGGGCGGCCAGCAATCTTGTTCCCGGGCGACGCACGGCTCCAGCTCCGGCGGGGCATCGGGGCTGGAGGTCTGGGGCGGTGAGGGAAGCTCCGGATGGAAGCACCCTGACATCGGGGCGCAATGGGGAGCGGAGGCTTGGTGGGGGGGGTCCTCTGTGAGGTCCGCGGGCAGCTAGGGCCACCGAGTCCCCAGGCTCCGCGAGCCAATAAGTCGGTGCGTAAATGTGCCCACGTGCCCAGGACGAGCCTGCCCGCGCTGGCCATCGGGGCGCAGTCCCCCAAGATGGAGCAGCGACCGTGGGGCTCCAACCGAGAAGGAATGGGGAGGGACAAGCGGCGCTTGGAGCCTGGGAGGCAGGGCGGGGCCTTGGTGGGTGGGGAGGGCTGAGGACGCCGTGGGCACCGTGGGCGCGGGCTTCCTGCTCTAGGGACGTGACGCGTCCTTCGGATCCCAACCTCGGTTGCATGTCAACATGGAGGCCGAGAGAGAGGAGGCGGGGCTTCCGGGAACAGGGCGCCATCCCTGGCTGGGCCAGGCCCTGCGGCCCTGAAGACCCGACTGGATGAAACACGGGAAATGGGTTGAGGGGAGGGCTCTTCCCGTCTCCCTGGACGGGGATCAGAAGCAGTGTCCCGGCGCGGAACCCGCCTGTCCGACTGCCGCTGCATGAGGGCCCCGCGCAGGGCTGGCAGGTGCCGTTGCTCGACTGGGGGTCGAGGTCCGGGGCCCAGGTCTGATGTATCCCTGTGATTAAGTTCCCGCCAGCCGTGAGCCACCCCATCAATTAACACCAGCGGCTGGTTACCCAGGGCCCGGCTAGCTCAGTCGGTAGAGCATGAGACTCTTAATCTCAGGGTCGTGGGTTCGAGCCCCACGCTGGGCGTTGCGTTTTACGGCCCAAGCTTGCTGTTTACGCGCGACAAGAGGCGGAACCAGACCTATGCGAGCGCGGGGCGGCCGTTTGCATAATTCACTCCAGGCCGTGCCACGCTGTGGGGAGCGCTTGTCCCAGTGCGCTGTCTGCAAGACGCGGAGCTCCGTGTGCTCTGCCGGGCCCTGGGCGCTCCGTGGGGTTTTGCATTTTGTCCCCATTGTGTCCTCGGAAGGTTGGGCAATCTCCTTGCGTAGAAACACCGCCTAGGAACCCCAAGGAGGGGTCGCTGTGAGTCGGATGCCACTCGATGCAGTGAGTTTGGTATTTTTTGATTTTCCTTCTGTCCAAAGGAACTCTGGTGGCGCGGCGCATAAGTCGTTCCCCTGCGAACTAGAGGGTTGGCGGTTCAAACCCGCCAGCTTCTCCGCGGAAGAAGGATGGGGTAATATATCTTCCACAAACACTCGCCTCTTCGGAAACCCCGAGGGGGTCGCTAGGACTCGGAATCGACTTTCCTTTTGTTTTGGTTTGCATCCTCCTTACGTGGGGGCGCGGGGACTGCTCCCCACTTTGTGCAGCGCAGAGAGGGGCAGGGCGCTGGGCTCCGTTGGCGTCCCTCCCTCCCCCCTTTCTTCAGCAGGTCTAGGTGCGGGTCTGAGCCGCCGCAGCGTCCATCTGGTTCCGCGGGTCTCGCGGTTGGAGGCGACGCTACACATAGAACACGCAGCGCCACCTGCGGGCGTGGCTCGTTGGTCTAGGGGTATGATTCTCGCTTAGGGTGCGAGAGGTCCCGGGTTCAAATCCCGGACGAGCCCAGTGCTTTTTCCTCTCTCAGCGATGAGATCGGAGTCAGGCCCCTAGACCTCAGCGATGGGGGTTTGAAGACCCCACTCAAAGAGGAAACGAAAAATGTCTTTACAGGCCTCAAGCCAGTCCCGGTGCTCCTGACCCTGTCTTTGGAGTCCTGGGATCCCAGGTGTGGTCCTGACCCGGCAGGGCCTCCGCCGGAGTTCTGCTTGGAGTCCCGAAAAGGATGGACGTGTCTCCGTGGGACTTTAACAGCCCGAAGTTCAAGGTCGGGGGACTAGCCCTGGCTTGTGGGTGAGGATGGACCGAGTGGGCTCCCCACTGAGCAGAGTTTCTGGGCTGTGCAGAGGCAGCTGGGGGCCAGGCCACTCTGCGACCCTTAAGTCGAAGGGCCACAAGTTGTGAATTCCAATCCTGGAGCTGCTTTCCCTAAAGCAAGATGGTTTCTCCCGATCCCCTTTAGAAGCACCGGGCAGGTATGGGCACCAGTAACAGAATTCAATTTCCTGGGGGAACTACTTCGGCCTGAAGAGTATTTTAAAGATTACCCTATGCTAAGGGAGCCCAATAGCAGAGTGAGTAGCTTGTTTTGCTGCTAACTAGAAGGTGGGTGGTTCAAACCCACTAGCAGTCCTGTCGGAAGGCAGAGGAGCAACTTTGGAATCCCAATGGGGGTAGCTGAGGGAGAATCGACTTTTCCGTGTTTTTTTTTTTTTTTTTTAAATATGTGCTATTTAAAGAAACACTGCTGTAACAGCTTTCAGGAAATTACAGAGAAAAACGCTCCAAGAGCCAGTTTCCAATAACACGAACAAACGCTCTTGCTGAAAACAAATGACATTAAAAACCAACCAACCAACCAACTAATCAACCAACAAATCAACTAACTAACCAACTAACTAACCAAGCAAGCAATCAACAAACCACCTTAAAAGCGTTCAAGAGCTTTAAAGGGAGTAAAGAAATTCCAGAGCAAATTTAAACGGTCAGTGGGAGCCCACAAGGTGTGTGGAGCCCCAGAGATGCCCTCGCTCTGAGGGCACCGGCCAAGTCCAACCAAAGTGACCGCCCTCAGAGCTCTGGGAAGAGAAGGCAGAGGCCAAGGCCCCCTCCAGGTGGCAGGGTCCCCATTGACTCTGTGACTGCCAAAGACTAAGCCTTCACAATGTACCAAATGTGAGTGATCAACATGGTGGCACTGAGGAAGAGGAAGACAGAGAGGTGCATGGGAGGTGCAGACAACAAAGATGAAGGCTTTTGCACATACAGTACTGCGTTGTCAGTGGACGCAAACACTGATATACAGGTGGATAGATGGGTGGACAGCTGAACTATTAGATATGTCCATGCAGGGGGGAGTGTGCCCAAGACCATGCATAGGGTTGGCAGACAATGTTTCTACAAGTGTATTGGTATGTTCTGTAAGAATTCCCAGCTATATGGTAGAGCTGACAAGGGGCAAGGTTGTAGTCACTTCTTGGGCACAGTCAGCTACCCAGAGGGAATGAGTAGTTGGACCTGTGGGCTTGGGACCACAGTCACAGGGGAACATCAAGCTCAATTGGCCTAACATACTACACAAAAACATTGTTCCACATCCTACTTTGGTGAGTAGCAACTGGGATCTTAAAAGCTTCCAAGTGGCCATCTAGATGCAACGATGGGTCTCTCCTTGTCCAGAGCAAAGAAGAATGAAGAAAACCAAAGACACATGGAAACAATTAGTCCAAGCAACTGGTAGACCATGTGATCCTCAGCCTATACAACTATGAGACCAGAAGAACTAGATGGTGCCCGGCTACCACTGTCAACCACTCAGAGGGGAATCTATGTAGGAGATCCTGGATAGAGAGGGAGAACAATGTGGAACAAAACTGAAAATCATTTGGAAAAAAAAAAAATTGGGACCAGGTTTGCTGGTCTGATAGAGCCTGAAGGAACCCCTGAGACTACAGCCCCTAGCTGCCCTTCAGGTCTGGAATTGAACCCACTCCTGTGGCTTCCAGCTAAACAAAAGACAGGCACAGGAGCTGAACATTTACATTAGGTAGATACAGTCCTTGGAGAGATCAATCATGGGAGAATAGAAGGGCTGTGTATGCACAGGGAGACAGCTCGAGGGGCAGGAGTGCATGGGAGGGAGGGACACAGGGAAGAGGTAACTATGGGGAGGAAGTGGGAGGGGAGCTGTTGCATTGTGGGAAGTTGCAGTCAATGTCATGAGACAAAGTGTATGTGAACTGCTACATGGAAAGTGAATTTCCTCTGTAAACTTTCACCCAAATCACACACACACACACACACACACAAGACTAAGCCTTCAGAAGACTATACACAGAAATCAGCCAGTGCACCCCAAGTGGGACCCCAGCTGCTTCAGGAAAAGTGCTGCAGCTGGAGGGCTGGTTCCCAAGAAACTGGGAGCCAAGTTCTACCTGCCTCCAGGATTTGTGTGGGACAAAATCGTATCTCCCACGCCAGCCTTCACTCTACTCCAACACACTCCGGTTGTGGATTCAAGGAAGGTTCCCTTTGCAGAAGGTGGCCAAAGGGCTTTATTTCAAGGCCTAAGACTCGGAAGGAAGGTTGGGCAATCCTACTTCCGTAGTGATACTGCCTCGGAAACCCAAGGAGGGGTCGCTATGAGTTGGGGCCGACTCGATGGCACATAACAACAACAACAACAAGACTCCACCGACTGATGCAGCCTTAGGGTGCCCTATTGCTTTCTGGATCTGTTCTTAGGAAGGCTGATCCAGCGCCTTCTGGAGCCCGAAATGCCTCCTGAGAACCAAACACACCCGATCCACGGAGCTCACACTGCCACACGTGGGCAGAAGAGAGCGCGGCAGGTGGTGAAGGCAAAGTCTGCAGCCAGGAGCCCCATGGGAGGCACGCGGGCTTCTGTTTTGCTCACTAAGGCGGCCCCAGTGAAGTGAGGAGAAGCTGCTGCATAGTAGGATGTAGGAACTCAGCAACGTTTTCTTTTCTTTTTTAAATCTTCTCATTGTGATTTGGGTGAAAGTGTACAGAGCAAAATTAGTTTTCCATACAGCAGTTCATACACATTTTGTTTCGGGACATTGACTGCAATCCCTGTGTAATAGCTCTCTTCCCGCTTCCTCCCTGTGTCCTTTCCTATGTATTCCTGCCCTCCGAGCTATCTCCCTGTGCAAATGCTGCCCTTCTGATCTCCCATCGTTGATCATTCTAAGGAGTGGACTTACTGGGGGTTAAGGGTCACCTGGTAGGCCTGTCTGTTGCTTGGATGACAGTTGAGCCCTAGGAATGAGTTGAATTCCAGGCCTAAAGGGTATCGAGGGGACATAGTCTCAGGGATTTCACCAGTCTCTGTCCAATCAATAAGCCTGGTCTTTTTTATGTTTTGAGTTTTGGTTCATGTTGTTCTCCCACTCTATCTAGCATCTCCTATTCGGATCCCTTTCTGGGTGGTTGGCAGTGGTAGTGGGGCACCATCTAGTTCTTCTAGTCTCTTCTAGCTTGCATCTGGCTGTTCACTTTGCATGGAAACAGAAATGGCCAGATGTGCGACTGTATACGGAGTCATGGCTGTGGCCAGTGGCTTGGCCAGATGGTCTGGGACTAGGAAGGAGCATGATTGGAAAATTGGTGACAAGCATGTATGTGGAAGAGGTATGTGGATAAAGCTCTCTGAATGGGCCAAAGGAGTAAAGATATTTGTGTCTCATGTGAATGCCCACCAAAAGGTGACGTTGACAGAGGAGGACGTTAACAATCAGGTGGATAGAATGACATGTTCAGTGGAAACAAGTCATCCTTTTCCTCCAGCTACTCCTGTCATTGCCCAATGGGCTCTTGAACAAAGTGGCCATGGAAGCAGGGATGGAGGTTATGCATGGGCTCAGCAACATGGACTTCTACTTACCAAGGCTGATTTGGTTACCACCACTGCTGAGTGT
This sequence comes from Orycteropus afer afer, assembly GCF_000298275.1. Classification (NCBI taxonomy): domain Eukaryota; kingdom Metazoa; phylum Chordata; class Mammalia; order Tubulidentata; family Orycteropodidae; genus Orycteropus; species Orycteropus afer. The sequence goes on from NW_006921648.1 coordinate 1,749,212, forward strand.
CCAATCTGCCAACAGCAGAGACCAACAATGAGTCTGTGATATGGAACCATTCCTTGGGGTGATCAGCCAGCAACCTGGTGGCAAGTTGATTACATTGGACCACTCCCATCATGGAAAGGACAGCATTTTGTTCTTGCTGGAATAGATACTTATTCTGGATATGGATTTGCCTCCCCCGCACACAATGCTTCTGCCAAAACTACCATCTATGGCCTTACAAATGCCTTATCCACCAACATGGTATCCCACACAGCATTGCTTCAGAAGAAGGGACTCACTTCACAGCAAATGAAGTGTGGAAATGGGACTATGCTCATGGAATTCCCTGCTCTTACCATGTTCCCCATCATCCTGAAGCAGCTGGCTTGAAAGAATGATGGAATAGCCTACTAAAAACACAATTATGGCACCAGCTAGTTGGCAATACCTTGAAAGGTTGGGGCAATGTTCTCCAGGAGGCTGTATATGCTCTAAACCAGCGTCCAATATATGGTTCTGTTTCTCCAATAGCCAGGATTCATGGGTCCATGAAACAAGGGGTGGAAATGGGAGTGGTACCACTATTACCCTTAGTAACCCACTCAAAATCTTTTTACTTCCTGTCTCTGCTATCCTATGCTCTGCGGGTCTGGAGATCTCAGTCCCAAAGGGAGGAACACTCCCACCTGGAGACACAATACTGATTGCATTGAACTGGAAATTAAGGATGCCACCCGGCCATTTTGGCTTCCTCATGTCTCTGGATCAACAGACAAGGGCGTTACTGTACTATTTGGTGTGAAAGATCCTGATTACCAAGGGGAAATGGATTGACATTACATAATGGAGGTAAAGAAGAATATGTCTGGAATACAGGAGATTCTTTAGGACGTCTCTTAGTACTACCATGCCCTGTGATTAAAGTCAATGGAAAACTACAGCAACCCAGTTCTGATATGACTACTAATGGCCCAGACCCTTCAGGAATGAAGGTTTGGGTCACCCCACCAGGCAAAGAACCACGACCAGCTGAGGTGCTTGCTGAGGGTAAGGGAAATATGGAATGAGTGGTGGAAGAAGGTAGTTCTGAGTATCAGCTACAACTATGTGACCAGTTGCAGAAAGAGGACTGTGATTGTTATATTTCTTTACTGTATGTGTGCATCAAATACTTTTTTTTCCTTCTGTTATGAGCTATGAAATGTAAATAGGGTTAATGCATTTTAGTTGTATGTATGTTAGAGTATCATATTAGGTGCAAATATGACTTTATAATTATCCTAATTTAGAGATTATATATGGTTAAGGAGATGTGTACAACTGCCATGTTGATAAGGGGTGGACTGTGATAGTTGGAGTTCTGTGTCAACTTAGCTGGACCACAATTCTGAGTGGTTTAAGAAGTTGTGATGTGGGTTATTCTCATGATGAGATTGGATGTATATGTTTTGAGCAGCCAATCCATTGAAAGGGAGTTTCCCCAGGGGTGTGGCCTGCTTCCAATATGTTTATGGACATCATGGGAAAATGAGACACTCTTCTGTGGATCTGGATCCTGTTGTGCTGCATACAATCGTCTGTGAGTTAACAATCCACCATTCGGACTGGTGATCTTGGATTCATCATTCATTGGAGTCAATAGCTGATACACTGACTGCCAACCTTGAGCTCTTCAGTCCCTGCAGCTGCGTGAGTCAGGAAAGCCTCCAGCTTGACATTTGATCCAAGAACTTGGGATTTGCGAGCTTCTATAGTGTGTGAGTCATTTTCCTAAGATAAATTCCTCTCTCTCTCTCGGTAAGCTTTACTGGTTTTGCTTTTCTAGAGAACCCAGCCTAACACAGTCCCCATGATCATAGTCCCAAGCCCACGGGCCCAGAAACTCACTCCCTCAAGGAGTTTGGTTGTGGCTTTGCCTGCTTATAGGTCTATTACATATATGGACATTTTTATGTTGTTGTTAAGTGCCGTTGAGTCGTTTCCGACTCACAGCGACCCCATACACAGCAGAACGAAACACTGCCCGATCCAGCGCCAGCCCCACAATCCCTGCTATACTTGATCCCATCATCGCAGCCACCGTATCAATCTATCTCGTTGAAGGCCTCCCCCTCTTTCGTCGACCCTCCACCCTACCAAGCATGACATCCTTCTCCAGGGAATGGTCCC
>NW_006921648.1:1756304-1761878 GCF_000298275.1 Orycteropus afer afer
ACAGTGGCTACGATGATGGGCTCAAGTATAGCAGGGACCATGGAGCTGGCGTGGGATCGGGCAGTGTTTCGTTCTGCTGTGCATGGGGTCGCTATGAGTCAGAAACGACTCGACGGCAGCTAACAACAACAACAACCTTAAGTGTTCCTTCTCCAATCCTTCCCTCCCCTCTGCTGTTGTAGTGACTCAGTGGGTCATGGTAACTAGACTCTTTCTTTATGGACTTCCCTTCCCCTTCTGATTCTGCACATCTGTTTGGGAACCTCCTCCCCCTACTTCAGTTAGTCCTGGTGATGATGTCCATCACTGGATTCCCCCGCCTGCTATGCAGCAGGTTTGCGATCCTGGCTAACTGGACTACCCAACTGTCCCATTCCGATGGTTGGTTCAGGCTTGAGAACATGATCCAAGGAGGGCTGATAACTTTCCCAGACAAAGAAGCTCTGTCTCTGGGTGGTGCAGTCAGTGCACTCGGCTGCTATCTGAGAAGTTGGTTGTTTGAATCCACTCAGAGGTGCCCCAGAAGAAAGACCTGCCAATCTACTGCCTCTCGAATGGAGCCTGCCAGGCCTTTGAACACCCTGTGGTGTTCACAAAGGGTCACTATGAGCTGGGTCAACCTCAAGGCAACTGGTTTGTGGGGGGTGTGGTGGTTCAGTGGTAGGATTCTTCTTCTTCTTTTAAATTTTATTGTGATTTGGGTGAAAGTTTACAGAACAAACTCATCTTCCATGCAGCAGCTCACATACACTTTGTCTCATGACATTGACTGCAATGTCCCATGATGCAACAGCTCTCCTCCCGCTTGCTCCCCCAGCCACCTCCTCCATGTGTTCCCCCCTCCCACGCACTCATGCGCCCCGAGCTGTCTCCCTGTGCACACACGGCTCCGTGGCAGAATTCTTGCCTTGCGTGCAGGAGACCCAGGTTCTGTGTGCCCTAGGATTGGTACTGTGGGAGAAAGCAAGTTTAGAGTCACTCATGTCCACCCTGCCTGTCACTCGGAGAAAAACAGCATGCAGAACGATGTTGAAAAGACACCAAGAAACCCAAACCAAAATCACTGCCACGGAGTCATTTCTGACTCATAGCAACTCCTCCTTGGGTTTCCGAGGAGGTATCTCTATGGAAGTGGATGGCCCAATCTTCCTTTTGAAGAGTGGCTGGTGGGTTTGAACTGCCAGCCTTCTGGTTAGCTGTCAAATGAACAGACACAGAAATGAGAAATCACGAGATGTCATTATTTGATCCTCAAATCTAGCTCTACTTGAAACACAGGTAAAGAAACAAAAACAAAAAAGAGGCTTAGCAAGCAGGGACCATGGACTTGGCAATTACATCAACTGATAAGAGTCCATTCCTACTGAAGCTAATATAAATAATTATATATTATTATTAACATAATAATATAATTCCTACTGAAGCTAATTATATATAATTAGTAATGATGTGTGTTTTCAAGTGATAGAAAATTGGTTTTCTATCACTTGAAAACACACATCATTACTAATTCAGTAAGTCTCCCTCCCTGACCTTTTATAATTAGCTATGCAAGTTTTTTTTTTTTTTTCTCCCTTTGAGGAAAAATGGCTAGAAGTTGATGTCTGATGGCATGTGTCTGATGGATTCAGGAGGGTTCACTATCAACCCTGAGTTTCCTGTCTTGAGTTCCTGGGAGCTGTCAATGCTATTTATTAAGACCCCACAGCCAGGACGAGGAATACACTGTTTATAAGTCACTCCAAATGGAAGATCAGTGAGAGGAACACCTGGTGTCCAGAAGACAATTTTTCAGGGACACAACTGCCACCTTTGACACCTTTTCAGGGTGTCTGATAGTTACGAGTAATTCTTTAATGTTATCAATCCAGGAAAGTAAACTTTATGATGCATAAAGTCAAATGCTTTAGGGACACCTTAAAGCCAGAAATTGCCTTCAGAGCAACCATCGAGGAAAATTCTTGAAGCGTGATAGCTACTGGATCCAGGAATTCTCTTTTCCTCATTGGGGTCCTTGTTCGACCAAGTAATAAATGGACTTGCTTGAACAATTTCTCCCAGAAAGATCAGCACAAGGCCGGTCCCAATGAGGCAGAGGTTAAAGATGTCCCAAATGTCCAAACTACCGTGCCACTCCATCATTTCAGACATTAACTCCTCCTCCTCCTCCCAGTAATCTCCCCCATTTTAGGGTTCTGTATTTCACTGTAACGCCTCACAGAACTCACCGACACCCAAGGGATCGTCTCACGTAGTAGTGGTGGAGGCTGGCAGGCTGGCGAGTCCCAGGTCCGTGAGTGGGTCTGCGGGATCCTCCCAATTCTCGGGGTTTGATGAACCTCGATCAGCAGATCAGATGACAGCTGCGGTCCCAAGTCCAGGGGCGAGATGAGGAGGAGCCAAGACACAGAACCGGAGCAAGAGGAGGGTGAACCTTCCCAGGAGATGCGTAGGTACACCCTCAAGGAAGCTAAGGGTGGTGATTTGAGTTATACCCTCCAGCAAGGCAGGACTCAAGAGACATTCCACCTGTGTTGCCCCAACAGCGATAACCTAAGTGGATGGCTTAACAATCAGCAGCTCAAGGCAAATCCCACCACGGAGCTGATTGCCAGTCATTAAGGGACACTACTACCAGCTGCCCAGGCAAGGTGATACCTGACCTTAACTACCACACCACCCCAAACAGACATGGATAATAGGATTTACAATACATCACAGAATGGAGGACAATGGCTAGAAGGGCCACATCAAGGAATTCACCGCAGGACTATTGTGGCTATGTGTCAACTTGGCTGGGCCTGGTTTTGAGTGGCTGGGCAGCTGGATGTAGTTATTCCCCATGATGAGACTGGTAATCAACTCCATGGTGGAATCTACTGTGAGCCACTGAGTAGCAGCTGGCTTAGCTATGTGGTCTGCTTCCAGTCCATACGGAGAAGCTTTAGGAATGGTCTGTAACTTTTGGCATGCTTGAACCTTACATGTAGCCGAGTCTTCATTTAGCAGCCTGCCATGTTTCCTGCATGGCAGGAAACTGTCTCTAGACTTGAATTAGTAGCCTGCTCTGTTGTTTGGTAGTATTGGGACTGTGCCATTTTATTTGTTGCCCTTGGGCTTGTTATCCTCGGCAGCCAGCAGCTGCCCGACTGAAGAGACGCCTCTAGCTCCAGTGGGCTGGGAGCAAGAGGCAGAGCTGAAGGCCAAAGCTGAGGGGTTTCATTCAGCCCCTAGAGCTTGGCTCTTTGAGCACGGACTTCTAGCCTCCCAAACTGTAAGAGAATAAATTCCTGCTTGTTGAAGCCATCCCATTTATGGTATTTTCTGTTAGAGCAGCATACGGTAACCAAAACAACTCCCAAGGGTTCCCATGTCCTATATTTGGGCTTCTCATTTCTCACACATTAAAATAGTGGGAAAAAAATAAAAAGACTTCTCATCTGGCCCCTTATAGAATGACGATTGACATACAAAGATAAGCATGTGATGCTATTTTCTTCTTTGAAAAATTTATTATTATTATTTTTGCAGTGTTCCCTCCCCTCCCCTCCCACCCTCGTAACCAACAAAGAAAGTTTCCTTCCATATATAAACCTTTCCTTGACTTTTTATGATAATGAACTAATACAATATTTGTCCTTCTGTGATTGACTTACTTCACTCAGCACAATGTCCTCGAAGTTCATCCACGTTACTCAGTGCTCTGCAGATTCTACATTATTCTTTAGGGTTGCATAGTATTCCATTGTGTGGATGGACCATAATTTGTTTTTTCATTCTTCTGTTGATGGGCACCTAGGTTGTTTCCACCTTTTTGCTGTTGTAAATGGTGCTGTGATGAACATGGGCGTGCGTGCATCTGTTCTTGTCCTGGCTTTCACTTCTTTAGGGTATATACGTAGTAATGGGATTGCTGGATCAAAAGGTATTTCTGATTCCAACTTTTTAAGGAATCGCCATACTGCTTTCCACAGTGGTTGTACCATTTGACAGTCCCATCAGCAGTGTATGAGAGTCCTAATCTCTCTGCATCCTCACTAGCATTTGTTATTTTCTGTCTTGTTGAACTTTGCTATTAGTGCTGGAGCAAGATGGTATCTTGGGGTTGTTTTGATTTGCATCTCTCTAATGGCTAATGATCGTGAACATTTCTTCATGTGTTTGTTGGCTGCTTGAATATCCTCTTTGGTGAAGTGTCTATTCATGTCTTCTGCCCATTTTTTAATTGGATTTCTTTTGTTGTTGTTGTTGTTGTTGAGGTGTTGGAAAATTTTAGACATAAGTCCCTTGTCAGATATGTCATTGCTGAATATTTTTTTTCCTAATCTGTAGGTTTTCTTTTTAGTCTTTTGCAGAAGTCTTTGAAAGCACATAAAAATTTAATTTTTAGAAGGTCCCATTCACCTAGTTTCTCTTCTGCTGTTTGTGCATTTTGGGTTGTGCTTGATAGTCTATTTAGGGCCCCTAAATTTGCCCCTAGTTTTTCCTTGAGGAACTTTATAGTTTTAGGTTTCACATTTAAGTCTTTGATCCGTCTGGAGTTAGTTTTTGTTTATAGTGTGAGGTACAGATCTTGTTTCATTTTTCTGCAAATGGATATCCAGTTTTGCCAGCAGCATTTGTTAAACAGACAATCTTGTCCCCATTTAATGGATTTCAGCCCTTTGTCAAAGATCAGCTGACCATAGTTCAATAGGTCTCAATTCTATTCCATTGGTCTATGTGTCTGTCATTGTACCAATACCAGGCTATTTTGACTACTGTGGCTGTGTAGTAGGTTTTGAGATCCAGGAGTGTGAGACATCCTACTTTGTTCTTCTTCAATAGTGCTTTGCTTATCTGAGGTCTCTTTCCTTTCCATATAAAATTAGTGATTGGTTTTTCCATATCCTTAAAGAATGTTGAGGAGCTCTGGTAGTATAGTGGCTAAAGCACTTGACTGCTAACCAGAAGGCTGGCGGTTCAAACTCACCAGCCACTCCTCGGAAGGAAGGTTGGGCAATCCTACTTCCATAGTGATACTGCCTCAGAAACCCAAGGAGGGGTCGCTATGAGTCGGGGCCAACTTGATGGCACATAACAACAACAACAACAACAACAAAGAATGTTGATGGGATCTGGACTGGGATTGCATTGAATGTATAGATTGTTTTGGGTAGAATCGACATTTTCACAATGTTCAATCTTCCTATCCATGAGCATGGTATGTTCTTCCATTTATGTAGATCTCTTATGGTTTCTTGAAGTAGTGGTTTGAGTTTTCCTTGTACAGGTCTTTTATGTCTCTAGTGAGATTTATTCCCAAGTATTTTATTTTGTTGGTAGCTATTGCAAATGGTATTGATTTCCTTTTCAGCAATTTCTTTGCTGGTGTTGAGGACCCCAACTGATTTTTGTATGTTGATCTTGTATCCTGCCACTGTGCTAAATCTTTCAATTAGTTCCAGTAGTTTTTTTTGCTGAGTCTCTTGGGTTTTCCACCTGTGATTATATAGGATCATATAATCAGCAAATAGGGATAGTTTGACTTCTTCCTTATCAATTTGGATGCCTTTGATTTCCCTTTCTTGCCTT
>NW_006921648.1:1763219-1774396 GCF_000298275.1 Orycteropus afer afer
TGAGGTAGATACACTCCTTGGAGAGAACAAGCATGAGAGAAAGAAGGGCTGCTCAGGCACAGGGAGACAGCTCAGGGGGCAGGAGTGCATGGAGGGATGGTCACAAGGAAGTGGTACCTATCAGGAGGAAGTGGGAGAGGAGATGTTGCATTGTGCTAAATAGTGGTCAATATCATGAGACAAAGTGTATGTGTTCTGCTGTATGGAAAATGTATTTGTTCTGTAAACTTTCACCCAAATCACAATAATAATAATAAAAATAATAGGTGTTGGATTTTATCAAATGCCTTTTCTGCATCAATTGATATGATCATGTGGTCCTTTTCCTTTGTTTTATTTATGTGATGGATTACGCTGATAGTTTTTCTAATGTTGAACCATCCTGCACACCTGATATGAACCCCACTTGGTCATGTTGTATTATTTTTTTCATATGTTGTTGGAATCTATTGACTAGGATTTTGCTGAAGATTTTTCCATCTATCTTCATGAGGGATATTTGTCTGTAGTTTTCCTTTTGAGTCATGTTTTTGCCTGGTTTTGGTATCAAGGTTATGCTTGCTTCATAAAATGAATTAGGGAGGATTCCATAATTTTCTATGCTGGAATAGTTTGAGTAGAATTGATGTCAGTTCTTTTCTGAATATTTGGTAGAATTCTACAGTGAAACCATCTGGGCCAGGGCCTTTTTTGTTGGTAATTTTTTATGACCTTTTCAATTTCTTCTTTTGTTATGGGTCTGTTCAAAATTTCCACTTCAGTCTGTGTTACTTTAGGTAAGTAATATGTTTCTAGAAATCTGTCCATTTCTTCCAGATTTTCAAATTTGTTGGAGTACAGTTCTTCATAGTATCCTGATATTATCCTTTTAATTTCTGTTGACTCTGTTGTGACATTGCCCGATTCATTTCTTATTCATGTTATTTGTATTCTCTCCCTCTTTTCCTTTGTTAAATTTGCCAGTGGTTTGTCAATTTTATTAATCTTTTCAGAAAACCAACTTCTAGTTTTGTTGATTTTTTTCTATTTTCTGTTTCATTTATTTCTGTTTGAATCTTCATTATTTCTTTTCTTCTGGTGGCTATAGATTTTTTCTGCTGCTCTTTTTCTAGTTGTTGGAGATATTGGGTTGAGGCGTTGATTTTTGCTTTTCTTTATTTTTTGATGTGTGCATTTATTGCTATAAATTGGCCTCTGATTACTGCTTTTGCTGTGTCCCAAAGATTTTGGTATGTTGTGTTTTCATTCTCATTTGATCCAAGAACTTTTTTAATTTCAATTTTTTATTTCTTCTATTACCCAGTCATTTTCAAGGAGGGTGTTATTCAGTTTCCATGTATTTGCTCTTTGTCCATTCATCTTCCTATTGTTGATTTCTAATTTAATAGCATTGTGATCTGAGAAGATGTTTTGCAGTATTTCAATGTTTTTAAATTTATTAAGGCTTGCTTTGTGTCCAACCTGGAGAATGTTCCATGTGCATTGTGCTGTTATTGGGTGAAGTGCTCTGCAGATGTCTATAAGGTCAAGTTGGTGGATTGTATTATTTAGTTTTTCTGTGTCTTTGTTGAGTTTCTTTCCAATTGTTTTATCTGTGATTTAAAGTGGTGTATTAAAGTCTTCTACTGTGACTCTTTGTCTTTTCAATTCTGTTAAAGTTTTATTTATGTATCTTGGGGGTCTTTCATTGGGTCCATATATATATATTATTGTTATATCCTCTTGCTCAATCAAGCCTTTAAACATTATATAATGTCCTTCCTTGTCTCTTAAGGTGGTTTTTGTCTTAAAGTCAATTTGATCAGAAATTAATATTGCCACTCCTGCTCTTTTATGGTTGTCATTTGCTTGATATATCTTTTTCCAACCTTGATTTTTAGTCTGTTTTTGTCTTTGTCTTTAAGGTGTGTCTCTTGTAGAAAGCATATTGATGGGTTATGTTTTCTTATCCAGTCTGCAAAGTTCTGTCTCTTGAGTGGTGCAGTTAATCCATTTACATTCAGTGTAATTATCAACAAGTGTGAATTTGTTGCTGTCATTTTGTTATGTGTTTTTTCGTGGTGTTGCTGATTTCTTTAATCCACATAATTTTCTGTGCCGAGCTCATTTTGTTTATGAATTGCATGGCCACTTCCTTTCTTGCTACTTTTTAAATATTTGCTAAATATTTGTGCTTGTCTTCTTTTTTATTTCGAGTGAAGGTTTATCATTTTTATTTGAGGTTATCCTGTGATTTATAATTTTCTTTCTAAGGTTAGAACAGTCCCTTCTATCTTGCAGTTGTCTTGAATTTAGAAGTTCTGTAACTACACAATTTTTCCCCTCTTTTTCGTTTGTAGTTGTCCTCACTTGCCAACTGATGTCTCTGGTTCTCTGTCTACAATCTTGTAGGCGATTTACTTTGGATACTTCCATAACTGGGTTGGTTTCTGGGTTATGTCATCAAGTGTGTTAATGGTCAGTTGTTTTTTTGCTGTTGTTGGTTCTCTGTCCAAAGGACTCCCTTTAGCATCACTTGTAAGGTTGGTCTGGTTTTAATAAATTCCCTTAATTTCTGCTTATTTTGAAATGTCCTAATTTCACCATCATATTTGAGGGTGTATTTGTTTGGATGCATTTGAGTAAGCAGGGTATTGTGCTCCTCTATTCACTAGTTGTCAGCCCTTATGCACTTACCACCTGTCTGCTTTCCAGTCATCAGCCTCCCATATGTCCATGCTGTCCTCGGCAAGTGGAACTATTCTTAGGTCCCTGGAATCTGAACTAGCATGCTGTCACTTTAAATATCCAAAATGGCCACTGCTTGTAAACATTCAAAATGGCTGTGCCCTCCAGACAGTCCACAGCTCAGTTTGTCTCCTTCTTTGCTGTTTCCCTTTTTAACTGTCTACCAGCGCAGTCATCCATGAAGCCCTTGGTTAGCAGTGCCGAGTTTTAGGTTAATTCTCAGGTTTTAATACCACTTGGAAATATTCAGGCTATCTGTGCTGTCAGGATAGCTGACAGTCTGCAGCTCCATTTGTTTCCTTATGCACTGTTTTCATTCAGCTTCTTCTACTAGTTGTTGTTTAATCCACTTCTGTATCCTTCCTTTCAAAGCTTAGGGCTCCAGGATTATCTTCTGTATCTGTGTCAATTGGTTTCTCTTTTCTTTGTTGAAGAGGGTCTGTGTAGCTTGTCGGCCTATTCTGCCATCTTACCGGAAGTCCCCTGAAATGTTCCTTAATATCTTCCACCTTCACCTGGTGGACATGGTCCTAGCCCAGTGTTTTGATGAGGTTAAGGCTCCTGGGGTACTTAACATGAGTTACGTCTTTTAGTCTTCACTTGACAAGGTAAATGTTATTTCTCCACTCTACAGATGGTGAAGTTTTGTGACTCAGTGAGGTCTGGTAGCTTACCTTGGACATGTCATCAGGAAGGATGAATCTCTAGAGAAGGACTTTATGCTTGGTAAAGTAGAGGGTGAGTGTAAAAGAGGAAGGCCCTCAGTGAGATGGACTGACACAGTGGCTGCAACAGTGGGCTCAGACATACCTACTATTATGAGGATGGGGCAGGACTGGGCAAAATTTTGTTCTGTTACACATGAGGATACTATGAGTTGGAGCTGACTTGATGGCACCTAACAACAACAACTGAAGTCACACAGCTGTTAGAGGTGGATCTGGAAATCGAGCATGTGCCTGTGTGAATCCAAAGATCCTCTTCATTCCTACACAGCTTCATGAGTATTTCCCAACAGTGACATCATCCAAGGTTGGAGCAGGTATGAAATACAGGATTGTAAGTTCTCTCTAGCAGAAGGGTTGTTGCATCATTTCTCCAGGATTGCATCATTCCCAGCATTGCCAAGTCCCGAAGCAGGAATTACATAACTTGGGTGACATGTCTTTATTATCAGCATTGGATCTGAAAGAACCCAAGGAGGAGAAGGCAACCTTATTCAGTGATTCTCCTAATGAGGCTCTCAGGGAATATGGCCCCAGTGACCAAGCAGGCGCCCGTAAAGGACTCACCCTGCGAATCCCCCATACAACCTTTCCTGTACCAGGGCCGAGTCCATGCACTCAGCTTCTCACTCATGCACACTTAGCCTGCAGACCCCTGTCCTTCTGACCAATAACCTCTGTCCAGGTCTGATAGAGCAAAGTGAGCCTGGGAGTCTTGGTATCAGTGAGGATCGCCATTCTTCCCAGGTAAGAGTCTGACCCGCGGACACCTCACCAATAACTGCTTGTTGGGGTGGAAAGCCTTATAGAGGGGCTCCTCACTAAGTCATGTAAGTGAGGCCACAGTTCTAAAGTCATCACCCAGGAACGACCAGGATGTGCTATCTACTAATGAGTCCCTGAACTGGGGGCATCATTGGTTGCTGGGTTTTTTAATTTCTTTCTTTAGTTTTTAAATTGTGCTTTAAATGAATGTGTACAGAGTAAATTAGTTTCTCACTGATAGTTTTCACATGAAGTGTACCATGGTATTGGTTGGGTTCCCCATTGTGGGTCATCCCTCTCCCTCATTTCCACCCTGGGTCCCCCATTTCATTTCATCTGGATTTTCTACCCTTTCCTGCCTTCTCATCTTTGCTTTTGGGCAAGTTGGCTGAGTTTCTGCCTATACCTTTGGGTCATTTGCACTTTAACTTTACTATTGGACTGAGGGAGCTCAGTGGCCATAGTCAAGAAGTCCTGACTCACAAGTCTGTAAAGGCCCTGTGAGCCTGAGCCCACGAAGGAGCCACGGCAGCAGCAATATTATCCTGATCACTTTGGAAGCAGTGACTGATCAAGGGCTGATGTAATTCTCTGAGCACATGTGTTAGCAATGAAAGGTGATGAGATTATCTTCATTGTGAAAATAAAGATGATGAAACAGAAACTCAGAGAAGGTAAACATTTCCTCTAAGGCAACATCACTGATGATATTGATGACATTAGTCACCTATTTTAAGTACTTTTTACTTGTCTGTCTCTGTGGTACCCATTGCACATATGTGTTGTCCACTACATAATACAAGTCTTAAAGTCTCTATTAATATTTCATATTTACAGTGTTTTAAAACAAATACTTTAAACATTTATGGTAATGGTAAAAAATCCAAAGAGTACAAAGAGATCTACAGAGAAAACCACCGTCACAATCCTTTGAGCATCCTTCCACAGGCACTGTGTGTGCAGAAGTGTTTGTATTGATTTTGCTAATGAAGAAATGGAGGCTCAAAGAGGTCCAGTAGCAGACTGAAACCCCCAGGGAGCAAAATCCTAATGACTTACCTGTGTCACACTGAGATTTCCCTTGTGATCTTAATTTTCCCATCTCAACCATCATTTTCCAGGTTTTAAAGTTCATCCTGTCTTATCTACACCCGGACCCAGGTCCCCACACCCATGAGCAGGACAAACCAGTCGAGTGTCTCTGAGTTCCTCCTCCTGGGGCTCCCTGGGAAGCCCCAGCAGCAGCAGCTCCTCTTTGTGCTCTTCCTGAGCATGTACCTGGCCACGGTCCTGGGCAACGTGCTCATCATCCTGGCCATCAGCACAGACTCTCGCCTCCTGCACACCCCCATGTACTTCTTCCTCAGAAACCTGTCATTTGTGGACCTCTGCTTCTCCTCCACCACTGTTCCCAAAATAATGCACAACCATGTAGTTGGGAGTCAAGCCATTTCTATCCCTGGGTGTCTCACCCAGCTGTATTTTCTCATTGTGTTTGCTCACATGGAGAACTTCCTCCTGGCTGTGATGGCCTATGACCGCTTTGTGGCTGTGTGCCACCCCTTACACTACACAACAAAGATGACCCATAAGCTCTGTGCCCTGCTGGTCGCTGGGTCCTGGGTCATTGCCAATGCGAATTCTTTGTTGCACACCCTGATGATGGCTCCACTCTCGTTCTGTGCAGACAACAGGATCCCCCACTTCTTCTGTGATGTGACTGTCCTGAAACTCTCCTGCTCTGACACACACCTCAATGACATGGTCATTTTTATTGTAGCAGGGCTGGTAATGATTGCTCCATTCATTTGCATCCTCATCTCCTACATCTTTATTGCCTGTGCGGTCCTGAGAATTCCATCCACAAAGGGGAAATGGAAGGCCTTCTCCACCTGTGGCTCCCACCTGGCTGTGGTTTCCCTCTTCTATGGCACCATCATTGCTCTGTATTTTAACCCTTCATCTTCCCACTCAGTTGAGAAAGACATCACAGCTACTGTGTTGTACACAGCAGTGACCCCCATGATGAACCCGTTCATCTACAGCCTCAGAAACAAGGACTTGAAAGGGGCTCTACGAACAGTGATTTTCAAAAAGAGGTTTTCTTTCTGATGAAAGCATCAAAGTTGATTCTCATTTCCAAGGAAATTTTTTCCTCACCCATTGAGTATAAGGTAGCTGTTGTTTTGTCAAAGCCAGCATGGAAACAAACATAATGATAGGGGCACACAGAAGGTTATCACTACTTATTAGTAGATGAAGATTCACCTGTAACCTTGCTGCATATGCCAAGTAATGGGATACATTTTGGATTACTACCTTTTGAATTATTTTACTCCCAACAATTTCCTTTTTGGTGTTCTGTTTGCACAGACCTATACTATTTTAACAGAAGGCTGGCAGTTCAAACCCACAAGCCACTCCTCCTCGGGAGGAAGATTGGGCAATCTACTTCTGTAGTGATATTGCCTCGGAAACCCAAGGAGGGGTCACTATGAGTTGGGACAGCAGTGAGTGTGAGAATCACCTGGGAAGTTTTTCAAGCACCTTAATGTCCAGTCCCCCTCAAAACTCACTGCCATTGAGTTGGATCCAGTACTGACCAAATAAATCAGAATCTCTGGGGTGGGGTGACCCTGATAGTTTAAGGAAATTCTCAGGTGATTCTAATGTGCAGTCAGGTTGAGAACCACTGGTCAGCCTCACACTCCTCTAGATGTCCTTATGATGGTCAGTCATGAGTTTTGGGGTCTCAAAACCTCTCACAAATTAGTTTGAGATTTAGATAAAAAGAATGGCAGGGTGAAATGTGGGGCCTCAAGTGGGTAATAACATTTCAGATGGAAGCAGAGGGGCTGGTGGCCATTGTGGCCCAGAGCGCCAAGAAGTGAAGAAGCACAGAGTGGTAGAAACCCTTCATGAGTCTCTGGCTTGGCTGCCTGACTTTGGGTGGTGGGATAAGCAGGGTCCTGTCTTTGATATCAGGGAAATAAATCACTATGTGTTATTCCCTCTGCCCAGACCACTTTGCTTCTTCTCAGGCTAGCAATCCCCTCCCCAGTCCACACCTTCAACAACCAAGTGTAAGTCACCTTCTCTTCCATGGAGCCTTCCTGACTTTCTCTGGGACTTATGGTTCTATTTTTCTTTCAGCTGATTGCACATTGGACCATAATCATTTGCCTATCACCTCGTCCCCCTCCACAAGGCTTTCTACACATTATGAGGTGCTCCAGATCCAACCACACATACTATCCACCTTGTTATCTTTTTTAATGGCTGGCATTGCTCCTGGACCAATGGCAATAATCAACTTAGGGTGAAAAAAAAAAAAAAGGACAGATGACTATGGTCTTAACTTTTATTTGAGAAGGAGTTTCAAAAATATGACATTTCACTATTCTGAAGGTAATACCTACACACTTTGGAAGATCCAAAAAATGATAAAGAATAAGAGAGAAATAACATGTAATTTTGCCTCTTAAGATAACCATAGTTAGACATTTATGAATATAGTTTCACAAAAGTTGGCAGCAATGTATTCATATCACTCTGTA
This sequence comes from Orycteropus afer afer, assembly GCF_000298275.1. Taxonomy (NCBI): domain Eukaryota; kingdom Metazoa; phylum Chordata; class Mammalia; order Tubulidentata; family Orycteropodidae; genus Orycteropus; species Orycteropus afer. The sequence goes on from NW_006921648.1 coordinate 1,770,994, forward strand.
TCCTGAGTTTTCCAGTTTCTTCTTCCCATGTCAGTAAAGATCTTAGAAATGGTATTTCAATGGCTGCATAATAGTTTGTTACCTGAATGTAATAATATAATTTATCCTTTCTCCAATCTGAACAGCCCCAAATGTCTACTGTCAATACCACTGCCTCCCACGTCCTGAAGTCTCATTCTTCGTCTGCCTCCCTGAGGATTTCCACAGGTGGTCCACCCATTCTGCTTCCCCAGCCTGGACTAAAAATTACAACGGTCTTTCCTTTATTTCTACACTTCCTCCCACCTGATTCCACCTGCCGTTGCTGGCAGGGATCCAGTTCCTCCATCTTGGTGTCCGAGTTCTCCAGAAGCTCCCTCCGTTCAAAGGAGTCAGCCAGTCCTGCTTTTCCCCACGAGGTGGGGAGTGTTGAGGGTCACAGGCATCATTGTATGAATTGCTGGCACATTGAATCTTGGTCTTGTTTGATCACCTGCGGGCCTGTCTGATGAGCAGACACTCATGGCCCACATAGCTTTAGGGTTGCTTTATGTCCACTTTTGGCTCCTGTGTGACAGCTGTCTGTGTCACATTCAGTTTATCCTCCATGAAAGTCTTACTGTGTGAGCCATGGTGGCTGTACCCACAGGGGCTTCCAGTCCTACTGTGTCAAACCAGCTATTCCTGTACAAGGGCAAGGTTAGGAAACCTTCTTAGTCAAAACCAAACACCTTGAAGGAATGTGTCCCTGGACCCTGGAAGCTCAGGACCAAAGTCTCAGGAAAGATCAAGGTCAATTGGCATAATATAGTCCACAAAGACAATGTTGTACATCCTACTTTAGTGGGCAGTGACTGGGAACATAAAAGCTTGTGAGTGACCATCAAAATAAGGTGTCCCTCCTGGTCTCTCCTCGTCTAGAGCAAAGAAATGTGAATAAAGTCAAAGACACTATAAGACATGTAGTCCAAAGGACTAATTCACCACAAACCCCAGCATCCACAACCCTGAGACCAGAAGAACTAGATGTTGCCCAGCTAACATTGCTGACCATTCTGGAAGGAATGAGAATAGGAGGCCCTGAATTAAGTAGGAGAAAAATGTGGAATGAATTTCAAAATTATAAAAAAGATGAGGCTTACTGGTCTGATAACAACTGGTATAACCCCTGGGAATATGGCGCTGTAAGTCTAGAACTGAACTCACTCTCATGGCTCAACTTTCAGTCAAACAATACGGAGGTCAATCAGGTGAACAATAACAGCCCTAAGGGAGGTCCACACCGCTTAAAACAATGAAGGAAAGAGATCCAAAGGGCAGTATTTGCCCAGGGTTAAAGCTCAGAGGGCAGAAGGGGATAGGAAGGAAGGATGAGGGGAAATGGCAAATGCAGGGAGAAGGTGGGATGAGAGCTGTCACACTGTGGAGATTACAGTGTGTTCACACAACACACTGCGCATGAACTGTCGAATGGAAAACCAATTTGCTCTGTAAACCTTCACTCAAGTCACAACAAAAAGCTAAAAACCAAAGAAACAAAAACCCAGCTCGCCCCAAAACACATGGGTATCAGAACACATGGGTATCCGAACACATGGGTATCCGAACACCCTGCTCAAATGTATCCTTCTCCTCCCTCAATGTCCTCAGGGTCCTTGGGATCTTTTTAGGTGAATTTGACATCAATCAGGTTTTCCTCTTTCCCCCAAATTACAGCTGATTGGATTGAATCGTGTCTGCCAAAAGTGTGTGCCGTAAATCCTAACTCTATACCTGTGGATGTATCCCACTTGGGAATAGGGATGGATTTCTTTGTTAATGAGGCCATATCAGTGTATGGTGTTATTTATGTATTTATTTTGGATGGGATCAAGAGTGACAGTTGGCCTCATCTATTGATGGGAATGTATAATGATGCAGGTGTTGTAGAGAACAGTCTGGCATTTCCTCAAAAAGCTAAACACAGAATTACCATGTTGTTGTTGTTAAGTGCCATCACGTCAGTTCTGACTCATAGCGACTCATGTACAACAGAACAAAACACGGCCCGCTCCGGCGCCATCCTTCCAGAGTTGCCATGCTTGAGCCCATTGTTGCAACCACGGTATCAATCCATCCCATTGAGGGTCTTCTTCTTTATCGCTGACTTGTTACTTTACCAAGCATGATGTCCTTCTCCAGGGATTGGCTCCTTCTGACATGACCAAAGTAAGAGAAATGAAGCCTGGCCATTCTCGTTGTAAGGAGTATTCCAGCTGTACTTTCTTTCACAAGCACAGATTAGTTGTTCTTCTGGAAACCCATGGTATATTCAATATTCTTCACCAACACCACAATTCAAGGCATCAATTCTTCTGCAGTTGTGTTTCATTGTCCAGCTCTCATGCATATGAAGCTACTGAAAATACCATGGCTTGGGTCAGGCTCACCTTAGTCTTCAAAGTCAGATGAGGCACAGAAAAGCAAGCACAAATGGAGGGGAAGATCCATGCCATGAGGAGATTGCCAAGGAGTCAAGGAACTCCAGGTGTGTTAGGCTGGGTTCTCTAGAGAAGCAAAACCAGTAAAGTTTATATATACATATAGAGAAAGAGAAATTTATCTTAGGAAAATGGCTCAGACACTTATAGAAGCTGGCAAGTCCCAAGTTCTTGGATCAAACATCACGCTGGATGCTTTTCCTGACTCACGCAGCTGCAGGGACTGATGAGCTGAAGGTTGGCAGGCAGTCTACTGGCTGTTGATTCCAAGGAATGACGAGTCCAAGATCTCCAGGCTGAATGGTGGATTGTTCGCTCATGGAGAGCTGAAGGTAGCACAACAGGATCCTGATCCACAGAACAGTGTCTCTTTTCCCAGGATGTCCATAAATATATTGGAAGCAGGCCACACCCCTAGGGAAACGCCCTTTTAATGGATTGGCTGCTCAAAACATATACATCTGATCCCATCATGGGAATAACCCACATCACAACTGCTTAAACCACACGGAATTGTGGTCCAACCAAGTTGATACATAGCTCCAACCATCACACCAGGTCTGTGGGAACTGAAGGGTAGTGTTCAATGAACATTGGTGTTCAATGCATCAGATCTTCAAATGGTCTCTAAATTCAGGTGGGATATAATCAAGGTCATATTATGACTCTTGTGAACTTGTTTTAGTTTTCTTAAGTTTCAACTGAACTTGCATATCAACAATTGATGGTCTGTTCCACAGTCAGCAAATGATAGTCTGTTCCACAGTCCGTAAAAGCTCATTAAAAAGACAGGAAAAGAAAACCCAAGAGATTCAATCAAAAAACTACTGGAACTAATTGAGGGATTCAGCAACGTCGCAGGATATAAGATCAACATCCAAAAATCAGTTGGATTCCTCTACACCAGCAAAGACATTGCTGAAAAAGAAATAAGAAAATCAATA
>NW_006921648.1:1776543-1786189 GCF_000298275.1 Orycteropus afer afer
AAAAAAAAAAAAAAAAAAAAGACAGGAAAGGAAAAAAAGACCAAACTGAGTGTCAGAAGAGACTGTAAAACTTGCTCTTGAATACAGAGTATCTTAAGTGAGTGGAAGAAATGATGAAGTAAAAGAAGTGAATAGAAGATTTCAAAGGTTGGCTCAGGAAGACAAAGCAAAGTATTATAATGAAATGCGTGAAGACCTGGAATTAGAAAACCAAAAGGGAAGGACATGCTTGGCATTTCTCAAGCTGCAAGAACTGAAGACAAAATTCAAGCCTCAAATTGCAGTGTTGAAGGATTGTATGGGCAAAATATTGAATGATGCAGGAAGCATCAAAAGAAGATGGAAGGAATATACAGAGTCACTGTACCAAAAGAATTGGTCAACATTGAACAATTTCATGAGGTAGCACATGATCAAGAACCAATGGTAATGAAGGAAGAAGTTCAAGCTGCACTGAAGGAATTGGCAAGAAACAAGGCTCCAGGAATTGACTGAATACCCACTGAGATGTTTCAACAAACAGATGGAATTCTGGAGGCTGCATAAATGAGGCTTACTGGTCTATGTCAAGAAATGTGGAAGACAGCTATGCGGCCAAATGACTGGAAGAGATCCATATTTGAGGCTACTCCAAAGAAAGGTGATCCAACAGAAAGTGGAGATTATTAAAGTATTAGTATTAGTATCATTAATATCATGCAAGTAAAATTCTGCTGAAGATAATTCAAAATCAGTTGCAGTAGTATATTGACAGGGAACTTCCAGAAATTCAAGATGGATCCAGAAGAGGACATGGAATGAGGGCTATCCATTGTCAGATGGATCCTGACTGAGAGTGGAGAATGCCAGAAAGATGTTCACGTTGACTTTTTATTGACTATACAAAGACGTTCGAAAGTGTCGATCATATGAAATTATGGATAACATTTAGAAGAATGGGAATTCCAGAACACTTAATTGTGTTCCTGAGGAACCTGTACATAGACCAAGAGGCTGTTATTCAAATAGGACAAGGGGATACAGTGTGGCTTAAGATTGGGAAAAGTGTGGTCAGTGTTGTATCCTTTCACCATACTTATTCAATCTGTATGCTAAGCAAATAATCCAAGAAGTTGGAGTAATCATGGAATCGGAACTGGAGGAAGACTCATTAACAATGTGTGATATGCAGATGACCCATGCTTGCTTGCAGAAAGAGCAAAGATTTCAGTATGGATCACACCTCGACATGAAGAAGGTGAAAATCCTCACAACTGGACCAACAAGCAACATCATGGTAAACAGAGAGAAGATTGAAGTTGTGGAAGATTTCATTTTACTGAGCTCCACAATCAACACCCATGAAAACAGCAGTCAAGAAATCACACGTTGTATTGCGCTGGGCAAATCCGCTGCAAGGGACCTCTTTAAAGTGTTAAAGAGCAAAGTTGTCACTTTGAAGACTTAGGTGCACCTAACCCAAGTAAGTCCTGGTATTTTCTTTTTAAAATTTTTAAAACAGTTTTAATGTATAATTTACGTACATTTGTGAGATGGATTGACACGGTGGCTGCAATGGCGGGATTGAACATAACAATTGTGAAGATGGCCCAGGCCCAGACACTGCTTCCTGCTGTTGACCATGGGGTTGGTGTGCGTCGGAACCCACTCCATGGCACCTGACGACAGCAACAACGACAACTATTTAGTTATGTTTTACTTTAAACAACAGAAATGCATTGACTCACAGTTCTGGAGGCTACAAGTCCAAATCGGCATCTTTGCTAAGCCATGTTCTCTGTCTGCTCTCAGGGAAGATCCTTCCTCATCTCTTCCAGCTTCTGGAAGCTCCAGGTGTTCATGGAGTCCCGTAGCTTTTAGACGTATCTTCACATGGCCATCTTCCCTCTGTGATCTCTCTGTGATTTTTTTTTTTTAATCTTCATTTGGGTGAAACTTTACACAGCAAATTCATTTTCATTCAATAGCTCATACACATTTTGCTTCATGACATTGATTGCAATCTCCATAATGTAGCAGCTTTCTCCCCACTTCCTCCCTGCGGTTACCCTTCCTCTGTGTCCTTCCTATGTATTCCTGCCCTCTGCGTTATGTCCCTGTGCAAATGCTGCCCTGCTGATAATCCATGGTTGACTGTTGTAAGGAGTGAACCTCCCTGGTGTAATTGTTCACCTTGTAGCCTGTCTAATGTTTGGCTGAGAGTCAAGCCATGGGAGTGAGTCCAACTCCAGGCCCAAAGGGTAACTAGGGGAGATAGTCTTGGGGGTTTTACCAGTTTCTATCAGACCAGTAAGTCTAGTCTTTTTCATGATTTTTAGTTTTGTTGCACATTTTTCTTCCATTCTATCCAGGAGATCCTATTTGATTCATTTCAGACTGGTTAACATGTGGCCAGGGACCATGGCTACCAACCCATGGTATTTTCAATTGTCTCATATGCATGTGAGAGCTGGGCAATGAATAAGGAAGACCAAAGAAGAGTTGATACCTTTGAATTGTGGTGTTGGTGAAGAACACTGAAAGTACCATGAACTGAGAGAAGAATGGAAAAATCTGTCCTGGAAGAAGTGCAGCTGGAATGGTCCTTAGAAGTGAGAATAGTTACACTTCGTCTCACCTACTTCAGTCAAGTTTTCAGAAGGGACCAGTCTTTGGAGAAGGACATCATGCTTGGTAAAGTAGAGGGTCATCAAAAAAGGGGAAGACCCTCAATGAGATGGATGGACACAGTGGCTGCCACCAGGGGTTCAAGCATGGGAAGGATTGTGAGGATGGTGCTGGACCAGGCAGTGTTTTGTTCTGTTGTCATAGGGTCACTATAATGTGGAGCCGACTTGATGGCAGCTAACAAGAACAGCATATGTTAACAGCATTTACATTTTGATTTGATGTTGGGTTATAGAGGGCATAGAGGTTTCTGAATGTTACTTAGTCATGAAGGATTGTGCCTTTCAACAACAGAATGATCTTTGTCCTTTTTATTCCTTATTGCCTCTGAAAGTCTATGTTGATAGACTGTATTAGAATCATCAGCTCTGGCCTGATGAGACCCCTGAGACTGTGGCTCTTAGTCATGCTTCAAGTCTGGAGATGACTTTACTCCTGTGGCTTCCAGCCAAACAATAGACAGAGGCATAAAGGGTGAACATTTACATCAGGTAGATGCGCTTCTTAGAGTGATCAAGGTCAATCATGGGAGAACAGAAGGGCAGTATTTGCACAGGGAGACAGTTCAGGGGGCAGGGATACACAGGAAAGAAGGACACAGGAAAGAGGTAACCACAGGGAGGAAGTGGGAAGAGAGCTGCTACACTGTGGGGAATTGCAGTCAATGTCATGAGACAAAATGTGTCTGAACTGCTGTGTAGAAAATGAATTTGCTCTGTAAACTTTCACCTAAATCACAATTAAAAACAAAAAATCACCAGCTCAGCTCTCCTCTGGCTGTGTTTGCTTTGTTCATCCTCTCAGACCATCTGAAACAATGTGCTTGGACACAGGCTCCTTTCCCTCAGTGTGAAGTTCTTCCTTTTGGAAATGAGGGAAAACATCTGGTGGCATAGTGCCTCAGGCATTTGACTACTAACCAAAAGGCTAGTGGTTCAAACCCACCAGGCACTCTTTGGAAGGAAGATTGGGCAATGCACTTCCATAGAGATACCACCTCAGAAACCCCAGGAAGGGTCACTATGGGTCAGATCGGACTCGACAGCAGTGACTTTGGTTCAGTTCCTTGTCTATCATTTGCCACTGAGGTCCCTAACTGAAATATGCTGGAATGCAGCCAGTCGTCAGGTGAGGACTGAAACCCAGAACTGGGGAGTCGGAGGATGTCCTTTGACTAATCTCTTCTCCTCTCTGTGTGCTTGCTCCTTTAGTCCCTCTGTGCAGTCCCCTCTGCTCCTCAGTTCACAGGCTGTCACTGGAGCAGACAGAAGAGGGTTGGGTTTACACATTCTGTCCAACCCAGAGAGTGGTGAGGACTGACTGTCTCTTAATCCCACCACCAAACATCCTGGTCCTTTAAGCCATGGCAAAGGGGGAGAGGATGTAGGATAAACACTGCAGGGGCCCCACCACCCTGCAACCATGTGGATTACGGGTCCCACTCTGAGAAAAGGTTACACCGTGTGGGTTGAAACGATATCTCAAAGGGGTCTGGAGTTAGTAAATCACAGCATGGGGGTTCTCCTTGAGATGACCCCCTTCAGACTACCCTTGATCCCACGTGGTTTCATCGGCTAACTCCAGATGTGGTATGTGTTCCCAGGATTCTCATACACAAAATGGAGATCACTAATCACCAGAAAGATGACCACACATGAGAAAGCAAGGGGTACACAGAAAACAAAGAACTAGCCCCAGTGTGAAGACAGGAAGTGAGAAGAAAAAGAATTTAATAACTGAATTTCCACAGCCATGGACACAGAACCAGAAAATCAAGGTGATGAAGTTGGAGGTCCCAGGGGGTTCTGTCTGGGATTTGTCTCCACCAAGATGGCTCTATGACTAATATTTTCAAGTTTTGACTCAAAGTTGCATCTAAACCTTAGGTAATGTTTGTCCTCATTGTTTGGTCCAAAGAGGCCGAAAGGTAGCTGGGACCATTACTGTCTTCTCGTCTCTAATGAGGCTCTCAGGGAATCTGGTCCCAGTGGTCATGGAGGCTCCGGTAAATGCCTGCTCTGTGAGTCTCCAGACACCCTTCCTGTGCCGGGGGCTGAGGCCATGCACTCAGCTCCTCGTTCATGAACACTCAGCCTGCAAACCCCAGTGAAAAACCCCTGTCCTTCCAATCAGTGACCTCGGTCCAGGTCTGAGAAGGTGCAGTGAGCCTGGACTCCAGGTAACAGCGAGGGCTACCGTTCCTCCCAGGTAAGAGTCAGACACTGGAGGCCTCACCAATAACTGCTTCTTGGAGTGGAAAGCCTTGTAGAGGGGCTCCTCACTAAGGCATGTAAATGAAGCCACAGCTCTAAAGCCATCACCCAGGAATGACTGGGACATGTCCTGTCTACTTAGGAGTCCCTGAACTGAGGGCATCACTGGTCGCTGAGTTTCTTTCTTTCTTTTTTTAGTTTATTGTGCTATAAATGAATGTGTACAGAGCAAATTCATTTCCCAGCGCATAGTTCATACATGACGTGTCCCATAACATTGGTTGCATTCCCCACAGTGGTTCAGCCCTCTCCCTCATTTCCACCCTGGGCCCCCCATTTCCTTTCATCTGGATTTTCTACCCCTTCCTGCCTTCTCACTTCACTTTTGGGCAAATTGGCTGAGTTTCTGCCTGCACCTTTGGGTCATTTCCATTTTAACTTTACTATTGGACTGAGGGAACTCAGTGGCCACAGTCAGGAAGTCCTGACTCACAAGTCTGTAAAGGCTCTGTGAGCCCGAGCCCAGGAAGGAGCCACGGTAGCAGTGGTACTAACCTGATCACTTTAGAAGCAGTGACTGATCAAGGGCTGATGTAATTCTCTGAGCACATGTGTTAGCAATGAAAGGGGATGAGATTCTCTTGATGATGCAACAGAAACTCAGAGAAGGTAAACCTTTGCTCCAGTACAACATCACTGACGATACTGATGACATCAGTCACCCATATTCAATACTCACTATATGTCAGTCTCTATGGTAACCATTGTGCATATGTATTGTCCATTACTCAATACATGTCATAAACTCTCTGTTAATATTTCATATTTACAGTGTTTAAAAACATTTACTGTCAGAAATTCACAGTTAGAAAATACAAACACTATAAAAGGATCTACAGACAATACCACTGTCACACTCTTTTGAGAGTCCTTGCAGAGGCACTATGGATGCATCCGTATTTGTGCTCATTTTGTTAATGAAGAAATGGAGGCATATAGAGGTAGCTAAAACTCCCAGGGAACAACATCCTAACGACTTACCTGTGTCACACAGAGATACCTTCTTGTGATCTTCTTGGGAGATGGCAGTTGTCCCATCTCCACCATCTTTTCCAGGTTTTAATATACATCCTGTCTAATCTACACCTGGACCCCGGTGCCCACGCCCATGAGCAGGACAAACCAGTCGAGCGTCTCCGAGTTCCTCCTCCTGGGGCTCTCCAGGCAGCCCCAGCAGCAGCAGCTCCTCTTCGTGCTCTTCCTGAGCATGTACCTGGCCACGGTCCTGGGCAACGTGCTCATCCTCCTGGCCATCAGCACAGACTCCCGCCTGCACACCCCCATGTACTTCTTCCTCAGCAACCTGTCCTTTGTGGACGTCTCCTTCTCCTCTGCTGCTGTCCTCAAGATGTTGGACAACTACATTGTTGGGAGTCAGACCATCTCCTTCTCTGGGTGTCTCACTCAGCTGTATTTCCTTATTGTGTTTGTCTCCATGGACAACTTCCTCCTGGCCGTGATGGCCTATGACCGCTTTGTGGCTGTGTGCCACCCCTTACACTACACAACAAAGATGACCCCTCAGCTCTGTGTCCTCTTCGTTGCTGGGTCCTGGGTCACTGCCAATCTGCATGCTCTGTTGCACACCCTGCTGATGGCTCGACTCTCGTTCTGTGCAGACAACACGATCCCCCAGTTCTTCTGTGATGTGAATATCCTGAAACTCTCCTGCTCTGACACACACCTCAACGACATGATGATTCTAGTTGTAGCAGGGCTGGTAATGATTGCCCCATTCATCTGCATCCTCATCTCCTACCTCCTGGTTGCTGGTGCAGTCCTGAGAGTCCCATCCACAAAGGGGAAATGGAAGGCCTTCTCCACCTGTGGCTCCCACCTGGCTGTGGTTTCCCTCTACTATGGCACCATCATTGCTGTGTATTTCACCCCTTCCTCTACCCACTCAGCAGAGGCCGACACCGCGGGTACTGTATTGTACACAGTGGTGACCCCCATGCTGAACCCGTTCATCTACAGCCTCAGGAACAAGGATTTGAAAGGGGCTTTACGAATGGTGATTGGCAGAAAGAAGATTCCTACCCGATGAAAGGATCAAAGCTGAATCTCATTCTGAAGCAAAGTTCTTTTTCACCAGTTGGTATAAGGGAAGGGTTGTTTTTGTCAAAGTCAGTCTAGAAAACAAACATCCTAGAGGCACAGAGAAGGCTATCGTGACAGTTTTATCAGCAGGCTGGGATTCACTGGTGACCTTGCTGTGTATACGAAGTACTGGGACCTTTTTGGATTGCTACATTTTGACTTGTTTTATACCCAAAACTTTCCTTTTAGGTGGTCAGTTTTGACAGATATATGCTAAAGTATTTTTGAGTATTAGAATCATCTGGGAAGTTTTTCAAGCCCCCTGACATCCAGTCCCCAGTACTGACCAAATAAGTCAGAATCTCTGTGGTGGGGTGACCCTGTAGTTTAAGGAAATTCTGAGGTGATCCAAATGTGCAGTCACGTTGAGAACCACTGGTATACCTAACCCTCCCTTATATGTCCTCATGATGGTCAGTCATGAGTTGTGGGTCTTAAAAACTCTCAATAATTACTTCTGTGATTTAGACACAGGACGGCAGGGTGAAATGTGCAGACCCAAATGGGTAAAAAACATTTCAATGGAAGCTGGGGGCCTGGTGGGCTTTGTGGCCCAGAGCACCAAGAGGTGAAGGAGCCAGAACGGTGGAAACCCATCATGACCCTCTGGCTTGGCTGCCTGACTTTGGGGGCGGGTCCAGCAGGGGTCACGTCTTTGATATCAGGGAACCACATCAACATTTGTGTTATTTCTGCCCAGACCTGTTGTCTTTGCTTTCTTCCCAGGCTAGGAATCCCCTATCCATCCTACACCTCCCAGAACCAAGTCAAAGGTCACCTCCTCTCCTCTGAAGCCTTCTGACTCCCTCTTCTGGGACTTACGGTTCAATTTCTCTTTCAGCCGATTGCACACTGTACTATAATCATTTGCCTGTCACCTTGTCCCCCTCCACAAGGCTTTCTACAGATTATGAGATGCTCCAGATCCAACAGCACATACCAATCCCCCTGTATCTTTTTTAGTGGCTGGCACTGCTCCTGGACCAATGGCAATAATCAACTTAGGGTGAAAGAGAAAAAAACAACAGATGACTATGGTCTTAATTTGAGAAGGAGTTTCAAAAATATGACATTTCACTATTCTGAAGGTAATACCTACACACTTTGGAAGATCAAAAAAATGATAAAGAATAAGAGAGAAATAACATGTAATTTTGCCTCTTAAGATAACCATAGTTAGACATTTATGAATATAGTTTCACAAAAGTTGGCTACAATGTATTCATATCACTCTGTATCCTGAGTTTTCCAGTTTCTTCTTCCCATGTCAGTAAAGATCTTAGAAATGGTATTTCAATGGCTGCATAATACTTTGTTACCTGGGTGTAATAATATAATTGATCCTTTCTCCAACTCTGAACAGCCTCAAATGTCTACTGTCAATAACCCTGCCTCCCACGTCCTGAGGTCTCATTCTTCGTCTGCCTCCCTGAGGATTGCCACAGGTGGTCCACCCATTCTGTTTCCCCAGCCTGGACTAAAAATTACAATGGACTTTCCTTTATTTCTAAGCTTCCTCCCACCTGATTCCACCTGCCGTTGCTGGCAGGGATCCAGTTCCTCCATCTTGGTGTCCGAATTCTCCAGAAGCTCCCTCCGTTCAAAGGAGTCAGCCAGTCCTGCTTTTCCCCACGAGGTGGGGAGTGTTGAGGGTCACAGGCATCATTGTATGAATTGCTGGCACATAATGTCACTGTTGAATCTTGGTCTTGTTTGATCACCTGCGGGCCTGTCTGATGAGCAGACACTCATGGCCCACATAGCTTTAGGGTTGCTTTATGTCCACTTTTGGCTCCTGTGTGACAGCTGTCTGTGTCACATTCAGTTTATCCTCCATGAAAGTCTTACTGTGTGAGCCATGGTGGCTGTACCCACAGGGGCTTCCAGTCCTACTGTGTCAAACCAGCTATTCCTGTACAAGGGCAAGGTTAGGAAACCTTCTTAGTCAAAACCAAACACCTTGAAGGAATGTGTCCCTGGACCCTGGAAGCTCAGGACCAAAGTCTCAGGAAAGATCAAGGTCAATTGGCATAATATAGTCCACAAAGACAATGTTGTACATCCTACTTTAGTGGGCAGTGACTGGGAACATAAAAGCTTGTGAGTGACCATCAAAATAAGGTGTCCCTCCTGGTCTCTCCTCGTCTAGAGCAAAGAAATGTGAATAAAGTCAAAGACACTATAAGACATGTAGTCCAAAGGACTAATTCACCACAAACCCCAGCATCCACAACCCTGAGACCAGAAGAACTAGATGTTGCCCAGCTAACATTGCTGACCATTCTGGAAGGAATGAGAATAGGAGGCCCTGAATTAAGTAGGAGAAAAATGTGGAATGAATTTCAAAATTATAAAAAAGATGAGGCTTACTGGTCTGATAACAACTGGTATAACCCCTGGGAATATGGCGCTGTAAGTCTAGAACTGAACTCACTCTCATGGCTCAACTTTCAGTCAAACAATACGGAGGTCAATCAGGTGAACAATAACAGCCCTAAGGGAGGTCCACACCGCTTAAAACAATGAAGGAAAGAGATCCAAAGGGCAGCATTTGCCCAGGGTTAAAGCTCAGAGGGCAGAAGGGGACAGGAAGGAAGGGTGAGGGG
>NW_006921648.1:1786869-1796435 GCF_000298275.1 Orycteropus afer afer
TTTTTCCCTTGGCATCTTTTTAGATGAATGTGAAATCAATCAGGTTTCCCTCTTTCCCCCAAATTATAGCTGATTGGATTGAATCATGTCTCCCAAAACTGTGTCCTGTAAATCATAACTCTATACTTGTGGTTGTATTCCATTTGGGAATAGGGATGGGTTTCTTTGTTAATGAGGCTGTATCAGTGTATGGTGGTTTTTTTTTTTTTTTGGATGGGATCAAGAGTGACAGTTGGCCTCATCTATTGATGGGAATGTATAATGATGCAGGTGTTGTAGAGAACAGTCTGGCATTTCCTCAAAAAGCTAAACACAGAATTACCATGTTGTTGTTGTTAAGTGCCATCACGTCAGTTCTGACTCATAGCGACTCATGTACAACAGAACAAAACACGGCCCGCTCCGACGCCATCCTCCCAGAGTTGCCATGCTTGAGCCCATCGTTGCAGCCACGGTATCAATCCATCCCATTGAGGGTCTTCCTCTTTATCGCTGACTTGTTACTTTACCAAGCATGATGTCCTTCTCCAGGGATTGCTCCTTCTGACATGACCAAAGTAAGAAAAATGAAGACTGGTCATTCTCACTTCTAAGGAGTATTCCAGCTGTACTTCCACAAGCACAGATTCATTTGTTCTTCTGGAAATCCATGGTATATTCAATATTCTTCGCCACCACCATAATTCAAGGCAGTCTTCTTTTTTCATTGTCCAGCTCTCATGCATATGAAGCTACTGAAAATACCATGGCTTGGGTCAGGCTCACCTCAGTCTTCAAAGTCAGATGAGGCACAGGAAAGCAAGCACAAATGGAGGGGAAGGTCCATGCCATGAGGAGATTGCCACGGAATCAAGGAACTCCAGGTCTATGGAAACTGAAGGATAATGTTCAATGAACGTTGGTGTTCAATGCTTCAAATTTTTCTTCAGATGGTCTCTAAATTCAGGTGGGATATAAGCAAGGTCATATTTTGGCTCTTGTGCACTTGTTTTACTTTTCTTAACTTTCAATGTGAACTTCCATATGGAAAATTGATGGTCTGTTCCACAGTCAGCAAATGATGGTCTGTTCTACAGTTCACACAATGTTATTAAAAGACACAAGGGAAGAAAAGACCAAACTGAATGTCAGAAGAGAGTGTAAAACTTGCTCTTGGATGTAGAATATGTTAAGTGAGTGGAAGAAATGAAGAAGTAAAAGAGCTGAATAAAAGATTTCAAAGGGTGGCTCAAGAAGGCAAAGCAAAATATAATGAAATGTGTGAAGACCTGGGATTAGAAAGTCAAAAGGGAAGGACATGCTTGGCATTTCTCAAGCTGCAAGAACTGAAGACAAAATTCAAGCCTGAAATTGCAGTATTGAAGGACTGTATGGCAAAATATTGAATGATTCAGGAAGCATCAAAAGAACACAGAAGGAGACTTCCGGTAAGATGGAGGACTAGGCAGAGAAGCGACTCAGACCCTCTTCAACAAGAAAAGAAAAACCAATTGACAGAGATGTAGAAGATGATCCTGGAGCCCTGATCTTTGACAGGAAGTGGATTAGGCACCAACTAGTGGAAAAAACTGAATGAAAACAGTGAGTACAGAGATGGTCGGAGCTGCAGTCTGTCAGCTACTCTGACGGGACCAACAGCCTGAATATTTCCAAGTGGTGTTGGGACCTGAGAATTGACCTAAAGATCAGCCCTGGTCACCACGGGCTGGAAGGATGACTGAGCTGGTGGCCTATGACTATGAAGGGAAACAGCAAGGAGGGAGACAACCTGAGCTATTGACTTTCTGCTCCTGAGGGCGCAGTCATTTTGATTGTTTACATGTGGTGGCCATTTTGGATATTTAAAGTGACCAAGGACCCAGTCATTTTGAATATTTATAAGCGGTGGCCATTTGGATATTTAACATGATGTGGGCCCTGGCACAGGCTGAGTGGCCTTCTCTCCCTGGCTATGCAGCATCCTGGTGAGTTTGAGAGGTGCTCAATGTTGATCTTTGATTACACTGGCGCCTCACTTCCTATCTCATTATCCAGCATTTCCCATTTACAGCAATAGTGAAAAACCCACTACCTGGTTGTATTGTGTACTCACGGCTTCGTCTGGCAGTAATGACGTGTGAGGAGGGAGTAACGCTGGCTGTGGTGGTGAAGGGTGTGTGGCAACTTGGCTGGGCCGTGATTCTCAGTTGTTGGCAGTTTGCAGTGATGGAATGGGGCACTGATGTAGTGATGTGGTCATCCTCCGTTTTATGATCTGATGTTCTCATCCTTCGTTTTTGCGTAACATTGATTTCCTCATAAAGACGTGATCTTTGGGACCTGCTATGTCCATGAATGAGGATTGGGTCCATGGTGGTGAAAATATATACCTCAAAACACACACCATTCGACAATGTCTACCTGCGTCATTCAGGGGTGGTGATTACAGTCAAGGTGGGCTTCCATCCTCATTATCCTTTCCCTTAACCTCATCTCAGTGCTCCCTGAGCAAATAGCACTCCTTCCTGTCCCCTCCACCCCTGCTAACCACTAGGAATCTTTGGTTTCTGTACCTTTGCTTGTTGCCTTTCTCTGAAGTCACACAGTATTTGTCCTTTTGTGATTCAATTTTTTTACTTTTAAAAAAGTTGTTGTTGACCACGCACCCAGTGCCCACGCCCCGATGCAGCACTGTCTACGTGCACAGCTAAGCGACGCTGACCACAGGCTGTACACTGGATGGCCCTTCTCAGTCTTCTTCTCTGGATGATTCCCCACCTCGAATGTGAACTCACTGCCCTCAAGTTCCTGTCGAATCTTTCTCAATATCCTTTTCATGAAATCCTTCTGCTAAAACTGGCCAGGGCTCGTGTCCATTGGGACCTCTGGTGGTGTAGTGCCTCAGGCATTTGACTGCCAACCAGAAGGCTGGTGGTTCAAACCCACCAGCCACTCCTCGGAAGGAAGATTGGGCAATGTACTTCCACAGAGATATCACCTCAGAAACCCAAGGAGAGATTGCTATGAGTCAGATCTGACTCAAGAATTTGTGTGCAGTTCCTTGTCTATTATTTGCCACTGAGTTCCCTAACTGAAATATGCTGGAATGCAGCCAGTCGTCAGGTGAGGACTGAAACCCAGAACTGGGGAGCTGGAGGATGTCCTCTGACTAATCTCTTCTCTTCTCTGTGTGCTTGCTCCTTTAGTTCCTCTCTGCAGTCCCCTCTGCTCCTCAGTTTATGGACCATCACTGGAGCAGACAGAAGAGGGTTGGGTTTACACATTCTGTCCAACCCAGAGAGTGGTGAGGACTGGCTGTCTCTTAATCCCACTTCCAAACATCCTGGTCCTTTGAGCCATGGCGAAGGGGGAGGGGATGTAGGATAAACACATTGCTGGGGCCCCACTACCCTGAAACCATGTGGATTAGGGGTCCCACTCTGAGAAAAGGTTACACTGTGTGGGTTGGAAAGATATCTCAAAGGGGTCTTGAGTTAGTAAATCACAGCATGGGGGTTCTCCTTGAGATGACCCCCTTCGGACTACCCTTGATCCCACGTGGTTTCATCGGCTAACTCCAGATGTGGTGTATGTTCCCAGGATTCTCATATGCAAAATGGAGATCACTAATCACCAGAAAGATGACCACACATGAGAAAGCAAGGGGTACACAGAAAACAAAGCACTAGCCCCAGTGTGAAGACAGGAAGTGAGAAGAAAAAGAATTTAGTAACTGAATTTCCACAGCCATGGACATAGAACCAGAAAATCAAGGTGATGAAGTTGGAGGTCCTAGGGGGTTCTGTCTGGGATTTGTCTCCACCAAGATGGCTCTATGACTAATATTTTCAAGTTTTGACTCAAAGTTGCATCTAAACCTTAGATAATGTTTGTCCTCATTGTTTGGTCCAAAGAGGCTGAAAGGTAGCTGGGACCATTACTGTCTTCTCGTCTCTAATGAGGCTCTCAGGGAATCTGGAGGCTCCGGTAAATGCCTGCTCTGTGAGTCTCCAGACACCCTTCCTGTGCCGGGGGCTGAGGCCATGCACTCAGCTCCTCATTCATGAACACTCAGCCTGCAAACCCCAGTGAAAAACCCCTGTCCTTCCAACCAGTGACCTCGGTCCGGGTCTGAGAAGGTGCAGTGAGCCTGGGACTCCAGGTGACAGCGAGGGCTACCATTCCTCCCAGGTAAGAGTCAGACACTGGAGGCCTCACCAGTAACTGCTTGTTGGGGTGGAAAGCCTTGTAGAGGGGCTCCCCACTAAGTCATGTATGTAAGTGAGGCCACAGCTCTAAAGTCATCACCCAGGAATGACCAGGACATGTCCTGTCTGCTTAGGAGTCCCTGAACTGAGGGCATCACTGGTCGCTGAGTTTCTTTCTTTCTTTTTTTAGTTTATTGTGCTATAAATGAATGTGTACAGAGCAAATTCATTTCCCAGCGCATAGTTCATACATGACGTGTCCCATAACATTGGTTGCATTCCCCACAGTGGTTCAGCCCTCTCCCTCATTTCCACCCTGGGCCCCCCATTTCCTTTCATCTGGATTTTCTACCCCTTCCTGCCTTCTCACTTCACTTTTGGGCAAATTGGCTGAGTTTCTGCCTGCACCTTTGGGTCATTTCCATTTTAACTTTACTATTGGACTGAGGGAACTCAGTGGCCACAGTCAGGAAGTCCTGACTCACAAGTCTGTAAAGGCTCTGTGAGCCCGAGCCCAGGAAGGAGCCACGGTAGCAGTGGTACTAACCTGATCACTTTAGAAGCAGTGACTGATCAAGGGCTGATGTAATTCTCTGAGCACATGTGTTAGCAATGAAAGGGGATGAGATTCTCTTGATGATGCAACAGAAACTCAGAGAAGGTAAACCTTTGCTCCAGTACAACATCACTGACGATACTGATGACATCAGTCACCCATATTCAATACTCACTATATGTCAGTCTCTATGGTAACCATTGTGCATATGTATTGTCCACTACTCAATACACGTCATAAACTCTCTGTTAATATTTCATATTTACAGTGTTTAAAAACATTTACTTTTATAAACTCATAGTAAGTAGAAAATACAAACACTATAAAAGGATCTAGAGACAATACCACCATCACAATCTTTTGAGCATCCTTTCAGAGGCACTATGTATGCATCAGTATTTGTGCTGATTTTGCTAATGAAGAAATGGAGGCGTATAGAGGTCCTACAGGTGGCTAAAACCCCCAGGGAACAACATCCTAATGACTTACCTGTGTCACACAGAGATACCTTCTTGTGATCTTCTTGGGAGATGGCAGTTGTCCCATCCCCACCATCTTTTCCAGGTTTTAATATACATCCTGTCTAATCTACACCTGGACCCCGGTGCCCACGCCCATGAGCAGGACAAACCAGTCGAGCGTCTCCGAGTTCCTCCTCCTGGGGCTCTCCAGGCAGCCCCAGCAGCAGCAGCTCCTCTTCGTGCTCTTCCTGAGCATGTACCTGGCCACGGTCCTGGGCAACGTGCTCATCCTCCTGGCCATCAGCACAGACTCCCGCCTGCACACCCCCATGTACTTCTTCCTCAGCAACCTGTCCTTTGTGGACGTCTCCTTCTCTTCTGCTGCTGTCCTCAAGATGTTGGACAACTACATTGTTGGGAGTCAGACCATCTCCTTCTCTGGGTGTCTCACTCAGCTGTATTTCCTTATTGTGTTTGCCTACATGGACAATTTCCTCCTGGCCGTGATGGCCTATGACCGTTTTGTGGCTGTGTGTCACCCCTTACACTATACAACAAAGATGACCCCTCAGCTCTGTGTCCTCTTCGTTGCTGGGTCCTGGATCATTGCCAATCTGCATGCTCTGTTGCACACCCTGCTGATGGCTCGACTCTCGTTCTGTGCAGACAACATGATCCCCCACTTCTTCTGTGATGTGATTCCTCTCTTGAAACTCTCCTGCTCTGACACACACCTCAATGACATGATGATTCTTGTTGTAGCAGGGCTGGTAATGATGGCTCCATTTATTTGCATCCTTGTATCATACATCCTGGTTGCTGGTGCAGTCCTGAGAGTCCCATCCACAAAGGGGAAATGGAAGGCCTTCTCCACCTGTGGCTCCCACCTGGCTGTGGTTTCCCTCTACTATGGCACCATCATTGCTGTGTATTTCAACCCTTCATCCACCCACTCATCTGAGACAGACACTTCAGCCACTTTGTTGTACACAGTGGTGACCCCCATGCTGAACCCGTTCATCTACAGCCTCAGGAACAAGGACTTGAAAGGGGCTCTACGAACACTGATCGGCAGAAAGAGGTTTCCTACCTGATGAAAGCATCAAAGCTGAATCTCATTCTGAAGCAAAGTTCTTTTTCACCAAGTGGTGTAAGGTAACAGTTGTTTTGTCAAAGCCAGTCTAGAAAATAAATAAATAAATAATTCTAGGTGCACCTAGAAGACTATCGTGAGTTATTCCTCAGCAGTCTGGGGTTCACCGGTAGCCTTGCTGTGTGTGTCAAGTAAGGGGACTATTTTAGATTCCTATCTTTTGAATCGTTTTATACCCAAAATTTTCCCTTTTAGGTGGTCTGTTTGGACAGACACATACTAAAGTATTTTTGAACATCAGAATCACCTAGGAAGGTTTTCAAGCCCTCTGATGTCCAGTGCCCAGTACTGACCAAATAAATCAGACTCTCTGGGGTGGGGTGACCCTGATAGTTTAAGGAAATTCTCAGGTGATCCCAATGTGCAGTCAGGTTGAAAACCACTGGTCTACCTAACACTTCCTTTTATGTCCTCATGATGGTCAGTCATGAGTTGTTTTGGGTCTCAAAAACCCTCACAAACTATTGTTGAGAGTTAGACAAAAGGATGGCAGGGTGAAATGTGAGGACTCAAACGGGTAAAAACATTTCAATGGAAGCAGAGTGCCTGGTGAACTTTGTGGCCCAGAGCACCAAGAGGGGAAGAAGCACAGAACGGTGGAAACCCTTCATGACCCTCTGGCTTGGCTGCCTGCCTTTGGGGGCGGGTCTAGCAGGGGTCATGTCTTTGATATCAGGGGACTACATCAACATTTGTGTTATCTCTGTCAGGACTAGTTGTCTTTTCTTTCTTCTCAGGCTAGCAATCCCCTGCCCATCCTACACCTTCAAGAATGAAGTCAAAGGTCACTTCTTCTCTGAAGGCTTCTGACTCCCTCTTCTAGGGCCTATGGTTCTATTTTTCTTTGGATTGATTGCACATTGTACTATAATTATTTGTCTATCACCTCATCCCCCTGCACAAGGCTCTCTACAGATTATGAGACCCTCCAGATCTAACTACATGTACCATTAGCCCTGTATCTCTATCGGCTGGCACTGCTCCTGGACCCAGGGCAATAATCAATCTGTTGATATTGTTGTTGTTATGTACCATCGAGTGAAACCCGACTCATAGCAACCCCTCCTTGGGTTTCCGAGGCAGTATCACTACGGAAGTAGGATTGCCCAACCTTCCTTCCGAGGAGTGGCTGGTGGGTTTGAACCGCCAGCCATAATCAATATAGGGTGAAAAAAAATCAATGGATGAATATTTTGTTAATTTTCATATGAGAAGGAGTTTAAACATATAACACTTTACTGCTCTGAAGGTAATACCTACACACTTTGCAAGACCAAAAATATGATAAAAATAAGATTTAAATAACCTGTAACCTTGTCACTTAAGACAAGCATAGTTAGACATTTATGAATATAGTTTTAAAACGTTGGCTGCAATCTATTCATATCATTGTGTACCTTAATTTTTCCATTTCCTTCTCCCATGTCAGTAAACATCTTAGAAATGTGATTTCAATGACTGCATACTATTTAACCACATGGATGTAATATAATTTATCCTTTCTGCAACCCTGAACAACTTCGAGTGTTTCTACTGTCAGTAACTCTGCTGTCCACATCCTTGGGTGTAATTCCTTGTCAGCATCCACGATTACTGCTTCAGGTAGTCTGTCCATCCTACTTCTTCAGCCTGGACTGAAAATTATGGTCATCTTTATTTCTTAACTTATTCCCACCTGATCCACCTGCCATTTCTAGGAGGGATGTAGTTCCTTCCTCTTGGTGTCCAAGCTCTCCAGAATCTCATTCAGTCCAAAGGAGGCAGGCAGTCCTGCTTTCCCTCACCAGGTGGAGAGAAAGAGAACTAATGATCACTGGAATGAATGTATGAGTTGCTGACACGTGGTGTGGCTGTTGAAACTTAGTCTTGTTTGGTCACCTGCACCTGTCTGGTGCGGCATTGATACTCGCAGCCCATTGATCCCACACAGCTGTCCTAGGTCCACCTCTGGCTCCCAGGTCACACAGTTTGGGTCAAGTCCACTCTATTAAAGTCTTACTGTGAGCCACAACCACCACTTGTCTGTCAGTTTGTCGTACTGTGGTGGCTTGCATGTTGCTGTGGGGCTAGAGGCTAAGCCACTGGGTCACCCATGGTGGACAGTTTTCAGCAGAGCTTCCAGACTAAGACATACTCAGAAGAAGGAAGGGGCCAGCCACTTCTTAAAGAATTGTCCAGTGAAAACCTTATGAATAGCAGTGAAACACTGATATAATGAACTGGGCAGTGTTTCGTCCTGTTGTACATAGGGTCGTTATGAGTCAGAGCTGACTCGATGGCACATAACAACAACAATTGAGCCATGATGGCTTACCCACAGGGGCTTAATATCTCACTGTGTCAACCAGCTCTCTCCACACAATGGCCAAGGAAGAAAACTTCTTAGCCATAACCAAAACCTTAAGAGAATGAGTCACTGGGCCTGGATAGTTCAGGATCAAAGTCTCAGTAGACAACAAGATCAATTGGTATAACATGAAAGACAATGTTCTACATCCCACTTTGGTGAGTAGCGACTGGGGTCTTAAAAGCTTGTGAACAGCCATCTAAGGTGTACCTCCTGGTTTCTCCTTGTCTGGAACAAAAAACAATGAAGAATAAAAAAATGCAATAAAACAGTTTGACCAAAGGAATAATGGACCACACCAATCCAACATCCACGACACTGAGTCAAGAAGAACTACGTGGTGCCCAGCTCCCACTGATGACCACTCACTCTGAAAGGGAGTCAGAAGGTCCTGGATGAAGTGGGAAAAAATGTGAACTAAACTTCAAAATAATAAGAAAGACCAGGCTTTCTGATCTGATAGAGACTAGTAGAAACCCCCCACCCCCAAAAATATGGCCCTTAGAACTGAACTCACTCTTATGGTTTCAGGCAAACAATACACAGGCCTGTAAGGTGAACAATAACTTCAGGGAGGTCTGTACCCATTAGGAAAATTAAGTATATTAGATCATTTCAGACATAGTCAATTTGATCCCTGTGTATTCCATGTGACAAGGTCCATGTGTGTCATTGCTGTTTATGCTGTTGAAGAAGGTATCTTTATTGAATAAGTTGTTGGTCTTGCAAAATTCTATCATGTGATCTCAGGTGCCCTTTCTATCATCAAGGCCATAATTTTGGACTACTAATCCTTCTTTTGGGAGATCTGGTAGTGTAGGGCCTAGGCACTTGACTGCTAACCAGAAGGCTGGTAGTTCAA
>NW_006921648.1:1796742-1808962 GCF_000298275.1 Orycteropus afer afer
TTTTTTTGGATCCTTCTTTGTTTCCAGTTTCCACATTCCAATCACCAGCAATTATGAATGCATCTCGATTGCATGTTTGGTCAATTTCAGACAGCAGAAGTTGGTAAAAATCTTGAATTTCTTCATCTTTAGCTTTAGTGGTTGGCATGTAAAGTTGAATAATAGTCATGTTAACTAGTCTTCTTTGCAGGCATATGGATAATATCCTATCATGACCATATACTTCAGGATAGATCTTGAAATGTTCTTTTTGAAGATGAATGCAACATCACTCCACTTCAATTTGTCATCCCTAGAATTGTAAATCATATGATTCAAAATGGCCAATAACAGTCCATTTCAGCTCACAAATTCCTAGGATATCGATCTTTATACATTCCATTTCATTTTTTATAACTTCCTATTTTCTTCATTCATACTTTGTACATTCCATGTTCTGACTATTAATGAATGTTTGCAGCTGTTTCATCTCATTTTGAGTTATGCCACATCAGCAAATGAAGGTCATAAAAGTTTGCTCCATTGAGGTCATTAAGGTCATCTCCTCTTTGAGGAGGCAGCTCTTCCCCAGATGTATTTTGAGCACCTTCCAACCTGAGAGGCTCATCTTCTAGCATTTTATCAAACTATATTTCCCTGCTATTCATAAAGTTTCCAAAGCCAACTTTTTCAGAAATGGACTGTCATGCCCTTACTAGTCTGTCTTAGTCTGGAAGCTCTGCTAAAACCATCAGTGGCCCTGCTGATATTTTAAATAGCAATGACATAGCTTCCAGCTTCACAGCAACATTCAAGCCACCACACTATGAGAAACTGACAGATGCATGGTGGATAGAGACAATGTTGTTGTTGTTGTTGTTATGTGCCGTCAAGTCGGACACGACTCATAGTGACCCCTCCTTGGGTTTCCGAGGCAGTATCACTATGGAAGTAGGTTGCCTCATCTTCCTTCTGAGGAGTGGCTGGTGGGTTTGAACCTCCAGCCTTCTGTTTAGCAGTCAAGTGCCTTAAGCACTATGCTACCAGAGCTCCTGATAGAGAAGCTCAATATCATCAGTCAAAACAAAACAGTGGCTGATTGTGGAACAGTCAAGTTTAAGTTGAAGCTGAGAAGAATGAAAAGAAGTCCACAAGAGTCAAAATACCACCTTGCATTTATCCCCTCTGAATTTAGAGCCCATCTGAAGAATAGATTTGACATATTGAAAAGCAATGACAGAAAACCAGACAAGTTTTGGGATGACATCAAGGACATCATACATGAAGAATGCAAAAGGTCATTAAAAAGATAAGGAAGAAAGAAAAGACCAGACTGGATGTCAGAAGAGACTGTGAAACTCCAAATTGAACTTAAAGTAGCAAATGGAAGAAATGATGAAGTGAAAGTGTGGAACAGAAGTATTGTAATGAGATGTGCAAGGAACTGGAGTCAGAAAACCAAAAGGGAAGAAGACACTGGGTATTTCTCAAGGTGACAGAAATGAAGGGAAAAAAAAATCAAGCCTCAAGTTGCACTATTGAAAGATTCTAGGGGCAAAATATTGAAGGCCACAGGAAGCATCAAAAGAAGATGGAGTAATACACACAATAACTGTACCAATAAGAACTGGTCTATGTTCAACCGTTTCAGGGGGTAGAATGAGAATAAGAACCAACAGTATTGAAGGAAGAAGTCCAAGCTGCACTGAAGGCGTTGGTGAAAGACAAGGCTCCAGGAATGGACAGAGTACCTATTGAGATGTTTCAACACATGTATGCAATTCTGGAAGAATTCACTCATCTATACCAAGTAATTTGGAAGACAGCTACCTGGGCAAATGATTGGAAGAGACTCATATTTGTGGCTATTCTGAAGAAAGGTGATTCCACAGAATGAGGAAATTATCAAACAAAATCATTAGTATTACATGCAAGTACAATTTTCCTGAAAACACTCCAAAAATGGTTGCAGCAATACATAGACAAGGAACTACTAGAAATTCAAGCTGAATTCAGAAGAGGTCATGAAATGAGGGCTATCATTGCTGAAGTCAGATGGATCTTGCCTGAAAGTAGACAAGAGCAGAATGATGTTTACCTGTGACTTGACTGTGCAATGCATTCAACTGTGTGGATCATAACAGATTATGGATACCATTGCAAAGAATGGGAATTCCAGAACCCTTAATTTTGATTAAGAAGGATCTGTACATAGACCAAGAGGCAGTCATTCAAACAGAAAAAGGGAATACCACATGGTTTAAAATCAGGAAAGGAGGTGTGTGTAAGGATTGTATTCTTTCACCATATACTTATTCAATCTGCATGCTAAGCAAAAAATCCAAGAAACTGGACTATATGGAGAAGAATACAGCCCCAGGATTGGAGGAAGACTCATTAACACCCTGCAATAAGGAGGTGACACAACCTTCCGAACTGAAAGTGAAGAAGATTTGAAACACTTAGTGATAAGATCAAAGAACACAGCTTTCAGTATGGGTTACACCTCAGTGTAAAGAAAACAAAAATCCTCACCATTAGACCAATAAGCAACATCGTGATAAACGCAGAAAAGACTGAAGTTGTCGAGGATTTCTTTTACTTGGATCCTGAGCCACATTCATAGAAGCAGAAGTCAGGATATCAACTGACATAGTGCGTTGGGAAAATCTATTGCAAAAGACCTCTTTAAAGTGTTAAAGAGCAAAGATGTCACTTTGAAGACTAAGGTGCGCCTGACTTAAGCCATGGTGTTTTCAATCGCCTCATAGGCATGTGAGAGCTGAGCAATGAATGAGGAAGACCTAAGAAGAGTTGATGCATTGGAGTTGCGGTGTTGGTGAAGAATGCTGAATATACCACGGACGCCAGAACAACAGTCAAGACATCAAACGACGTATTGCACTGGGTAAATCTGCGGCAAAAGTCCTCTTTCAAGTGCTGAAGAGCAAAGATGTCTCTTTGAAGACTGAGGTGTGCCTAACCCAAGCCATTCTCACAATCCTTTCCCAAGCTATTCTACCATCATTAACAACTTGGTGCCTCCCAAGAAAAAGAATCCCCCTTCCTTCCTCCTGTCCCTGGTAACCACTAGTAATCTTTGGTTTCTACCATTTGTTCATTTCATACAAGTGAGATTGTACACTACTGTGGTAGTTAAAGCTGTGTGTCAACTTGGCTGGGCCTGGTGAGTGGCTGGGCAGCTGGTGGTGTTTTCCCCATGATGATGACAATCAACTCCATGGTGGGCTCTGCCATGAGCAGCTGAGGGATGTGGTCTGCTTCTCGTAATATAAGCGGTAGATTTGGGAATGGTCTCCAGCTTATGGCACACTTGAACCCTGCGTGTAGCTGTGTCATTATTCAGCAGCCTGCCATGCTCTGTCACTCTTGGGACTTAAAATGGACTTGAATGGCCTGCCGTGTGGTTTGGTAACATGGGGACTGTGCCATTTTATTTGTCAACCTTGGGCTTGTTAGCCTCAGCAGTCAGCAGCTGTCTGAGTGAAGAGATGCCTGCAGCTCCCGTGGGCCGGGAGCAAGAGGCAGAGCAGAAGCCCAAGGTCGAGGGGCTTTCACCCAGGCCCTAGAGCCTGGCACTCTGAACTTGGACTTAAAGCCTACAGAACTGTAAGAGAATAAACTCCTGTTTGTTCAAGCCATCCCAACTGTGGTATGTTCCTGTCAGAGTGGCACTAGGTAACCAATACAGCTACTTATCCTTTTGTGACTTAATATGTTTTCCTTTACTTTAAAGAAATTATGGTTGACAATATCCATAATCAAACATATAGCCCTACTGCAGGCTCCACATGTCCAATTCAGTCACGTTGATCCCATTCTTCAAGTCGTGCACCCCTTTGAACCCCTCTTTCCTGCATCATTCCCCACCATGAATACGGACCCACTGCCCCCAAGCTTCCTAATCTTCCTCAGTATTCTTTCCATGAATCCTCTTCTGCTAAGACTGACCATTACTTGCAAGCGAGACCCTTTACTGAAATAAGGGGAATGCAGTCCATCATCAGGAAAGAACTAACCCCACGAGGATTTTCTTTGATTGGTATCTTTCGACTAATCTCTGCTTCTCTCTCTGTGTTTGCTTCTTGAGCCCCTTCCTGCAGTCCCCCTCAGCTTCTTGGTCCATGGGCCATCACTGGAGCAAGCAGAAGAGGGTTGGGTTGATATATTCCATCCAAGTCAGAGAGTGATATCAGTTCTAAATATACCTCGTGCATTCAGCTACAGAAAAGGGGAAGGGATGTAGGATAAACATGACTGATGGGGCCCCATCACACTGCGACCATGTGAATTACGGGGCCCCACTCTGAGGAAAAGGAGCTCTGGTCGTGTAGTGGGTAACGCATTTAGCTGCTAACCACAAAGTCGGTGGTTCAAGCCCACCAGCTACACTGTGGAGGAAGATGAGGAAATCTACTTCTATAAAGATTTCCAGCCTTGGAAACGCGACGGGGATCAATGAGTCAGAATCGACTCCGTGGCAGTGGGTTTTTACTCTGAGAAAAGGCTAAACCATGTGGGTGGGAAAGATACCCCAAAGGGGTCTGGAGTTGGTAGATTACAGCATGCTGGGCTCTCCTTGAGGCGACCCCCTTCAGACTATCTTGGATCCCACATGGTTTTATGGGCTAAGTCCAGACATGTTGTGTGGTTCCAACATTCTCATGTGCAAAATGGAGAGAAGAGAGAGCATTGATTGTCTCTAAAGATGACCACACACAAGAAAGCAAAGGGTACACAGAAACCTGAACTAGCCCCCGTGTGGACACAGAAAGTGACAGGAACAAGAATTTAAATAACTGAATTTCCACATCTGTGGACACAGAACCCAAAAAGCAAGGTGATGAGGCTGGAGGGCCCAGGGAATTTTGTCTGGGATTCGTCTCCACCAAGATGGCTTCATTTCTAATATCTTCAAATTTTGACCCAAAAGTTGCCTCTAAACCTTAGGTGATGCTTGTCATCATTGTTTGGTCCAAAGAGGCCAAAAGGTAGCTGGGACCATTACTGTCTCCTTGTCTCTAATGAGGCTCTCAGGGAATCTGGTCCCAGCGGTCATGGAGGCTCCAGTCAGTGCCTGCTCTGTGATTACTCCCAATACCCTTCCTGCACCAAGGGCTGAGTGCACACATTCCAGCTCCTCATTCATGCACACTTAGCCTGCAAACCCTAGTGGCAGGTCCCTCTCCTTCCGACCAATAACCTCGATCCAGGTCTAAAAAAATGAAGTGAACCTGCGACTTCCAGTGAAAATGAGGGCTGTCGTTTTTCCCAGGTAAGAGTCAGTAACTGCTTGTTGGTGTGGAAAGCCTTATAGAGGGGTTCCTCACTAAGTCATGTAAGTGAAGCCAGGGTTCTAAGGTCATCAGGTGTTCCTTGAGATCACCCAGCAATGACCAGGACATGTCCTGTCTACTTAGGAGTCCCTGACCCGAGGACAACACTGGTCGCTGAGTTTCTTTCTTTTTAAATTTGAGTGTGCTTTAAGTGACGATGTACAAACAAATTCATTTCCCAGTGCGTAGTTTGCACATGACGTGTCCCATGACATTGGTTGTGTTCCCTACAGTGGGTCAGCCCTCTCCCTCATTTCCACCCTGGGCCCCCCATTTCCTTTCATTTGGATTTTCTATCCCTTCCTGCCTTCTCATCTTTGCTTTTGGGCAAGTTGCCTGTTTCTGCCTATACCTGTGGGTCATTTCCACTTTAACTTTACTATTGGACTGAGCGAGCTCAGTGGCCACAATCAGGAAGTCGTGACTCACAAGTCTGTGAAGTCTCTGTGAGCCTGAGCCCAGGAAGGAGCCATGGCAGCAGCAATATTATCCTGATCACTTTGGAAGTGGTGACTGATCAAGGGCTGATGTAATTTCTGAGCACATGTGATAGCAATGAAAGGCGATGAGATTCTCTTGATGAAATGAAAGATGATGAAACGGAAACTCAGAGAAAGTAAACCCTTCCTCTAAGGCAACATCACTGATGATATTGATGACATCAGTCACCTGTATTAAATACTTAGTACAAGTCAGTGTTTAGGGTAACCGTTATACACATGGATTGTCCACTATGCAATAAAAGTCTTAATGTCTCTATTAATATTTTATGTTTACAACATTTGAAAATGTTTATTTTTACAACTCATGGTAATGGGAGAAAATAGAAACAGTACAAAAGGGTCTACAGGCAAACCACCATCATAATTTTTTTTGTGCACCTTGCAGAGGCACTACGCAGGCATAAGTATTTGTACGATATTGAAGAAGAAATGGAGGGTTAGCGAGATCCAGTAGGTGCTGAAAAACCAAGGGAGAAAAATCCTAATGAGTTGCCTGTGTCACACTGAGATTTCCTCCTGTGATCTTCCTCATTGTCCCATCTCCACCATCTTTTCCAGTTTGTAAGTTACATCCTGTCTTATCTACACCTGGACCCAGGTGCCCATGCCCATGAGGGGGGCAAACCAGTCGAGCGTCTCCGAGTTCCTCCTCCTGGGGCTCTCCCGGCAGCCCCAGCAGCAGCAGCTCCTCTTCGTGCTCTTCCTGAGCATGTACCTGGCCACGGTCCTGGGCAACGTGCTCATCCTCCTGGCCATCAGCACAGACTCCCGCCTGCACACCCCCATGTACTTCTTCCTCAGCAACCTGTCCTTCGTGGACGTCTGCTTCTCCTCCACCACTGTCCCCAAGATGCTGACCAATCACATACTTGGCAGTCAGACCATCTCCTTCTCGGTGTGTCTCACACAGATGTATTTTGTCATTGTGTTTGCCTACATGGACAACTTCCTCCTGGCTGTGATGGCCTATGACCGCTTTGTGGCTGTGTGTCACCCTTTACACTACACAACAAAGATGACCCCTCAGCTCTGTGTCCTGCTGGTCACTGGGTCCTGGGTCATTGCCATTCTGAATTCTCTGTTGCACACCCTGCTGATGGCTCGACTCTCGTTCTGTGCAGACAACAGGATCCCCCAGTTCTTCTGTGATGTGAATATCCTGAAACTCTCTTGCTCTGACACACACCTCAATGACACCATGATTCTTATTGTAGGAGGGCTAGTAATGATTGCCCCGTTCATTTGCATCCTCATCTCCTACATCCTGATTGCTTGTGCAGTCCTGAGAGTGCCATCCACAAAGGGGAAATGGAAGGCCTTCTCTACCTGTGGCTCCCACCTGGCTGTGGTTTCTCTCTATTATGGCACCATCATTTCTGTGTATTTCAACCCTTCAACCACTCACTCAGCTGAGACAGACACCGCAGCTACTGTGTTATACACAGTGGTGACCCCCATGCTGAACCCGTTTATCTACAGCCTCAGGAACAAGGACTTGAAAGGGGCTCTACGAACAGTGATTGGCAGAAAGAGGTTTCCTATCTGATGAAAACATCAAAGCTGAGTATCACACCCAGGACAAGGTCTGTTTCACCCATTGAGCATAAGATAACCGTTGTTTTGTCAAAGCCAGTCTGGAAACAAACATGGTGCTAGGGGCCCACAGAAGGCTATCGTCACTTACTTATCAGTAGGCTGGGACTGACCCGTGACCTTGCTGTGTGTGCCAGGTTAGGAGACTACTTTGGGATTATGGCCTTTGGAATTGTTTTGTACTCAAATTTTCCTTTATACGTGGTCTGTTTGGACAGGTATATACTAAAGTGTTTATGAATATAAGAATCACATGAGAAGTTTTTCAAAGACCCTGATGTCCAGTTCCCAGTACTGACCAAATTAGTCAGAATCTCTGGGGTGGGGTGACCCTGATAGTTTAAGGAAATTCTAAGGTGATTCTAACGTGCAGTCAGGTTGAGAATGACTGGTCTACCTCATATTCCTTCATACATCCTCATGATGGTCAATCGTATAAGTTGTGTTTCAAAAAATTCCCACAAATTAGTTTTGAGACACACATAAAAGAATGGCAGAGTGAAATCTGAGGACTCAAGTGTGTAAGTGCACTTCAGATGGAAGCAGAGGGCCCGGTGGGCACGGTGGCCCAGCACCGAGAAGCAAACTTGCACACAATGGTGGACACCCTTCATGATCCTCTGGCTTGGCTGCCTGACTTTGGGGGGCAGGTCCTGCAGGGGCCATGTGCTTGCTATCAGGGAAGTAAGTCAATATTTGTTAATCTCTCGGCCCAGACCAATTCCCTTTGCTTTCTTCTCAGGCGAACAACACCCTCCCCACTCTATTTCTTCAAAAACCAAGGGCAAGGTTCTTCCTCCATGTAGCCTTCCTGACTCCCTCTTCTGGGACCTGTGCTTCTATTTTTCTGTGGGTTGATTGCACATTGTACTACAATTATTTGCCTCTCACCTCTTCCCCTCCACAGATTATGAAACGTTCCAGATCCAAATGTACATCCTACTCACCTTGAATCTCTAGGGGCTCGCACTGCTCTGGACCAAGGGGAATAATAAATTTAGGGTGAAAGAAGGAAAAAGAACTGATGAATGGATGTGGTGTTAACTTTTATTTGAGAAGAAGTTTTAGAATTAGAATATTTTGCTATTCCAAAGGTAATACCTTCACACTTTGGAAGACCAAAATAAATAAATAAATAAATAATAAAGATAAATAAGATTAAAATAACCTGTAATGTTGCCACTTAAGATAACCATAGTCAGCTGTTATGAATGTAGTTTTACAGAAGTTGGCTGTAATCTGTTCATATCATTCTGTATCCTTATTTTTCTAGTTCCTTCTTCCCATGTCAGTAAAGATCTTAGAAATGAAATTTGAATGGCTGCATATTTCATCATATGGCTGTAATAGAATCTATTCATTCCCCAACTACGAGCAGCTTCTAGCATCTCTGCTGTCAATAACACTGCCACCCACGTCCTTGGCTGTGATTCTGTGTTGCATCCCTGGTTAGGACCACAGGTGGTCTATGCATTCTACTTCTTCAGCTTGGACTAAAAATTATGGTCATCTTTCCTTTATTTCTTCACTTATTCGCACCTGATCCCACCTGCCATTTCTAGGAGGGATCTAGCTTCTTCCTCTTGGTGCCAAGCTCTCCAGAAGCTCGCTCAGTCCCAAGGAGGCAGTCAGTCCTGCTTTTCCTAGTAGATGGAGAGAGAGTACTGAGGCTTGCTGGCATCATTGCATATGTTGCTGGCTAACCAGAAGGCTGGCGGTTCAAACCCACCAGTCACTCCTCAGAAGGAAGATGGGGCAATCTACTTCCATAGTGATACTGCCTCAGAAACCCAAGGAGGGGTCGCTGTGAGTCGGGTCCGACTTGACGGCACTTAACAACAACAGTGTGGCTGTTAATCCTTGGTCTTTATTGATCAGTTGCAGGCCTGTCTAGTGCAGCATTGATACCCACGGTCCACATACATTTGAGTGTTGCCCTAGGTCCACCTCTGGCTCCCAGGTCACACTGTCTGGGTCACAGTCACTTTATAATCCATTACAGTCTGACTCTGAGCCATAGTGGCTGTACCCACAGGTTTATTTATTTATTTTTCTCCCACTGTGTTAAACCAGCTCTCACCATACAGGTGGCAAAGTTGTGAAAACTTCTTAGCCATAACCAAACACCTTGAGGGAGTGACCTGGACCTGGGAAGTCAGGACCACAGTCTTGGGAGATACTAAGATCAATTGTCATAACATAGTCCACAAAGACAATGTTCTACATCCTACTTTGGTAAGCAGGACTGGAGTCTTAAACATTCGTGAGCGGCCTGCTAAGGTGCACCTTCATCTAATGTCTTTCCCTGTCTAGAGAAAGAAGAGGGAAGAAAAACAAAGACACAATAAAACCATTAGTCCAAAGTGCTAATGGACCACACAAACCCTACCATCTAGACCCTGAGACCAGAAGAAGTAGATGATGACTGACCACTACTGTTGATCACTGTGAAAGGGATAAGAACTGGAAGTCCTGAATAAAATGGAAGAAAAATGTGGAATAAATTTCAAAATAATAAAAAGGTTTAGTGGTCTGGTAGCGACTGCTGGAAACCCCAAGAATCTGGCCCTGAGACACCCTTCAAACATGGTACTGAAATCACCCCCATGGCTCAACTTTCAGCCAAACAACAGACAGGCCTGTAAGGTGAATAATAACACTAGGGAGATCTGCACCACTTAGGACAATGAAGCATATGAGACCAAAAGGGTAGCACTTGCCACAGTTACAGTTCTGAAACTTTCTCTGGAATCAAGCATACGAGAATGGAAGAAATGAGGAAATAAAAGAGCTGAATAGAAGATTTCAAAGCATGGCTCGAGAAGGCCAAGTCAAGTACAATAAATAAATTGTGCAACAGCCTGGAGTTAGAAAACCAAAAAGGGAGAACACACTTGGCATTTCTTAAGCTGAAAGAACTGAAGAAAAAATTCAAGTCTTGAGTTGCAATATTGAAAGATTCCAAGGGCAAGATATTGAACAATGAAGGAAACATCAAAAGAAGATGGAAGGAATACACAGAGCCACTGTAGCAAGAAGAACTGGTCAACCTTCAACCATTTCAGGAGGTGGCAGAGGATCAAGAACCCATGGTATTGAAGGAAGAAGTCCAAGCTGCACTGAAGGAATTGAGGAAAGACCAAGTTCCGAGAATTGATGGAGTACCTATTGGGATGTTTCAACGAATGGACCCAGCACTGGAGGTACTCACTCATTCATGCCAATGAATTTGGAAGATTGATGCCTGGCCAACTGACTGGAAGAGATACATATTTATGCCAATTCCAAAGAAAAGTGATCCAAAAGAATGTGGAAATTATAAAACAATATCATTAGTATTAAATGCAAGTATGATTTTGCTGAAGATAGTTAAAAAATGGTCCACTGCAGCAGTAAATTGACAGGGAACTGCCAGAAACTCAAGCAGGATTCAGAAGAAGGTGCAGAATGAGAGATATCATTGCTGAAGTCACAGGGATCTTGGCTGAAAGCAAAGAACACCAGAAAGATGTTTACCTGTGTTTATTGACTATGCAAAAGCATTTGACTGCATGGATCATAACAAATTGTGGATACCATTGCAAAGAATGGGAATTGCAAAGCACTTAATTATTTTCATGAGGATCCTGTACATAGACCAAGAGGCTGTTGTTCAAATGGGAAAAGGGAGTACTGATGGTTTAAAATCAGGAAGGGTGTGGGCAGTCTGTATACTGAGCAAATCATCTGAGGAGCTGGAGTATATGAAGAACAGGAATCAGGATTGGAGGAACTCATTAACAACCTGCAATATGCAGATGACTCAACCTTGTTAGCTGAAAGTGAAGAGGACTCCACTTACCGACGAAAATCAGAGACCATACTATAGCATGCATGGACTACACCTTAATATAAAGAAAATAAGAATCCTTACAGCTGGACCAGTAAGCAACAACATGATAAATGAAGAAAAGATTGAAGTAGTCAGGTACCTCATTTTACTTGGAGCCACAATCAGGACCCATGGAAGCAGCAGTGAAGAACTCAGACAACGTATTGCACTGGACTAATCTGCTTTGAAAGACTTCTTTAACGTGTTAAAGAGCAAAGATGTCACTTTGAACACTAAGATGCACCTGAATCAAGCCATGGTATTTTCAGGAGCTCCAGTAGCTAACCTGACTGCTAACCAGAAGGCTGGCAGTTCAAACCCACCAGCCACTCCTCGGAAGGAAGGTTGGGCAATCTACTTCCATAGTGATACCACCTCAGAAACCTGAGGAGGGGTCGCTATGAGTTGGGGCCGACTCGATGGCACATAACAACCTAACAAAAAATATACCCACTTGAACAATTTATTGCATGTATAACTCAGTGATGTTGATTACAGTCAAGTCGTGTAAATATTCTCAGTATCATTTTCCAGGTTATGCTACCATCATTCACACAAACTCAATGCTTCCTAAGCAAAGGGTACCCCTTCTCACTTCCCTCTCATGTGAGGCAACCACCAGGAATCTTGGTTTCTACATACCTGCTCATTTCATATAATTGAGATCATACAATATTTGTCCTTCTGGGACTCCATTTGTTTTTCACTTTTACTAAGCTATTGTTGAAAATATACACCCAAACATACAGCAATTCAGCAATTGCTACGTGTCCAGTGACATGGATTCCATTCAACATATAATAACTGTACAGCCATTCTCACTCTTCTTTTTTTTATTAGGATTTGGGTGAAGATTTACAGAGTAAATTCACTTTTCATACAGCAGTTCACATATACTTTGTCTCATGTCATTGACC
>NW_006921648.1:1813337-1820931 GCF_000298275.1 Orycteropus afer afer
ATCATTCCCGTTATTGCTGTTGTTTTAGTATATGCTGAGTATTTGTGCTTGTCCTCTTTTCTATTGTGATGTGAAGGTTTATAATTTTTCTTTGCATTCTCACTCTTCTTTCATGAATTATTCCCCACCATTAATATAAACGCATTGTCCCCAAGTTGCTGTCTAATCCTTCTCAATACTCTTTTCATGAAATCCTCTTCTGCTAAACTTGGCCAGGTTTGGTGTCCACTATTTGTAGCTGAGACCCCTTAGTGAAATATGCTGGAATGCAGTCAATCATCAGGAAAGGACTGAAACCCAGAACGAGAAAACCAGGAGGGTGTTCTCCAACTAATACCTTCTCCTCTCTGTTTGCCTCTTAGCTCCTCTCTGCAGTCCTTCTCTGCTCCTCAGGCCATGGACAGTGAAGCAGGCAGAAGAGTGCTGGGTTTACACATTACAGCCAAGCCGCAGAGGGATAAGGACAGGCTGCCCCAATCTCATTTCCAAACATGCTGGTCCTTTCAGCCATGGCAAAGGGGAGGGGATGTACGATAAACATGATTGCTGGGCCCCCCCCACACACACACTGTGATCATGTGGATAGGGGGTCCCACTCTGAGAAAAGGTTAAACCGTGTGGGTTGGAAAGATAGCCCAAAGGGGGCTTGAGTAAATCACAGCATGGGGGGGTTCTCCTTGAGACGACCCCCCTTCAGACTGTCCTTGATCCCACATGGTTTTATGGGCTAAGTCCAGATGTGTACTATGTTCCCAACATTCCCATCTGCCAAATGGAGAAGCCTGGCATCACCAATCATCTCTGAAGATGACCACACACG
The DNA here is from genome assembly GCF_000298275.1 of Orycteropus afer afer. Lineage (NCBI taxonomy): Eukaryota > Metazoa > Chordata > Mammalia > Tubulidentata > Orycteropodidae > Orycteropus > Orycteropus afer. Next base: position 1,814,158 of record NW_006921648.1, read on the forward strand.
AGAAAGCAAGGGGGATACAGAAAACAGAGGAAGAGCTCAGTGTGGACACAAGAAGTGAGACGAAGAAGAATTTAATAACTGACACAGATCCAGAAAAGCAAGGTGATGAGGCTGGAGGTCCTGGGAACTTTGTCTGGGATTTGTCTCCACCAAGATGGCTCTAAGTCTAATATGTTCTAGCTTTGACTCAAAGGCTGCCGCTGAAGCTTAGGTAATGTTTGTCCTCATTGTTTGGTCCAAAGAGGCCGAAAGGTAGCTGGGACCATTACTGTCTTCTCGTCTCTAATGAGGCTCTCAGGGAATCTGGTCCCAGTGGTCATGGAGGCTCCGGTAAATGCCTGCTCTGTGAGTCTCCAGACACCCTTCCTGTGCCGGGGGCTGAGGCCATGCACTCAGCTCCTCGTTCATGAACAGGTAGCCTGCAAACCCCAGTGAAAAACCCCTGTCCTTCCAACCAGTGACCTCGGTCCGGGTCTGAGAAGGTGCAGTGAGCCTGGGACTCCAGGTGTCAGTGAGGGCTACCATTCCTCCCAGGTAAGAGTCAGACAGGAGAGGCCTCACCAGTAACTGCTTGTTGGGGTGGAAAGCCTTGTAGAGGGGCTCCTCACTAAGTCGTGTAAGTGAGGTCACAGTTCTAAAGTCATCACCCAGGAATGACCGGGACATGTCCTGTCTGCTTAGGAGTCCCTGAACTGTGGGCATCATAATTGCCTGAGTTTCATTCTTCTTTTTAAATTTTATTGTGCTTTAAATGAAGGTATACAGAGCAAATTCATTTCCCAGTGCATAATTTGTACATGAAGTGTCCCATGACATTGGTTGTGTTCCCCACAGTGGGTCAGCCCTCTCCCTCATTTCCACCCTGGGCCCCCCATTTCCTTTCATCTGGATTTTCTACCCCTTCCTGCCTTCTCATCTTTGCTTTTGGGCAAGTTGGCTGAGTTTCTGCCTATGCCTTTGGGTCATTTCCACTTTAACTTTACTATTGGACTGAGCGAGCTCAGTGGCCACAGTCAGGAAGTCCTGACTCACAAGTCTGTGAAGTCTCTGTGAGCCCGAGCCCAGGAAGGAGCCATGGCAGCAGCGATATTATCCTGATCACTTTGGAAGCAGTGACTGATCGAGGGCTGATGTAATTCTCTGAGCACATGTGTTAGCAATGAAAGGGGATGAGATTATGTTCATTGTGAAAATAAAGATGATGAAACAGAAACTCAGAGAAGGCAAACCTTTCCTCCAAGGCAACATCACTGATGATATTGATGACATCAGTCACACATATTAAATACTCACTACATGTCAGTCTCTGTGGTAAGCATTGTATATGTGCTTTGTCCACTACAAATGCAAGTCTTAAAGTCTCTTTATATTTTACATTTAGAGTGTGTTAAAATATATACTTAAAAAAATTCATGCTCATGTTAGGAAATTCAAACAGAAGAAAGGAATTTACAGACAAAACCATCATCACAATCCTTTGAGCATCCTTCCCCAGGCACTGTGTGTGCAGAAGTATTTGTACTGATTTTGCTGATGAAGAAATGGAGGCTCAGAGAGGTCCACTAGCAGACTGAAACCCCAGGGAGCAAAATCCCATTGACTTATCTGTGTCACACTGAGATCTCCTCCTGTGATCTTCTTCATTGTTCCATCTCCACCATCTTTTCCAGGTTGTAATTTACATCCTGTCTTATCTACGCCTGGACCCCGGTGCCCACGCCCATGAGCAGGACAAACCAGTCGAGCGTCTCCGGGTTCCTCCTCCTGGGGCTCTCCAGGCAGCCCCAGCAGCAGCAGCTCCTCTTCATGCTCTTCCTGAGCATGTACCTGGCCACGGTCCTGGGCAACGTGCTCATCCTCCTGGCCATCAGCACAGACTCCCGCCTGCACACCCCCATGTACTTCTTCCTCAGCAACCTGTCCTTCGTGGACGTCTGCTTCTCCTCCACCGTCATCCTCAAGACACTGCACAACCACATTGTTGGGAGTCAGGCCATCTCCTTCTCCGGGTGTTTCATCCAGGTATTCTTTGTCATTGTGTTTGCCTACATGGACAACTTCCTCCTGGCCGTGATGGCCTATGACCGCTTTGTGGCTGTGTGCCACCCCTTACACTACACAACAAAGATGACCCCTCAGCTCTGTGTCCTGCTGGTCACTGGGTCCTGGGTCACTGCCATTCTGAATTCTCTGTTGCACACCCTGCTGATGGCCCGACTCTCGTTCTGTGCAGACAACAGGATCCCCCACTTCTTCTGTGATGTGAGTCTTCTGAAACTCTCCTGCTCTGACACGTATGTCAATGACATGGTCATTCTTACTGTAGCAGGGCTGGTAATGATCGCTCCATTCATTTGCATCCTCATCTCCTACATCTTTATTGCCTGCGCAGTCCTGAGAGTCCCATCCACAAAGGGGAAATGGAAGGCCTTCTCCACCTGTGGCTCCCACCTGGCTGTGGTTTCCCTCTACTATGGCACCATCATTGCTATATATTTCAACCCTTCAACCTCCCACTCAGCTGAGACAGACACCGCAGCTACTGTATTGTACACAGTGGTGACCCCCATGCTGAACCCGTTCATCTACAGCCTGAGGAACAAGGAGTTGAAGGGGGCTCTAAGAAAAGTGACTGCCAGAAAGAGGTATCCCACCTGATCAAAGCATTAAAGCTGAATCTCATTCCTAAGCAAAGGTCTTTCCACCCTTTGAGCATAAGGTAGCAATTATTTTGTCAAAGTCAAAGTCAAACATAATGCCAGGGGCACATAGAATGGTATCTTTACTTACTGGTTAGTCATCTGAGATTCACCTGTAACCCTGCCATATATGCCAAGTAATGGTACTTCTCTTGGATTACGACCTTTTGAATTATTTTATACCAAGAGTTTTCCTTTTTAGGTGGTCTGTTTGGACAGATGCACACTGAAGTATTTTTAAATATTAGGATCACCTGGGAAGTTTTTCAAAGACCCTGATGTCCAGTCTCCAGTACTGAACAAATAAGTCAGAATCTCTGGGGTGGGATGACCCTGATAGTTTATCAGCTGATCCTAAGGTGCAGTCAGGTTGAGAACCACTGGTCTACCTCATCCTTGTTTATATGTCCTCATGATGGACACCCATATAGATTGTGTGTCAAAAAATTCTCACAAATCACTTTTGAAACTCAGACAAAAGAACAGCAGGGTCAAAACTGGAGGACTCAAGGGGGGCAATAACATTTCAGATGGAAGCTGAGGGGCTGGTGGGCTTGTGGCCCCAACACCAACAGATGAAGAAGAACACAAGGGTGGAAGCCCTTCATGACCCCCTGGCTTGGCTGCCTGACTGTAGGGGCAGGTCCAGCAGGGGTCACGTCTTTGATCTCAGGGAACTAAATCAATACATATTATTCCCCGTGGCCAGACCGATTGTCTTTGCTTTCTTCTCAGGCTATCAATCACTTGCCACAATTTCAAGAACCAAGTTAAAAGTCATCAATACCTTTTCCACATAGCTTTCCTGATGCCTTCTTTGGGACTCACGGTTTTATTTTTCTTTGGGTTGACTGCACAATGGTACTATAATCATTTATCTTTCACCTCTTCTCCCTGTACAAGGCCCTCCACAGATTACGAGATCTTCCAGACCCAACCTCACACAGTCATCACCCTGTATCTCTAGTGGTTGGCAATGCTCTGCTGCCAAAGGCAATAAGCAACTTAGGGTGAAAAAAAAATCGATGGATGAATAACATCTTATGTTACATTTGAAAAGAAGGTTTTAAAATAGAATATTTTGCTATTCTGCAGGTAATACCTACACACTTTGGAAGACCAAAAAATATAATAAAGAATAAAATTAAAATAACATGGAACCCTGCCACTCAAGATAACCTTAGTTAGACATTTATGAATATAGTTTTGCAAAAGTTGGCTGCAATGTATTCATATCACTCTGTATCCTGATTTGTCCAGTTTCTTCTTCCCATGTCAGCAGAGATCTTAGAAAGGGGGTTCAATGGCTGCATAATATTTCGTTACATGGATGTAATATAATTTATCCTTTCTCCAACTCTGAACAGCCTCAAGTATCTCCATGTCAATAACACCGCTGCCCACGTCGTCGGGTGTAATTCTTTGTCTGCATCTCTGATTATTGCCACAGGTAATCTGTTCACTCTACTTCACCCTGGACATTATTTCACTTATTCCTACCAGATCCCACCTGCCTTTTCTAGGTGGGATCCAGCATCTCCTTCCTGGTGTCTAAGCTCTTCAGAAGCTCATTCAAAGAAGCCAGCCACTCCCGTTTCTCCCTCCAGGGGGAGAGAGCGTGCTGAGCCTCGCTGGTATCATTGTGTGAGTTGTTGGCACCTAGTGTGGCCGTTGCACCTTGGTCTTGTTTGATCAACTGCTGGCCTGTCTGATGCAGGTGTTGATCACCATGGGCCATATCCATTTGAGCCATAGATCCACCTTCGGTTCCCAGGTCACACTGGGTCACATTCACTTTACAGTCGATTCAACCTGACTCTGAGACATGGTGGCTGTACCTACAGGGGCTTCCAGTCCCACTGTGTCAAACCAGCTCTTCCCATACAGGGGAGAAAGTGATGAAAAATTATCAGCCATAACAAATCACCTTGTGGGAAAGAGTTGCTGGTCCTGGGAGCCTAGGACCACATCCTTGGGTGACCTCATGCTTAACTGGCATAAAATGGCCCACAAAGGCAATATTCTACATCTTACTTTGGTAAATAGCACCTGTGGTCTTAAAACCTGTGAGTGGCCATATAAGGTACAATTAGTTGTCTCTTGCCATCTGGAGCAAAGAAGAGTAGAGAAAATCAAAGACACAATAACCCAGTTAGTCCAAAGGACTAATGGACCACACAACCTCCAGCATCCATGGTCTTGAAACCAGACCTAGAGGATGATATCCTGATTGCTCTGAAATGGATCATAATAGGAGTTCCTGAGGAGCTCTGGTGGCATAGTACCTAAGGCAGCTGACTGCTAACCAGAAGGCTGGCAGTTCAAACCCACCAGCCACTCCTTGGAAGGAAGGTTGGGCAATCTACTTCCGTAGTGATACTGCCTCAGAAACCCGAGGAGGGGTCACTATGAGTCGGGGCCGACTTGACAGCACATAACAACAACAACAACAACAGCAACAATAGGAGTTCCTGGGTAAAGTGTGATAAAAAAATGTGGAATAAATTTCAAAATAATAAAAAGGATGAGGCTTAGTAGTCTTATAGAGACTGGTGGAACCCCAAGAATATGGCCTTTAGACACCCTTCAAGCCTGGAACTGAACTTACTCTCTGGTGTTCAACTTTCACTCAAACAGTACACAGCTATGAGGTGAACAAGAAAACCAGGGAGGTATGCGTTTTCTAGGAGCTCTGATGGCATAGTGCCTAAGGCAGCTGACTGCTAATCAGAAGGCTGGTGGTTCAAACCCACCAGCCACTCCTCGGAAGGAGGGTTGGGCAATCTACTTCCCTAGTGATACTGCCTGAGAAGCCCAACGAGGGGTCACTATGAGTCGGGTCCAACTCGACGGCACATAACAACAACAACAACATCAGTGGCCGGTGGGTTTGAACCGCCAGCCTTCTGGTTAGCAGTCAAGTGCCTTAGGCACTGCGCCACCAGAGGTCCTGTGTAGGGTGTGTTTTAAACCCACTCACTTTTGAGCTATAAAAGAGCAGACCAGGCACAGAAAAGCAAGCACACACGGAGGGCAAGGTCCACGCCATGAGGAGAGCACCAAGCAATGAAGGAACGCGGGCTCTACCCCAGAGAGAAGGCCTTCCCGGAGAGTCTATGGGCCGTGAGAAAGTAGCTTTCTGTCTGTTAAGCCTCCCCTTATGGTATTTCTGTCATAGCAGCACTAGCCAATCAGACAATCACTACATCTGTGAAATAGGATTCAAACAAATGTAGGTGGAAACTGTAACAGTCAAATACAAAATGCCCCAATACTTCACTCACTTAGTCTACACCATCTCTTTGTTTCTGTTTTTTTATTTTTATCATGGTAAATTTATGTAACAACACATCTGCCTTTTTAACCATTTTAAATAGATCATTCAGTGACATGAATTATATTCATCATGTGAGATCCTTAAAGTCTTACAATTAACATTTCAATTGTTTTATTTCTATATGTCAACAGTGTTTGCTGTCTTTAAAAAAATACATTTTATTGAAATATAATTTATGAATAGTGAAATACACAAAACTAAAGTGACATGGGTCAATGCTTTTTTTCTTTTTTTTCTTTTTGGTAGTGATCCCTCCTCTCCTCTCCCATCCCGGTAACCAACAAAGAAAGTTTCCTTCCATATATAAACCTTTCCTTGACTGTTTACAATAATGAACTAATACTATATTTGTCCTTGTGTGATTGACTTATTTCACTCAGCATAATGTCCTTCAAGTTCATCTATATTATGCAGTGTTTTGCAGATTCTACATTATTCTTTAGTGTTGTATAGTATTCCATTGTGTGTATGTATACTTTGGTTATCCATTCTTCTGTTGACAGGTACCTAGGTTGCTTCCATCTTTTTGCTATTGTAAATAGTGCTGTGATGAACATGGGTGTGCATATATCTGTTCTTGTCCTGGCTCTCACTTCTTTAGGACATATACCTAGTAATGGGATTGCTGGCTCAAATGGTATTTCTAATTACAGCTTTTTAAGGAATCGCCATACTGCTTTCCACAGTGATTGTATCATTTGACAGTCCCACCAGCAGTATATGAGAGTCCCAATCTCT
>NW_006921648.1:1823608-1824921 GCF_000298275.1 Orycteropus afer afer
TTGGCTGGAAACCACAGGTGTGGGTTCAATTCCAGACCTGAAGGGCAGCTAGGTAGGGACCATAGTCTCAGTGGTTTCACCAGGCTCTATTGGACCAGCAAACCTGGTCCACATCTTCTTTTTTTTTTTCTTCCAAATGATTTCCAACTGATTTTTTATGTTGCTCTTATATTCCCGCCATGATGCTAAATCTCTCAATTAGTTCCAGTAGTTTTTTTGCTGAGTCTCTTGGGTTTTCTAAGTATAGGATCATATCATCAGCAAATAGGGATAGTTTGACTTCTTCCTTACCAATTTGGATGTCTTTGATTTCCCTTTCTTGCCTTATTGCCCTAGCTAGGACTTCCCATACAATGTTGAATAGAAATGGTGATAGCGGGCATCCTTGTCTGGTTCCTGTTCGCAAGAAAAATGGTTTTCGTCTCTCTCCATTGAGAATAATGTTGGTTGGTTGTTTTGCATAGACGCCCTTTATTATGTCAAGGAATGTCCCTTCTATTCCTATTTTGCTGAGAGTTTCGATCAGGAATGGGTGTTGGATTTTATCAAATGCCTTTTCTTCATCGATTGATATGATCACGTGGTTCTTTTCCTTTGTTTTATTTATGTGATGGATGGTGTTGATTGTTTTTCTAATGTTGAAACATCCTTGCATACCTTATATGAACCCCACTTGGTCATAATGAATGATGTTCTAGATACATTGTTGTAGTCTATTGGCTAGGATTTTGTTGAAGATTTTTCCATCTATATTCATGAGGGATATTGGTCTGTAGTTTTCCTTTTGAGTGATGTCTTTTCCTGGTTTTGGTATCAAGGTTATGCTTGCTTCATAAAATGAGTTAGGGAGGATTCCATCCTTTACTTTGTTCTGGAATAGTTTGAGTAGGATTGGTATCAGTTCTTCTTTGAACGTTTGGTAGAATTCGCCAGTGAGACTGTTTGGGCCAGGGTCTTTTTTGTTGGTAATGTTTTTATGGCCTGTTCAAATTCTTCTTTTGTTATGGGTCTGTTTAAATTTTTTTTTATTGTGATTTGGGTGAAGATTTACAGAGCAAATTCACTTTCCATACAGCAGTTCACATATACTTTGCCTCATGTAATTGACAGTTTACCACAATGCAACAGCTTCCCTCCCACTTCCTCTCCATAGTTACCTCTTCCCAGTGTCCATCCCTCCATACACTCCTGCTCCCTGAGCTGTCTCCCTGTGCATAAGCACCCCTTATTTCTCCCATGATTGTTCTCTCCAAGAAGTGTATCTACTTGAGGTAAATGTTTAACTCATATGCCTGTCTTTTGTTTGGCTGGAA
>NW_006921648.1:1826636-1836337 GCF_000298275.1 Orycteropus afer afer
TTGAATCACCAGCCTTCTGGTTAGCAGTCAGACACCTTAGGCACTACACCACCAGAGCTCCTTAGTTCTTCATAGTATCCTGATATTATCCTTTTTTTAAAAATTTCATTTGGTTCTGTTGTGATGTCACCCAATTCATTTCTTATTCATGTTATTTGTATTCTCTCCTTCTTTTTCTTTGTTAAATTTGCCAGTGGTTTGTCAATTTTATTAATCTTTTAAAAAAAACCAACTTCTAGTCTTGATTTTTTTCTATTGTCTTTCTATTTTCTGTTTCATTTATTCGGGTTGAATCTTTATTATTTCTTTTCTTCTGGTGACTGTAGGCTTTTTTTTTTTGCTGCTCTTTTTCTAATTGTTGGAGGTATTGGATTAAGGTGTTGATTTTAGCTCTTTCTTCTTCTTCTTCTTTTTTTTTCTATGCGCATTTATTGCTATAAATTGGCCTCAGGATTATCTTCTGTATCTCTGTCAATTCGTTTCTCTTTTCCTTGTTCAAGACAGTCTGTGCAGTTTCTCTGCCTTTTTCGCCATCTTACTGGAAGACCCAGTGTTTACTTTTTGATTTGATGTTGAGTTGTGGAGGGCACAGAGGTTTATGAATGTTATCTATCTACTCATTAACGATTATATCTTTCACTAACTGAATGATCTTTGTCCTTTTTATTGCTTTTTTGCCTGTTAAAGTCTATGTTCCTTTTGTTGTTGTTAGATACCATCAAGTCAGATTCAAACTCATAGCCACCCAATGCACAGTGAACAAACACTCCTTGGTCCTGTTCCATCTTCACAATTTTTGCTATGCTTGAGCCCACTGCTGCAGCCACTGTGCCAATCTACCTCTTGGACGGTCTTCCTCTTTTTTGCTGACCCTCTACTTTACCAAGTATTATCTCCTTCTCTAGGGACTGGTCCCTCCTACTAATATGACCAACATATGAGAGGCAAACTCTGGCCATTCTCATGAGCTGTTTCACAGGGCCTGAAAGAATGAGAACCACAAGCCAGAAGAAAGCAGCGCTGGTGAAGTTAAAACTAAAGTAGACTTTCACCTTGCTCACTTTTACAGTTAGAATGCTCCTTAGACGTGAGAATGGCAGAAGTCAGCATTGGTTAATATTAGCATCACCAGCTCTGCTTTCTTCTGGTTTGTGTTTCTCCTTCCCTCAGACCTTCTGAAACAGGCTGCTTGGATGAAAACTTCTTTCCCTCAGTGTCAGGATCTTCGTTTTGGTAAACTTCTAGTAGGTGAGTGTGGTGGTTATGTTTGTGTGTCAACTTGGCTGGGCCTGGTTGAGTGGCTGGGCAGCTGGTGTAGTTATTCCCCATGATGAGACTGGCAATCAACTCCATGGTAGGATCTACCACAAGCAGCTGAGTAGCTGTCTTTGGGTCCTTGGGATGTGGTCTGCTTCCTGTATATATGGAGAAGTCTTGCGGATAGTCTCTAGCTTATGGCACGCTTGGACCCTGCATGTAGCCGTGTCGTTGTTCAGCAGCCTGACATGCTCTGCTAACCTTGGGACTTACAATGGACTTAAATTAATGGCCTGTCATGTGGTTTGGTAACATTGGGACTGTGTCTTTTTACTTGTCAACCTTGGGCTTGACAGCCTCAGCAGCCAGTAGCTGTCTGAGTGAAGAAAGATGTCTAGCTCCAGTGGGCCGGGAGCAGGAGGCACAGCTGAAGCCCAAGGCTGAGGAGCTTTCACTCAGCCCCTAGAGCCTGGCACTTTGAACTTGGACTTAAAGCCTCCAAACTGTGAGAGAATAAACTCCTATTTGTTAAGGCCATCCCATTTGTGGTATATTCTTGTCAGAACAGCACTAGGGAATCAGAACAGCAAGCAAGGATCTGATTCCAATCCTATACCTAGGAGGAATAGTCTACAATGGATACCTGTTTCCCATCCACTGTGTAAAACTCAAACAAGCAAAACTTTGTGACTACAAAATTAATACATGCTGGGGATAATTCTACATAGGCTCTTGCTTTTCTGTATATATATATATATATTTGTTGTTGACAATATACACAGCAAATCATACATCAATCCAACAATTTCAACATGTACAATATGGTGACATTGGTTACATATTTGGAATTGTGCAGCCATTCTCATGCTCAATTTCCAATTTGTTCAGCCCCCACTGAAACATAAACTCACTTTCCCTTAAGGTTCCTACCCAACCTTTTGAGATGCTGTTAACAATTATATCCAATATACCAAGTTCTTTGCTTTTCTGCACATTTTATGAGAAGAGGCACTTAAGGCCTTTATTCCAGTCTAACTTATTGAGGATGTTTGTACAGCAAATAGTCTTGGAAGACAGAAATGGTATCTCCTTCCAGAGAAAAGAGCATGTTTTCTACAGCCAGTGGTAGCAGCCCATGTCCAGTGACGGCGTCATCCAAACCGCAGGAAGCAACATCTAGGGCCTCATGGCAGCAGCATCAGTGTCCTCCCCAGCTGGTTGTGGGGCACGATGTGGGCATGAGCATCAGAAGAGTGGCCTTCCACGCCTGGCTATCCAACCTCCTGGTGAGTTTGGAGGTGCTTGGTATATATATATATATATTTATTACACTGACTCCTCAGTAGGTGAATAGATCCACTATTCAAAGAATTGGCCAGCAAAAGCCTTAGGAGCAAAGACGTCACTTTGAACACTAAGGTGTGCCTGACGCAAGCCATGGTATTTATAATCACCTCATGTGCATTTGAAAGTTGAACAATGAATAAGGAAGACTGAAGAAGAGTTGATGCTTTTGAGCTGTGGTGCTGGTGAAGAACATTGGAAATACCGTGGACCAACAGAAAAACAAACAAATCTCTCCTGGAAGAAGGGCAGCCAGAATGTTCCTTGGAGGTGAGAATGGCCAGACTTCACCTCACCTACTTTGGTCATGCTGTCAGAAGGGACCATTCTCTGGAGAAGGATATCATTCTTGGTAAAGTGAAGGGCCACTGAAAAAGGGGAAGACCCTCAACAAGATGGATTGACACAAAGATTGCGAGGCTGGCACAGGACCGGGCAGTGTTTCATTCTGTTGAACATAGGGTCACTATGAGTTGAAGATGACTCAACAGCAGCTAACAACAGGAACAACTGCTCAGTTATCGACTCTGCCCTTATCTGACATTTCACATTTCCTATAACAGTACTAAATCTAGTATGCGAGTATTTTGTACATGAACAATGCACGTGTGTGAGTAATGCCAAGGTGTGGTGCCAGATGAGAGGGATGCTGTATGTGACAGTGAAGAGTATGGGTCAACTTGGCTGTGCCATGATTCTCAGTGTCTGACACTTCTGTAAGGATGTGATTTGGCTGTTATGCAGTGATGAGGTCATCCTCTATTTTGTGATCCATCCGTTTGTGCACAATGCTGATACTTGCATAATGGCCTGGTCTTTGAAACCTAGCCATGTTCATAAGTGAGGAGTGGGAGTATGGCGAAAATATATACAACAAAACATAAATCACTTGAACAATTTTTACATGTTATACATTATACTCAATGTATAATTGAGTAATGTTGATTACAGTCAAGTTCTGCACCCATTCTCACTATCTGTTTCCTAGTTGTTCTACCATCATTAACATAAACTCAATGTGCCCTAAGTAAAAAAAGAAAAAAAAAAAATCCTCCTTCTTCCCTCCCTACCACCAACGTAACCACCAGTAATCTTTGGTTTCTAGATATTTTCTTATTTCATAAAGTAAGATCATGTACTGTTTGTCCTTTTGTGACTCAATATACACAGTCAAATATACATCAATTCAGTAATTTCCACATACCCGGTGACATGACTCCGCTCTTCAAGTTGCCTGGTCATTCTCACCCTCATTTCTGAATTATTTCCCACCATTAATATAAACTCACTGCCCACCAAGCTTCCTATCTAATTTCCCTCAATAGTCTTTTTGTGAAAGACTCTTCTACTAAAATTATCCAGAGATAATGTTCTTTATTTACAACTACATGCTGAAATATGCGGAAATGTAGCCCATAATCAGAGAAGGACTACATCCCAGAACTAGAAGCCCAGGAGGATTTTCTCTAATATCTTCTCTCTGTGTGTTTCCTTCTTTAGCCTCTCTGAAGTCCCTCTCTGCTCCTTACTCCATGGGCAGTCAAAGGGACAGACAGAAGAGGGTTGGATTTACTTACTCCACCCAAGCCACACAGTGATACACATTGGCTGTCCTCTAATCCCAGTTCCAAATACCTCTGTTGATTCAGGCATGGCAAAGGAGGGGGGCACACAGGATAAACACAATTGCTGGGGGGCCACCACACTGTGACTACGTGAATTAGGGGTTCCACTCTGAGAAAAGGCCAAAGCATGTGGGTTGGTAAGTTATCCCCAAAGGGGTCTTGAGTTAGTAAATCACAGCATGGTGGGTTCTCCTTGAGATGATCCCCCTTCAGACTGTCCTTTATCCCACAAGGTTTGATGGGCTAAGTCCAGAAGCGTTATGTATTCCCTAGTGTCTAAGGCATCTGACTGCTAACAAGAAGGCTGGTGGTTCAAACCCACCAGTCACTCTGTGGAAGCAAGTCCGGGCAATCTACTTCTGTAAAGATTTACTGCCTCAGAAACCCAATGGGGCTCGCTATGAGTTGGAATCAACTCAATGGCAGTGGGTTTTTTTTTTTTTTTTTAGTTATATTCTCATCAGCAAAATGGAGAAGACAGTGTCTCTAATCATCTCTAAAGATGACCACACATGAGAGAGCAAGGGATACCCAGAAAAGACAAGAATAGCCCCAGTGTGAACACAGGAAGTGAGAAAAAAGGATTTAATAACTGGTTTTCCACATGTACAGACCCGAAACTAGAAGAGCATGGTGATGAGGCTGGAGGTCCCAGGGAATTTGGTCTGGGATCTGGCTCCACCAAGATGGCTCCATGTCTAGTATCATCAAGCTTTGACTTAAAGGTTGCCGCTGAAGCTTAGGCACTGTTTGTCATCATTGTTTGGTCCAAAGAGGCCAAAAGGCAGCTGGGACCATTACTCTCTTCTTGTCTCTAATGAGGCTCTCAGGGAATCTGGCCCCAGTGGCTATGGAGGCTCTTGTAAATGCTTCCTCTGTGATCCCTCAAACGCCTTTCCTACCCAGAGGACCATGACCTTGAACACCTGCTACTCAGTTGCTCAGGACCTGCCTACATTCCCCAAAATTTCCAACACCCACAATAAAGAGAAGCACTGGCCCGTTATGCAGAGGTGAAGAACACACACACAGCTCAGAATCAACCTCCCCAGGTATGGTTACAGCAGAAGAGACATTTTTGTCCATGAAGACATGACGTTCTTCCACATCCAGGAGCAGGAGAGTAGGAGGCCTGCATCCATCAGCTTGAACTTGTGATAAACCCAGGCATGATCAGCAGTTTCTCTTGTCTTTCTAGGTGTGATGAAGGACTTGGGGTGCAAACTGGGAAATGGAAGCACAGAAATAGAGTTGGTCTGTGTATAGGCCTGTGTGTTTTTCAATGTTCACTGTGCAAAATAAGAGTAGTGATTACAGTAGGAGCAGCACCAGGACTGAGGGTAGCAAGCTGGGTGTATAGTTGGGACTGGTGGATTCTATTCTAGCAACACTATTAACTAGGTTGCAAGCATGGCTTGACCTGCAACTTGATTTGCCCCATTTCAAGCCTCTGCGTCTAGGTTTCTAAAGTTGCTGTATTGCATTCACCTGGCTCCATGCACATGAGAGGGGAAAACCAGTCGAGTGTCTCCGAGTTCCTCCTCCTGGGGCTCTCCAGGCAGCCCCAGCAGCAGCAGCTCCTCTTCGTGCTCTTCCTGAGCATGTACCTGGCCACGGTCCTGGACAACGTGCTCATCCTCCTGGCCATCAGCACAGACTCCCGCCTGCACACGATGTACTTCTTCCTCAGCAACCTGTCCTTCGTGGACCTCTCCTTCTCCTCCACCATTGTCCTCAAGATGCTGCAAAACCATATAGTTGAGAGTCAGGCCATCTCCTTCTCAGCATGTCTGACCCAGCTGTATTTTGTAATTGTGTTTGCCTACATGGACAATTTCCTCCTGGCCGTGATGTCCTATGACCACTTTGTGGCTGTGTGCCACCCCTTACACTACACAACAAAGATGACCCCTCAGCTCTGTGTCCTCTTCGTTGCTGGGTGCTTGGTCATTGCCAATCTGCATGCTCTGTTGCACACCCTGCTGACGGCTCAACTCTCATTCTGTGCAGACAACACGATTGCCCACTTCTTCTGTGATGTAATTCCTCTCCTGAAACTCTCCTGCTCTGACACATACATCAATGACATGCTGATTCTTCTTGTAGCAGGGCTGTTAATGATCGCACCATTCATCTGCCTTCTCACCTCCTACATCTTTATTGCCTGTGCAGTCCTGAGAGTGCCATCCACAAAGGGGAAATGGAAGGCCTTCTCCACCTGTGGCTCCCACCTGGCTGTGGTTTCCCCCTTCTATGGCACCATCATTGCTGTGTATTTCAACCCTTCATCCACCCACTCAGCTGAGACAGACACCACAGCTACTGTATTGTACACAGTGGTGACCCCCATGATGAACCCGTTCATCTACAGCCTCAGGAACAAGGACTTGAAAGGGGCTCTACGAACACTGATTGGCAGAAAGAGGTTTTCTACCCGATGAAAACATCAAAGCTGAATCTCATTCCCAAGCAAAGGTCTTTGTCACCAATTGGTATAAGGTAACAGTTGTTCAGTCGAAGCCAGTCTAGAAACAAATGTAGTGAAAGGGGCACACCGAAGGCTATCATTTCTTATTTAGCAGTAGACTGGGATTGACCAGTAACCTTGCTGTCTGGGCCAAGTAAGGAGATTTCTCTTTCTTTTCTTTCTCTCTCTCAAACTCTCTCTCTTTTTTTAAATTGTGTTTTAGGTGCAAGTATATAGAGCAAAGTTTATTTTACATTCAACACTTCATGTACATTTGGTTTCTCTCCCCAATTACCATCCCCAACCCTAACTCACTCTCCTCCCCTCCCTGCCCAGTAACCACCACGCGTGCCCCACATAGTTATGCCCTCCTGTGTGTCCTGCATTTCCTCCGTGTGAATGTTGCCCTCTGGTGCCCCATGGTCAATTACTCCAAGGGATGCCCTTCCATAGAGCATGTGGGTGTGTCACCCTGGGTTGAAAGGTCTGCGTGTATGTCTTATTTACTCTTGGGCTAAGAACCAGCCCTTCAGAGTGAGTTTTATTCCAGGCCTGAAGTGTATCCAAGGCCTTTCTTTTGGATAACTGTTGTTATGTGCCATCGAGTCATACCTGACTCATAGCGACCCCTCCTTGGTTTTCCGAGGCAGTATCACTACGGAAGTAAATTATTTTACACCCAACATTTTCCTTTTTAGGTGTTCTGTTAGGACGGACACAAACTAAAGTATTTTTGAACATTAGAATCACCTGGGAAGGTTTTCATGCACCCTGATGTCCAGTGCCCAGTACTGACCAAATAAGTCAGAATCTCTGGGATGGGGTGACCCTGACCGTTTAAGGAAATTCTCAGGTGATACGAATGTGCAGTCTGGTTGAGAACCACTGGTGTATCTTATACTCCTTTATGTGTCCTCATGATGGTAAGTCATGAGTTTTTTGGGTCTCAAAATGTCTCACAAATTACTCCTGTGATTTAGACAAAAGGACGGCAGGGTGAAATGTGCAGACCCAAGTGGGTAAAAACATTTCAATGGAAGCAGAGGGCCTGGTGGGCTTTGTGGTCCAGAGCACCAACAGGTGAAGAAGCACAGAGCGGTGGAAACCCTTCATGACCCTCTGGCTTGGCTGCCTGCCTTTGGGGGCGGGTCCAGCAGGGGTCATGTCTTTGATATCAAGGGAGTAAATCAATATTTGTGTTATCTGCCCTGGCCAATTGTCTTTGCTTTGTTTTCAGGCTGCCAATCCCTTCCCGACTCCACACCTTCAAGAACCAAGTCAAAGGTCACCTCCTCCATGGAGCCATTGGACCCCTCTGTGGGACCCACGGTCTGTTTTCCTTTGGGCTCACTGCACTTTGTACTGTAAGCCTTTCCCTTTCTCCTCTTTCCCTCTACAGATCACGAGTCTCTAGGTCCAACTGCACGTGCTATTCCCTGTGTCTCTCATGGCTGGCACTGCTCCTGGGCCAACGGCAACAATCAACGTAGAGTGAAAAAAAAGTGTAGATGAATAGTACCTTCATTTCTTATTTTAGAAAGAGTTTTTAAAATACAGCACTTTGCTATTCCAAGTGTAAAACCTACACACTATGGAAGATCAAACATCACAAAAAAAGATTAAAATAACCTGCAACCTTGCTCCTCAAGATATCTGTAGTTAGATATTTATGGGCATAGTTTTATAAAAGTTGACTGTAGTCTTTTTATATACTTCTGTATCTTGATTTTCCACTTCCTTCTTCACATGTCAGTAAAGGTCTTGGAATGTGATTTTAATGGCTCAATAGTAATTTATCACTTGTTTGGAATTCAATTTATGTTTCTCCAACTCTGAGTATCTTCAAGTGTCTCTACTATAAATAACACTGCTGGCAACACCTGTGGGTTTCCTTCTTCGTCTGCACCCCTCGTTACTACTGTAGGTGACCTGTGAATGGCTCTTCTCCAGCTGAATTGAAAATAAGGTTGTGCAGATGCCCTTCAAGCCTGGAACTGAACTCAGCTCTGTGGCTCAACTTTCAGCCAAATAATAGGCTTCAAATGTGAACAGTAATATCAGGGCGGGATGTACGCCTTAGAACAATGCAACAAATGAGACCAAAAGGGGGCCATTTGTCAGGGACAAAGCTCGGAAGGCATGAAGTGATAGGACAGATGGACAACAGGAAATGGGAAACAGGGAGGACGTGGGAAGAGAGCCATTACACTGTGGGGATTGCAACCAGTGTCACAAACCAAATGTGTATGAACTGTGGAGCAGAAAAGCAGTGTGCTCTGTAAACTTCCACTCAAATCACAAGAAAAAGGTTTTTTTTTTTTTTTAAATAAAAACAAAACAAATAAAAATTAAGGTCTTCATTCCTTTATTTCTTCAGTTACTACCACCTGCCATTTCTCTCTTTTCTTTTAATGTGATTTTTTTTTTTTTAATTTTAAGAGCTTGTTTCACATTCAATGTTACATGGACATTGAATTTCACTCCCCATTCACCATGTCCAACCCTAACCCAGTCTCCTCTCCCCACTACCCTGTAACCCTCCCCCTGTGCCCCTCATATTTATGCACTCCTGTTTGTCCTGCATATCCTCAATTTGAAGTTGGTCCTCTGGTGTCCCATAGTCTATTGCTCTAAGGGAAGTATTACCATAGAGTATGTGGGTGCATCATCCTGGGTAGAGTGGTCTGTATGTACATCTTGTTAACTATTGGGCTGAGAGCCAGCCCCTAGGGGTACATTTTATTCCAGGTGCATAATGTATTCCAGGGCCAGAGTATTGGAGGTCTCATCAGACTCTATCTGACCAGCAATTCTGGTCATTATTGAGTTTTTGGACTTTGTTCCACATTTTCCTCCCCCTCTATCCAGGATCTCCAGTGCGATCCTTCCCTGCATGACTGACATTGGTAGCTGGGCACCATCTAGTTCTTCTGGCCTCGACAGCCATTGTGTCCTAGGGTTGATTGCTTCCAAATGCCCTTGTTTTTTGCACTCTTCGATGGTTGTGA
>NW_006921648.1:1836972-1853861 GCF_000298275.1 Orycteropus afer afer
AGCTCAAATTGATTCTTCTCGTCTTGAGACTCCCTCGGAGTTCTTGGAATCGTTTTATGGGAATTTTACATAAATTTCCCTCCTCCCAAGATATAGGTGTTATGGGTTGAATTGTGTCCCTCAAAAATGTGTGTTGTAAATCCTAACCCTACGCTGTGGATGCATCCCACTTGGGAATAGGGATTTCATAGTCAATGAGGCCATATTAGTGCAGAGTGTGTTGTAAATCCACTCACTTTTGAGCTATAAAAAGGAGCAGCTCAGGCACAAAAGAGCAAGCACACATGGAGGGAAGGTCCGAGTGATGCTGGCTGTGATGGTTAAGGTGCTGTGTCAGCTTGTCTGGGCCATGATTCTCAGTGCTCTGTCAGGTGTGTAATGACATAATTTAGCTTTGATGTAATGATGTACTTGGGCAGCTAGGTAATGATATAATGATCCTTCACTTCTACATAACGCCAAATTTTCCATATGGACCTAGCATTTGAACTTGGCCATGTACACGGGTGAGAGGTGGGTGCATTGGGGTGAAAATATATACAGGTAAACGTACATGCCTACAATCACTTCTGCTGGTGTGATCCAGGGATGCTGATCACAGTTAGGCTGTGGAATCGCTCTCACTCTCTTTCCCAACTTATTCCACCATCATTGAGATAATCATAGGCTTCTAAGCATATGGTCCCCCTGGTCCCTTTCCTGCCCGTCTGGTGACCACTAGTAATCTGTGGTTGCCATATATTTGCTTATTTCATATGAGTGAGATAATACAATTTTTCCTTTTGTGACTCAATAGGTGTTACTTCTTAAACGTTGGTGTTGACTGCATAACGTGAATGAACTTGGGGGACGTTATGCTGAGGGAAATAAATCAATCACAGAGGACAAATATGGTATTAGTTCATTATTGTAAAAGTCAAGGTAAGGTTTATCTATGGAAGGAAATTTTCTTTGTTGGTTACCAGGGGTAGGAGTGGAGGGGAGGGAACACTGTTAGATAGATAGAGATAAGTATTTATTTGGGTAAAGAGAAGGGCGAAGTACAAAATGTGAGTGATCAACATGGTGCCACTGAGGAACAGGAAGACACAGAGTGGTACATGGGAGGTACAGACAACAAAGATGAACCCTTTTGCACATACAGTACTGCATTGTCAGTGAAGGCAAACATGGATATATGGGTGGATAGATGGGTGGACAGGCTGAACTAGTAGGTATGTCTATGAAGTGGGGACTGTACCCAAGACCATGTGTAGGATTGGCAGATAAAGGTCCTATAAGTTTATTTGTATGATCTGAATTCCCAGGTGTATAGTAGAGCTGACAAGGGACAAGGTTGTAGTCACTCTTGGCCACAGCCAGCTATCCAGAGGGACCGAGTAGTTGAACCTGTGGGCTCAGGACCATAGTTGCAGGAGACATCAAGCTCAATTGGCCTAACATAGTACACAAAACATTGTTCCACCTCCTAACTTGGTGACTAGCGACTGGGATCTTAAAAGCTTGCAAGCAGCCATCTAGATGCAATGATGGGTCTCTCCTCATCCAGAGCAAAGAGAATGAAGAAAACCAAAGATTCATGGAAACAATTAGTCCAAGCAACTGGTACACCATGCGATCCTCAGCCTTTATGACTATCAGACCAAAAGAACTAAATGGTGCCCGGCAACCACACCCAACCACCTATGTAGGAGATCCTGGATAGAGATGGAGAACGATGTGGAAAAAAACTCAAAACCATTTACAGAAAAAAAAAAGGGGGGTGGACCAGGTTTGCAGTTCTGATAGAGCCTCTTGGAACCACTGAGACTATGGTCCCTAGCTGCCTTTCAGATCTGGAATTGAACCCACACTGTGGCTTCCAGCCTAACAAAACACAGGCATATGAGTTAACATTTATCTGAGGTAGATACACTCCTTGGAGAGAACAATCATGGGAGAAACAAGGGCTGTGTGTGCACAGAGAGACAGCTCAGAGGGCAGGAGTGCATGGAGAATGGACACAGGGAAGAGGTAACTATTGGGAGGAAGTGAGAGGGGAGCTGTTGCATTGTCATAAATTGTAGTCAATGTCAGGAGACAAAGTGTATGCAAACTGATGTATGGAAAGTGAATTTGCTCTGTAAATGTTCACCTAAATCACAATTAAAAAAAAAAATGGTGTTTAAAAAATACACAGCCAAACATGTACTAATTCTGCAATTTCTGTGTGTACAATTCAGTGGCATGACTCCATTCTTCACGTCGTATAGTCAACTCTCCCCCTTCTTTTCTAGATTATTCCCCACCATGAACATGAACTCACTGCCCCCAAACTTCCTGCCTAATCTTTTTCAATATTCTTTTTATGAAATCCTCTTCTGCTAAAATGGACCAGGGCTGGAGTGTGTTATTTGCAGCTGAGACCCCTTACAGAAAAATATTGAAGTGCAGCCAAGCATCAGGAAAGGACTAACCCCAGAACTAGAAAACCAGGAGGAGTTCCTTGGACTAATCCCTTCTCTTCTCTGTGTGTTTCCTTCTGAAGCCCCTCTCTGCAGTCCCCTCTGCTCCTCAGTCCATGGACAGTCAATGAAGCAGGAGAAGAGGGTTGGGTTTACACATTACAGCCAAGCCACAGAATGATATGCACTGGCGGCCCCACAATCCCAGTTCCAAATACCCTGGTCGACTCTGCTACGACAAAGGGGAAGGACATAAAGGATAACATGACCTTGGGGCCACACCCCACTGTGACTGCATGGACTGGGGGCTTCCACTCTGAGAAAAGGTTAAAGCATGTGGGTTTGAAGGGAATCCTGAAAGTGTCTGTTGTTTTCATTGGGTGCCATCAGGTTGGTTCTCACTCAGGGGGACCTCTTCTCCAACAGAAGGAAGCACTGCCCCCCCCCCACGCACCATCCTCACAATCCTCGCTGTTTGAGCCCCTTGTTGCAGCCACTGTGTCAACCCACCTGGTTGAGGTCTTCACTTTTCACGGACCCTCTACTTTAATAAGCATGATTCCTTCTCCAGACCCTGTCCTTCCTGACAACATGACCAACATATGGGAGACAAAGTCCCCCCATCCTTGATTCTGAGGAGTATTCTGGTTGTACTTCTCCAAGACCAATCTGGTCATGCTTTCAGCACTTCATGGTATACTGAATATTCTTCACCAACACCATGATTGCAAGTCATCGATTTTTCTTTGGTCTTCCTGATTCACTGTCCAGCTTTTGCATACAATGAATGAAAATACTATGCTTTGGGTCAGGTACACCTGAGTCCTCAAAGTGATGTCTTTGCTTTGTTGTACTTTAAGGAGTCCTTTTGCAGCAGATTTGCCCAATGCTCTATGTTATTTGATTTTTGCACTGCTGCTTGCATGAGCGTTGACTGTGGATCCAAGTAAAATGAAATGCTTGACAATGTCAATCTTTTCCCCATTTCTCATGATGTTGCTTACGGGTCCAATTGTAAAGACTTTTGTTTTCTTTATGTTGAGGTATGATCTCTACATGAGTCTGTAGTCTTTGTTCTTCATCAGTGAGAGCTTCAAGTCCTCTTCACTTTCAGTAGGCAATGTTATGTCATCTGCATATCACAGAGTGTTAATGAGACTTCCTCCCATCCTGATGCCACATTCTTCTTCCTTTACAAGGGAGTATAGAGTTATCCATCACAGCTCACTAGGCTCTCCTTGGACAATCCCCCATCAGACTATGCTTTATCCCAAATGATTGTGTGGACTAAGTCCAGATTTGTAATGTTATCCCAACATTCCCGTCTGCAAAATGGAGAAGACAGGTATCACTTGTCATCTCAAAAGATAACCACACATTAGAAAACAAGGGGTACAAAGAAAACACAGGAATAACCCCAGTTCTGAATATAGGACATCAGAAGAAAAACGATTTTTTTCCCCAAAGATATCAATAACATGGAAACACTTTAATAATATAGCATTTAATTACATCACTTTCCCCCATTAACACAGTGAGGTCATTGAACCATGATTATAGTGGCCTTTTCCACTAATTAGTAGCAAGTTCTTACACTAATGGCTCCCTTGGTTTCCATTGTATCACTTTTCTCACCAGACTTAGTTCATTTTTCAGCCTGAATAATAATTTCTTCAAGTTGTCCACCCTGAAGGTTTCTGGTGTTGTTGTTAAGGGCTGTTGAGTCCTCTCCTAGTCATAGCAACCCTCTGCACAGCAGAATGAAATACTCCCATGTCCCACACCAGCTCCATGAACCTTGTTACACTTGAGCCCACTGCCACAGCCACTGTGTCAATCCACTGCGTTGACGGCCTTACCCTCTTTCATCTACCCTCCACCTTATCAAGTGTGACATCCTTCTCCAGGGAAAAGTCCCTTCTGACAACATGACCAAAGTACGTGAGACAAAGTCTGGCCATTCTCATTTCCAAGGAGCAGAATGCCACACTTCTTGACAACATGACCAAAATAAATGAGACAAAGTCTCTACATCCTTGATTCTGAGGAGTATTCTGGTTGTACTTCTCCAAGACCAATCTGGTCATGCTTTCAGCACTTCATGGTATACTGACTATTCCTCACCAACACCATGATTGCAAGGCATCCATGTTCATTGGTCTACCTGATTCACTGTCCAGGTTTTGCATGCATATCAGATGAATGAAAATATTATGGCTTGGGTCAGATACGCCTGAGTCCTCAAAGTCCTTTAAGGAGGTATTTTGCAACAGATTTGCCCAATGCAGTATGTTATTTGATTTCCAGACTGGTGCTTTCATGAGCGTTGACTGTGGATCCAAGTAAAATGAAATCCTTGACAATGTCAGTCTTTTCCCCATTTCTCATGATGTTGCTAATGGGTCCAGTTGTAAGGAGCAGAATGGCTGTACTTCTTCCAGGACAGATTTGTAAGTTCTTTTCGCAGTCTATGGTACTTTCAGCCTTCTTCACCAGCACAACTCAAAAGCATCAATTCGTCTTCAGTCTTCCTTATTCATTGTCCAGCTCTGACATGCATATGAGGCTATTGAAAATACCATGGCTTGTGTCAGGCTCACCTTAGTCCTCAAGGAGATATCTTTGCTCTTCAGCACTTCAAAGAGGTCCAGTAGGCTTCTCAAGCAGCGCTAACGAGCCAATGGCATGCCACCTTCTAGTGAAGAAAAATGACTTAATAACTGAATTTCCACATCCCTAGAAACAGAACTAGAAGAGCTAAGAAATTTTTCCTGAGATTTTTCTCCACCAACATGGTCCTATATCTAAGATCTTCAAGCTTTGACCCAAAAATTAAATGTAAATCTTAGCTAATCTTTGTCATCATTGTTTGGTCCAAAGGGGCCAAAAGATGGGTGGGACAATTACTGTCTTCTTGTCTCTAATGAGGCTCTCCGGGAGTCTGGTCCCAGTGGCTATGGAGGCTCCAGTAAATGCTTCCTCTGTGATCCCTCCAACACCTTTCCTACCCAGAGGACCATCATGCTGAACATCTGCTACTCACCTGCTCAGGACCTGCCTATATTACCAACATTTCCAACACCCACAATAAAGAGAAGCACTGGCCCCTTATGCGGAGGTGAAGAACACACAGCTCCCCATGTATGGTTACAGCAGAGGAGACATTTTAACCATGAAGACATGACGTTCTTCCAGATCCAGGAGCAGTAGAGTAGGAGGCCTGCATCCATCAGCTCGAACTTGTGATAAACCCAGGCATGATCAGCTGTTTCTCTTGTCTCTGAAGGCGTGATGAAGGACTTGGGGTGCAAACTGGGAAATGGAAGCACAGAAATAGAGTTGGTCTGGTATAGGTCTGTGTGTTTTTCAATGTTCACTGTGCAAAATAAGAGCCAGTGATTACAGTAGGAGCAGCACCCGGACTGAGGGTTGCAAGCTGGGTGTATAGTTGGGACTGGTGGATTCTATTCTAGCGACACTATTAACTGGGTTGCAAGCATGGCTTGACCTGCAACTTGATTTGCCCCATTTCAAGCCTCTGTGTCTAGGTTTCTGATGTTGCTGTAGTGCATTAACCTGGCTCCATGCCCATGAGCGGGGCAAACCAGTCAAGTGTCTCCGAGTTCCTCCTCCTGGGGCTCTCCAGGCAGCCCCAGCAGCAGCTCCTCTTCGTGCTCTTCCTGAGCATGTACCTGGCCACGGTCCTGGGCAACGTGCTCATCCTCCTGGCCATCAGCACAGACTCCCGCCTGCACACCCCCATGTACTTCTTCCTCAGCAACCTGTCCTTCGTGGACGTCTGCTTCTCCTCCACCACTGTCCCCAAGATGCTCACGAACCACATACTCAGGCGTCAGACCATCTCCTACTCTGGGTGTCTCACACAGGTATATTTTCTTTTCATGTTCGTGGACATGGACAATTTCCTCCTGGCCGTGATGGCCTATGACCACTTTGTGGCTGTGTGCCACCCATTACACTACACAACAAAGATGACCCCTCAGCTCTGTGTGATGCTGGTCGCTGGGTCCTGGGTCATTGCCAAGCTCAATGTTCTATTCCACACCCTACTTATGGCTCAACTCTCGTTCTGTGCAGACAACACGATCCCCCAGTTCTTCTGTGATGTGCTTCCTCTCCTAAAACTCTCCTGCTCTGACACACACCTCAATGACATCATGATTCTCACTGAGGGGGCCCTGAGCATGATCACCCCATTTGTTTGTATCCTGATTTCCTACATTTACATCACTTGTGCAGTCCTGAGAGTCCCATCCACAAAGGGGAAATGGAAAGCCTTCTCCACCTGTGGCTCCCACCTGGCTGTGGTTTCCCTCTTCTATGGTACCATCTTTGCTGTGTTTTTCAAAGTTTCATCCTCCCACTCAGCTGAGACAGACACCACAGCAACTGTGATGTACACAGTGGTGACCCCCATGCTGAACCCGTTCATCTACAGCCTCAGGAACAAGGACTTGAAAGGGGCTCTACGAACACTGATTGGCAGAAAGAGGTTTCTTACCTGATGAAATCATCAAAGGTGAGTATCACACCCAGGACAAGGTCTGTTTCACCCATTGAGCATAAGATAACCATTGTTTTGTCAAAGCTAGTCTGGAAACAAACATGGTGCTAGGGGCCCACAGAAGGCTAACATCACTTACTTATCAGTAGGCTGGGACTGACCTGTGACCTTGCTGTGTGTGCCAGGTTAGGAGACTTCTTTGGGATTGCTACCTTTGGAATTGTTTTACATCCAACATTTTCATTTTGAGGTGTTCTGTTTGGATAGACACATACTGAAGTATTTTTGAGTATTAGCATCACCTGGGAAGGTTTTCAAATACCCTGAAGTCTAGTCCCCAGTACTGACCAACTAAATGAGAATCTCTGGGGTGGGGTGACCCTGATAGTCTAAGAAAATTCTCAGGTGATACTAATGTGCAGTCAGCTTGAGAACCACTGGTCAACCTCATCCTCCTGAGGGTCACTCACAAAGCCTGGGTCTCAAAAACTCTCACAAATTGCTTTTGAGACTCAGACAAAAGACTGGTAGGGCAAAATCTGAGGACTCAAGTGGGCACAGACATTTCAATGGAAGCGGAGGTCCTGGTGTGCATTACACCACCGTGCACCAGGAAGAACAGAATCAGGGACACCATCTATGATCCTTTGGCTTGGCTGCCTGACTTTGGGGGTGGGTCCAGTGGAGTCAAGTCTTTAAAATCAGAGAAATAAATCACTATTTTCTATTCTTTCCGTCCAGACCAACTCTTTTTGAAGGTATAGAGTGGAGAAGGTGTTGCTAGCCTGAGAAAAAAGCCTTTTTTCTCAGGCTAGCAACACCTTCTCCACTCTATACCTTCAAGAATCAAGTCAAAGGTCACCTTCATTTTGTCCTCCATTAAAGCCAAACTCTGAGCCGTCGGTGGCTTCCAGTCTCACTGTGTCAATGAGCCCTTCCCATGAACACCCAGGTTTTGGAACGCCCAGCTCAGAGTTACCCTTCTCATTTTGAGGTTGCATTTGGTCCCTGGGATATTTTTAGGTGAACTTGACATCAATCAGATACCCCCCCAACACAAAAGACGTAGCTGTTATGGATTGAACTGTGTCTCCCAAAAGTGTGCTGTAAATCCTATCACTCTATCTGTGGCTGTAATCCCATTGGAGAGTAGGGTTTTCTTTGTTAATGAAGCCGTATGCAACGACTGTAGGGTGTGTTTTAAACCCACTCACTTTTGAGCTATAAAGGGAACAGACAGGCACAGAAAAGCAGCACACGTGGAGGGGAAGGGCCATGCCACGAGGAGATCGCCAAGGAATCAAGGAACCCAGGTCTATGGAAACTGCAGGAGTTCGCCCCCCAGAGACCGCAGAGAGATAAGACCTCCCTTAGAGCCTCTGAACTGTGAGAACGTAGCTTTCTGTTTGTCAAAGCCATCTCCTTGTGGTATCTGTTACAGCAGCACTAGCCAACTAAGACAATGTTGTTGTTGTTGTTGTGTGCCGTCGAGTCGGACCCAACTCATAGCGTCCCCTCCTTGGGTTTCCGAGGCGATATCACTACAGAAGTAGATTGCCCCATCTTCCTTCCGAGGAGCGGCCGGTGGGTTTGAACCGCCAGCCTTCTGGTTAGCAGTCAAGTGCTTTAGGCACTACGCTACCAGAGCTTTCCCAATAGCTACATTCAAGTAAACGGATCCGGAAATTCCAACATAATACTTAGTCTGTAGTGTCTTTTTTGTTTGCTTGCGTTTTTGATTTTTATTGTGGTAAATTTATACAACAACACATTTGCCTTTTTAACCATTTTTGAGTGTCTCATTCAGTGACATTACCTGCATTCACCAGGTTGTGAGATCTATACCATCTTATAAGTGACAGTGCAATTATTTTATTTCTACGTGTCAACGGTGTTTACTCTTTGATTTGATGTTGGGTTATGGAGGGCATCAAGGGCTTCTGAACGTTATCTTGCCATGAAAGATTGTGCCTCTGGTAACAGAGTGGACTTGTCCCTGTTACTGCTTTTTGCCTCTTAACGTCTGTGTTGTTTTGCTGCTGTTCTATACCATCGAGGTGGCTCCGACTCACGGCAACCCTGTGCACAGCAGAAAGAAGCACTGCCCGGCCCTGTGCAGCCTCAGTCCTCGCTGTACCCGGGCCCATCACTGCAGCCACTGTGTGAACCCGTCTCGCTGAGGGCCTTCCCCTTTTTCACTGACCCTCTGCTTAACCAAGCAGAGGTTCTCCAGGGAAGGGTCCCATCTGACAACATGACCAAATTAGGTGAGCCAAAGTCTGGCCGTTCTCACTTCCAAGAAGCATTCTATTTTCAATACGGGAGGAACAAATTGGAAATGGAGGATGAGGATGGCTGCACCATTCAAAGGATGTAGTGAACACCAACATATTGTACATGGAGATATGGTTAAGTTGGTGTATGTTTCGCTGTGCATATTTCCAACAGCATCAACAATACATACAGAAAAACAAAGGGCTGCGGGAAACTGACTTCCTTGACTAGAAATTGAACCTGGCCGTGGCAGTGAAAGTGCCAAATCCTATCCACTCGACCCAGGGAGAGGCGAAGAATACTGAAAATTCTGTGGACTGCCAGAAGAACGAACAAATCTGTCCTGGAAGAAGTGCAGCTGGAATGCTTCTCCACAATGCCCTGCTCTTGGAAACCCAGCCATGTCCACAAGGAGGAGCGGGAGTGTTGTGGTGGAAGCATACACAACAAAACACGTCCCACTCGAACGCTCGCTCCATGTATAACTCAGTGATGGTGATGACAACCAAGTGCAGCCATCCCCACCCTTCCTTTCCCAGATATTCTACCACCATGAACCAAAACCCTTCTCCCCTCTTGACTGCCCCGGGGAACCCCTAATAATCTTTGGTTTCTAGATGTTGGCTTATTTCATGCAAGTAAGATCATACAGTCTTGGTCCTTTTGGGACTCGGTACTTTCTTCTTCACTTTTGAAACATTGTTCTTGAAAACACACACAGCTACACAGACACCAAATCAGCAACTTCTACAGAGACTGTCCTGTGACACGATTCCATTCAAGTTGTGCACCCGTTTGCACCCTCTTTTCTGAATCACTCCCTGCCATTAATATAAACACACTGTCCCCCAGCTTCCTGTCTAATCTTCCTCAATATTCTTTCCATGAATTCCTCTTCTCCTACATTTTTCAGATATGAGTCTTCTTATTTAGAACTAAGACCTCTTTCTGAAAGATGCTGAAATGCAGCCAACACCCAAAACAGGACTACAACCCAGAACTGGCACAGCAGGAGGACGGGCTCTGACTGCTGTCTGCTCCCTGTGCCCTTCCTTCTTCAGCCGCTCTCTGCAGGCCCTCTCTGTCCTCGCGCCATGGGCAGCTAAAGAGGCAGCCGGAAAGGGGTGGGATCACACATTCCAGGCAAGCCACCGAGTGATATGGGCTGGCTGTTCCCTAATCCCAGGTCCAAACACCCTGGTCCATTCAGCTACGTCAAAGGGGGAGAGGGTGTAGTATTAACATGATTGCTGGGGGCTCACCACCATGACTATGTAGATTAGGGGGTTGCACACTGAGAAAAGGATAAAATATGTGGGTTGGAAAGAAATCCCTGAAGGGTCTTGAGTTCATAAAACAAAACATGCTGGGTTCTCCTCTAGGTGAACCCCACACCCGCCACTTTAGAGTATCCTTTATCCCAAATGGCTTTATGGGCTAAGTCCAGAAGTGTTATGATTCCCCTACATTCTGCTCTGCAAAATGGGGAACACAGGTATCACTAACCATCCCTAACGATGCCCATGTGAACACAGGTAGTGAGAAGAAAAAGAATTTAATAACTGAATTTCCACATCTGTGGACACAGAACTAGAAGATCAAGGTGATGAGGCTGGAAGGCCCAGGGAATTTGGTCTGGGATTTGTCTCCACTAAGATGGCTCCAGGTCTAATATTTTCAATTTTGACCCAAATGTTACATATAAACCGAAGGTAATGTTTGTCATCACCGTGTGGTCCAAAGGGGCCAAAAGATGGGTTGGATCATTACTCTCTTCTTGTCTCTAATGAGGCTCTCAGGGAATCTAGTCCCAGTGGCTATGGAGGCTCTTGTAAATGCTTCCTCTGTGATCCTTTCCTACCCAGAGGACCATGACCTTGAACCCCTGCTACTCAGTTGCTCAGGATCTGCCTATATTCCCCAAAATTTCCAACACCCACAATAAAGAGAAGCACTGGCCTGTTATGCGGAGGTGAAGAACACACACACAGCTCAGAATCAACCTCCCCAGGTATGGTTACAGCAGAGGAGACATTTTTGTCCATGAAGACATGACGTTCTTCCACATCCAGGAGCAGGAGAGTAGGAGGCCTGCATCCATCAGCTCGAACTTGTGATAAACCCAGGCATGATCAGCAGTTTCTCTTGTCTTTGTAGGTGTGATGAAGGACTTGGGGGTGCAAACTGGGAAATGGAAGCACAGAAATAGAGTTGGTCTGTGCATAGGTCTGTGTGTTTTTCAATGTTCACCATGCAAAATAAGAGCCAGTGATTACAGTATGAGCAGCACCAGGACTGAGGGTAGCAAGCTGCGTGTATAGTTGGGACTGGCGGATTCTATTCTAGCGACACTATTAACTAGGTTGCAAGCATGGCTTGACCTGCAACTTGATTTGCCCCATTTCAAGCCTCTGCATCTAGGTTTCTAAAGTTGCTGTATTGCATTAACCTGGCTCCATGCACATGAGAGGAGAAAACCAGTCGAGCGTCTCCGGGTTCCTCCTCCTGGGGCTCTCCAGGCAGCCCCAGCAGCAGCAGCTCCTCTTCGTGCTCTTCCTGAGCATGTACCTGGCCACGGTCCTGGGCAACGTGCTCATCCTCCTGGCCATCAGCACAGACTCCCGCCTGCACACCCCCATGTACTTCTTCCTCAGCAACCTGTCCTTCGTGGACGTCTGCTTCTCCTCCACCATTGTCCTCAAGATGCTGCAAAACCATGTAGTTGGGAGTCAGGCCATCTTCTTCTCAGCATGTCTGACCCAGCTGTATTTTGTCATTGTGTTTGCCTACATGGACAACTTCCTCCTGGCCGTGATGTCCTATGACCGCTTTGTGGCTGTGTGTCACCCCTTACACTACACAACAAAGATGACCCCTCAGCTCTGTGTCCTCTTCGTTGCTGGGTGCTTGGTCATTGCCAATCTGCCTGCTCTGTTGCACACCCTGCTGACGGCTCAACTCTCATTCTGTGCAGACAACACGATCGCCCACTTCTTCTGTGATGTGCTTCCTCTCCTGAAACTCTCCTGTTCTGACACGTACATCAATGACATGCTGATTCTTCTTGTAGCAGGGCTGTTAATGATCGCACCATTCATCTGCATCCTCATCTCCTACATCTTTATTGCCTGTGCAGTCCTGAGAGTCCCATCCACAAAGGGGAAATGGAAGGCCTTCTCCACCTGTGGCTCCCACCTGGCTGTGGTTTCCCTCTTCTATGGCACCATCATTGCTGTGTATTTCAACCCTTCATCCACCCACTCAGCTGAGACAGACACCGCAGCTACTGTGTTATACACAGTGGTGACCTCCATGATGAACCCGTTCATCTACAGCCTCAGGAACAAGGACTTGAAAGGGGCTCTACGAACACTGATCGGCAGAAAGAGGTTTTCTACCCGATGAAAACATCAAAGCTGAATCTCATTCCCAAGCAAAGGTCTTTGTCACCAATTGGTATAAGGTAACAGTCGTTCAGTCGAAGCCAGTCTAGAAACAAATGTAGTGAAAGGGGCACACCGAAGGCTATCATTTCTTATTTAGCAGTAGACTGGGATTGACCAGTAACCTTGCTGTCTGGGCCACGTGAGGAGATTTCTCTTTCTTTTCTCTATCTCAGACTCTCTCTCTCTTTTTAAAATTGTGTTATGGGTGCAAGTATATACAGCAGAGTTTGTTTTACATTCAACATTTCATGTACATTTGGTTTCTCTCCCCAATTACCATCCCCAACTCTAACTCACTCTCCTCCCCTCCCTGCCCAGTAACTGCCACCCGTGCCCCACATAGTTATGCCCTCCCGTGTGTCCTGCATTTCCTGCCTGTGAATCTTGCCCTCTGGTGCCCCGTGGTCAATTGCTCCAAAGGATGCACTTCCATAGAGTATGTGGGTGTGTCACCCTGGGTTGAAAGGTCTGCGTGTATGTCTTATTTACTCTTGGGCTAAGAGCCAGTCCCTGGGAGTGAGTTTTATTCCAGGCCTGAAGTGTATCCAAGGCCTTTCTTTTGGATTACTACCTTTTGAATTATTTCACATCCAACATTTTCCTTTTTAGGTGTTCTGTTAGGACGGACACAAACTAAAGTATTTTTGAACATTAGAATCACCTGGGAAGGTTTTCATGCACCCTGATGTCCAGTGCCTAGTATTGACCAAATAAGTCAGAATCTCTGGGGTGGGGTGACCCTGACCGTTTAAGGAAATTCTCAGGTGATCCGAATGTGCAGTCTGGTTGAGAACCACTGGTGTACCTTATACTCCTTTATATGTCCTCATGATGGTAAGTCATGAGTTTTTTGGGTCTCAAAATGTCTCACAAATTACTCCTGTGATTTAGACAAAAGGATGGCAGGGCGAAATGTGCAGACCCAAGTGGGTAAAATCCTTTCAATGGAAGCAGAGGGCCTGGTGGGCTTTGTGGCCCAGAGCACCAACAGGCGAAGAAGCACAGAACGGTGGAAACCGTTCATGACCCTCTGGCTTGGCTGTCTGCCTTTGGGGGCGGGTCCAGCAGGGGTCATGTCTTTGATATCAAGGGAGTAAATCAATATTTGTGTTATCTGCCCTGGCCAATTGTCTTTGCTTTGTTTTCAGGCTGCCAATCCCTTCCCGACTCCACACCTTCAAGAACCAAGTCAAAGGTCACCTCCTCCATGGAGCCATTGGACCCCTCTGTGGGACCCACGGTCTGTTTTCCTTTGGGCTCACTGCACTTTGTACTGTAAGCCTTTCCCTTTCTCCTCTTTCCCTCTACAGATCACGAGTCTCTAGGTCCAACTGCACGTGCTATTCCCTGTGTCTCTCATGGCTGGCACTGCTCCTGGGCCAACGGCAACAATCAACGTAGACTGAAAAAAAAAAAAAGTGTAGATGAATAGTACCTTCATTTCTTCTTTTAGAAACAGTTTTTAAAATACAACATTTTGCTATTCCAAATGTAAAACCTACACACTATGGAATATCAAACATCACAAAGAAGATTAAAATAACCTGCAACCTCGCTCCTCAAGATATCTGTAGTTAGATATTTATGGGCATAGTTTTATAAAAGCTGACTGTAATCTATTTATATCATTCTGTATCCTGATTTTTCCACTTCCTTCTTCACATGTCAGTAAAGGTCTTGGAATGTGATTTTAATGGCTCAATAGTAATTTATCACTTGTTTGTAATTCAATTTATGTTTCTCCAACTCTGAGTATCTTCAAGTGTCTCTACTATAAATAACACTGCTGGCAACACCTGTGGGTTTCCTTCTTCGTCTGCACCCCTCGTTACTACTGTAGGTGACCTGTGAATGCCTCTTCTCCAGTCGAATTGAAAATAAGGTCGTGCAGATGCCCTTCAAGCCTGGAACTGAACTCAGCTCTGTGGCTCAAATTTCAGCGAAATGATAGGCTTCAAATGTGAACAGTAACATCAGGGAGGGATGTAGACCTTAGAACAATGCAACAAATGAGACCAAAAGGGGGCCATTTGTCAGGGACAAAGCTCGGAAGGCATGAAGTGATAGGACAGAGGGTCAACGGGAAATGGGAAACAGGGAGGACGTGGGAAGAGAGCCGTTACACTGTGGGGATTGCAACCAGTGTCACAAACCAAATGTGTATGAACTGTGGAGCAGAAAAGCAGTGTGCTATATAAACTTCCACTCAAATCACAAGAAAAAGGTTTTTTTTTAAAATAAAAACAAAACAAATAAAAATTAAGGTCTTCATTCCTTTATTTCTTCAGTTACTACCACCTGCCATTTCTCTCTTTTCTTTTAATGTGAAATTTTTTGTTTTTTAATTTTAAGAGCTTGTTTTACATTCAGCGTTACATGGACATTGAGTTTCACTCCCCGTTCACCATGTCCAACCCTAACCCAGTCTCCTCTCCCCACTACCCTGTAACCCTCCCCCTATACCCCTCATATTTATGCACTCCTGTTTGTCCTGCATATCCTCAATTTGAAGTTGGTCCTCTGGTGTCCCGTAGTCTATTGCTCTAAGGGATGTATTACCATAGAGTATGTGGGTGCATCATCCTGGGTAGAGTGGTCTGTGTGTACATCTTGTTAACAATTGGGCTGAGAGCCAGCCCCTAGGGGTACATTTTATTCCAGGCGCAGAATGTATTCCAGGGCCATAGTATTGGAGGTCCCATCAGACTCTATCTGACCAGCAATTCTGGTCATTATTGAGTTTTCGGACTTTGTTCCACATTTTCCTCCCCCTCTATCCAGGATCTCCAGTGCGATCCTTTCCTGTCCAATGATGGACATTGGTAGCTGGGCACCATCTAGTTCTTCTGGCTTCGAGGGCCATTGTGTCCTAGGGTTGATTGCTTCCAAATGCCCTTGTTTTTTGCACTCTTCGATGGTTGTGATGCTAGGAGACCATTAGCTGCATCTTAGGCGGCCACTTGAAAGCTTTTAAGACCCCGGTTGTAATCACCGATGTAGAATGCAGAACAAGGCTTTTATGTATTTTGTTGTGTCAATTGAGCCTGGTGTCCCCCAGTACTATGGTCCTGAGACGGTAGATCTATTGGATCTCTCTCCCATAGCGTCTGGGTGTCTGTGAGGGATGACTCTGTCTGTCTTCTATTGTTTCTGGAAGGATTGCAGGTATTTTGTATCACTCCACCTGCCATTTCTAGGTGGGTCCAGCACCTCCCTCTTGGCGTCCTTGTTCTCTAGAAGCTCATTCAGTCCAAAGGGCCAGCCAGTCCTGCTTCCCCCACAAGGTGGAGAGTATTGAGGTTCGTTGGAACGAATGCTTGAGTTGCTGGCACACAGTGTGGCTGCTGATCCTTGGGCTTGTTTGATCCCTGCAGGCCTGCCAACTGCTGCACCGACACCCACAGCCCACGGCTCTTTTAGGGCCACTGTAGTTTCACCTTTGCCTTTCAAGTCACAACTGTGTGGGGCACATTCACTTTGTCCTCCATTAAAGCCTGACTCAGAACTACAGGTGGCTTCTCCCACAGGGGCTTCCAGTCCATAGTGTCAGACCAGTGCTCCTTGGGAACGTGCAGAAATCAGAACATGCAGCTCAAATTGATTCTTCTCATCTTGAGACCCCCTTGGAGTTCTTGGAATCGTTTTATGGGAACTTTACATTAATTCCCCTCCTCCCAAGATATAGGTGTTATGGGTTGAATTGTGTCCCTCAAAAATGTGTGTTGTAAATCCTAACCCTACGCTGTGGATGCATCCCACTTGGGAATAGGGATTTCATTGTCAATGAGGCCATATCAGTGCAGAGTGTGTTGTAAATCCACTCACTTTTGAGCTATATAAAGGAACAGCTCAGGCACCAAAGAGCAAGCACACATGGAGGGAAGGTCCGAGTGATGCTGGCTGTGACGGTTAAGGTGCTGTGTCAGCTTGTCTGGACCATGATTCTCAGTGGTCTATCAGTTGTATAATGATGTAATTTAGCTTTGATGTAATGATGTACTTGGGCAGCTAGGTAATGATATAATAATCCTTCACTTCTACATAACGCCAAATTTTCCATATGGACCCAGCATTTGAACTTGGCCATGTACACGGGTGAGAGGTGGGTGCATTGGGATGAAAATACATACAGGTAAACGTACATCCCTACAATCACTTCTGCTGGCGTGATCCAGGGATGCTGATCACAGTTAGGCTGTG
>NW_006921648.1:1854696-1859529 GCF_000298275.1 Orycteropus afer afer
TGGTGATTAGTGACTGGGATCTTAAAAGCTTGCAAGCAGCCATCTAGATGCAATGATGGGTCTCTCCTCATCCAGAGCAAAGAAGAATGAAGGAAACCAAAGATTCATGGAAACAATTAGTCCAAGCAACTGGTACACCATGTGATCCTCAGCCTATAAGACTATGAGACCAAAAGAACTAAATGGTGCCCGGCAACCACTGCCAACCACTTGGAAGGGGATCTATGTAGGAGATCCTGGATAGAGATGGGGAACAATGTGGAACAAAACTAAAAATCATTTGTTGTTGTTGTTGTTGTTATATGTCGTCGAGTCAGCCCCGACTCATAGCGACCCCTTCTTGGGTTTCCGAGGCAGTATCACTATGGAAGTAGGATTGCCCAACCTTCTTTCCGAGGAGTGGCTGGTGGGTTTGAACCGCCAGCCTTCTGGTTAGCAGTCAAGTGCTTTAGCCACTATGCTACCATTTAGAGAAAAAAAAAAGGGGGGGGGACCAGGTTTGCTGGTCTGATAGAGCCTGGTGGAACCACTGAGACTATGGCCCCTAGATGCCCTTCAGGTCTGGAAACTGAACCCACACCTGTGGCTTCCAGCCTAACAAAACACAGGCACATGAGTTGAACATTTATCTGAGGTAGATACACTCCTTGGAGAGAACAATCATGAGAGAAACAAGGGCTGTTTATGCACAGGGAGACAGCTCAGAGGGCAGCAGTGCATTGAGGACGGAAATAGGGAAGAGGTAACTATTGGGAGAAAGTGAGAGGGAGCTGTTGCCTTGTCGTAAATTGTACTCAATGTCCTAAGACAAAGTGTATGTGAACTGATGTATGGAAAGTGAATTTGCTCTGTAAATGTTCACCTAAATCACAATTTAAAAAAATGGTGTTGCAAATATACACAGCCAAACGTACTAATTCTGCAATTTCTGTGTGTACAATTCAGTGCCATTGATTCCACTCTTCATGTTGTACAGTCAACTCTCCCACTTCTTCTCTAGATTATTCTTCACCATGAACATGAACTCACTGCCCCAAGATTCCTGTCTAATTTTTTTCAATATTCTTTTTATGAAATCCTCTTCTGCTAAAGTGGGCCAGGGCTGGTGTCTGTTACTTGTAGCTGAGACCCCTTACAGAAAAATGCTGAAGTGCAGCCAAGCATCAGGAAAGGACTGACCCCAGAACTAGAAAACCAGGAGATTTTCCTTGGACTAATCCCTTCTCTTCTCTGTGTGTTTCCTTCTTAAGCCCCTCTCTGCAGTCCCCTCTGCTCCTCAGTCCACGGGCAGTCAACGAAGCAGGAGAAGAGGGTTGGGTTTACACATTACAGCCAAGCCACAGAATGATATGCACTGGCGGCCCCACAATCCCAGTTCCAAATACCCTGGTCGACTCAGCTATGGCAAAGGGGAAGGACATAAAGCTTAACATGACCTTGGGGCCACAGCCCACTGTGACTGCATGGACTAGGGGCTTCCACTCTGAGAAAAGGTTAAATCATGTGGGTTTGAAGGGAATCCTGAAAGTGTCTGTTGTTTTCATTGGGTGCTGTCAGGTCAGTTCTGACTCAGGGGACCTCTTCTCCAACAGAAGGAAGCACTGCCCCCCCCCGCACCGTCCTCACAATCCTCGCTGTTTGAGTCCCTTGTTGCAGCCACTGTGTCAACCCACCTGGTTGAGGTCTTCACTTTTCACGGACCCTCTACTTTAATAAGCATGATTCCTTCTCCAGACCCTGTCCTTCCTGACAACATGACCAACATATGGGAGACAAAGTCCCCCCATCCTTGATTCTGAGGAGTATTCTGGTTGTACTTCTCCAAGACCAATCTGGTCATGCTTTCAGCACTTCATGGTATACTGAATATTCTTCACCAACACCATGATTGCAAGTCATCGATTTTTCTTTGGTCTTCCTGATTCACTGTCCAGCTTTTGCATACAATGAATGAAAATACTATGCTTTGGGTCAGGTACACCTGAGTCCTCAAAGTGATGTCTTTGCTTTGTTGTACTTTAAGGAGTCCTTTTGCAGCAGATTTGCCCAATGCTCTATGTTATTTGATTTTTGCACTGCTGCTTGCATGAGCGTTGACTGTGGATCCAAGTAAAATGAAATGCTTGACAATGTCAATCTTTTCCCCATTTCTCATGATGTTGCTTACGGGTCCAATTGTAAAGACTTTTGTTTTCTTTATGTTGAGGTATGATCTCTACATGAGTCTGTAGTCTTTGTTCTTCATCAGTGAGAGCTTCAAGTCCTCTTCACTTTCAGTAGGCAATGTTATGTCATCTGCATATCACAGAGTGTTAATGAGACTTCCTCCCATCCTGATGCCACATTCTTCTTCCTTTACAAGGGAGTATAGAGTTATCCATCACAGCTCACTAGGCTCTCCTTGGACAATCCCCCATCAGACTATGCTTTATCCCAAATGATTGTGTGGACTAAGTCCAGATTTGTAATGTTATCCCAACATTCCCGTCTGCAAAATGGAGAAGACAGGTATCACTTGTCATCTCAAAAGATAACCACACATTAGAAAACAAGGGGTACAAAGAAAACACAGGAATAACCCCAGTTCTGAATATAGGACATCAGAAGAAAAACGATTTTTTTCCCCAAAGATATCAATAACATGGAAACACTTTAATAATATAGCATTTAATTACATCACTTTCCCCCATTAACACAGTGAGGTCATTGAACCATGATTATAGTGGCCTTTTCCACTAATTAGTAGCAAGTTCTTACACTAATGGCTCCCTTGGTTTCCATTGTATCACTTTTCTCACCAGACTTAGTTCATTTTTCAGCCTGAATAATAATTTCTTCAAGTTGTCCACCCTGAAGGTTTCTGGTGTTGTTGTTAAGGGCTGTTGAGTCCTCTCCTAGTCATAGCAACCCTCTGCACAGCAGAATGAAATACTCCCATGTCCCACACCAGCTCCATGAACCTTGTTACACTTGAGCCCACTGCCACAGCCACTGTGTCAATCCACTGCGTTGACGGCCTTACCCTCTTTCATCTACCCTCCACCTTATCAAGTGTGACATCCTTCTCCAGGGAAAAGTCCCTTCTGACAACATGACCAAAGTACGTGAGACAAAGTCTGGCCATTCTCATTTCCAAGGAGCAGAATGCCACACTTCTTGACAACATGACCAAAATAAATGAGACAAAGTCTCTACATCCTTGATTCTGAGGAGTATTCTGGTTGTACTTCTCCAAGACCAATCTGGTCATGCTTTCAGCACTTCATGGTATACTGACTATTCCTCACCAACACCATGATTGCAAGGCATCCATGTTCATTGGTCTACCTGATTCACTGTCCAGGTTTTGCATGCATATCAGATGAATGAAAATATTATGGCTTGGGTCAGATACGCCTGAGTCCTCAAAGTCCTTTAAGGAGGTATTTTGCAACAGATTTGCCCAATGCAGTATGTTATTTGATTTCCAGACTGGTGCTTTCATGAGCGTTGACTGTGGATCCAAGTAAAATGAAATCCTTGACAATGTCAGTCTTTTCCCCATTTCTCATGATGTTGCTAATGGGTCCAGTTGTAAGGAGCAGAATGGCTGTACTTCTTCCAGGACAGATTTGTAAGTTCTTTTCGCAGTCTATGGTACTTTCAGCCTTCTTCACCAGCACAACTCAAAAGCATCAATTCGTCTTCAGTCTTCCTTATTCATTGTCCAGCTCTGACATGCATATGAGGCTATTGAAAATACCATGGCTTGTGTCAGGCTCACCTTAGTCCTCAAGGAGATATCTTTGCTCTTCAGCACTTCAAAGAGGTCCAGTAGGCTTCTCAAGCAGCGCTAACGAGCCAATGGCATGCCACCTTCTAGTGAAGAAAAATGACTTAATAACTGAATTTCCACATCCCTAGAAACAGAACTAGAAGAGCTAAGAAATTTTTCCTGAGATTTTTCTCCACCAACATGGTCCTATATCTAAGATCTTCAAGCTTTGACCCAAAAATTAAATGTAAATCTTAGCTAATCTTTGTCATCATTGTTTGGTCCAAAGGGGCCAAAAGATGGGTGGGACAATTACTGTCTTCTTGTCTCTAATGAGGCTCTCCGGGAGTCTGGTCCCAGTGGCTATGGAGGCTCCAGTAAATGCTTCCTCTGTGATCCCTCCAACACCTTTCCTACCCAGAGGACCATCATGCTGAACATCTGCTACTCACCTGCTCAGGACCTGCCTATATTACCAACATTTCCAACACCCACAATAAAGAGAAGCACTGGCCCCTTATGCGGAGGTGAAGAACACACAGCTCCCCATGTATGGTTACAGCAGAGGAGACATTTTAACCATGAAGACATGACGTTCTTCCAGATCCAGGAGCAGTAGAGTAGGAGGCCTGCATCCATCAGCTCGAACTTGTGATAAACCCAGGCATGATCAGCTGTTTCTCTTGTCTCTGAAGGCGTGATGAAGGACTTGGGGTGCAAACTGGGAAATGGAAGCACAGAAATAGAGTTGGTCTGGTATAGGTCTGTGTGTTTTTCAATGTTCACTGTGCAAAATAAGAGCCAGTGATTACAGTAGGAGCAGCACCCGGACTGAGGGTTGCAAGCTGGGTGTATAGTTGGGACTGGTGGATTCTATTCTAGCGACACTATTAACTGGGTTGCAAGCATGGCTTGACCTGCAACTTGATTTGCCCCATTTCAAGCCTCTGTGTCTAGGTTTCTGATGTTGCTGTAGTGCATTAACCTGGCTCCATGCCCATGAGCGGGGCAAACCAGTCAAGTGTCTCCGAGTTCCTCCTCCTGGGGCTCTCCAGGCAGCCCCAGCAGCAGCTCCTCTT
>NW_006921648.1:1859634-1868142 GCF_000298275.1 Orycteropus afer afer
CATGAGCATTGACTGTGGATCCAAGTAAAATGAAATGCTTGACAATGTCAATCTTTTCCCCATTTCTCATGATGTTGCTTACGGGTCCAGTTGTAAAGACTTTTGTTTTCTTTATGTTCAGGTATGATCTCTACATGAGTCTATAGTATTTGTTCTTCATCAGTGAGAGCTTCAAGTCCTCTTCACTTTCAGTAGGCAATGTTATGTCATCTGCATATCACAGAGTGCTAATGAGACTTCCTCCCATCCTGATGCCACATTCTTCTTCATTTACAAGGGAGTATAGAGTCATCCATCACAGCTCGTTGGGCTCTCCCTGGGACAATGCCCCATCAGACTACGCTTTATCCCAAATGATTGTGTGGACTAAGTCCAGATTTGTAATGTTATCCCAACATTCCCGTCTGCAAAATGGAGAAGACAGGTATCACTAATCATCTCAAAAGATGACCACACATGAGAAAGCAAGGGGTACAAAGCAAACACAGGAATAACCCCAGTTCTGAATATAGGACGTGAGAAGAAAAACCGTATTTTTTCCCAAAAGATATCAATAACATAGAAACACTTTAATAATATAGCATTTAATTACATCACTTTCCCCCATTAACACAGTGAGGTCATTGAACCATGATTATAGTGGCCTTTTCCACTGGTTAGTAGGAAGTTCTTACACTAATGGCTCCCTTGGTTTCCATTGTATCACTTTTCTCACCAGACTTAGTTCATTTTTCAGCCTGAATAATAATTTCTTCAAGTTGTCCACCCTGAAGGTTTCTGGTGTTGTTGTTAAGGGCTGTTGAGTCCTCTCCTAGTCATAGCAACCCTCTGCACAGCAGAATGAAATACCCCCAGGTCCCACACCAGCTCCACGATCCCTGCTATACTTGAGCCCACTGACGCAGCCACTGTGTCAATCCATTGCATTGAGGGCCTTCCCCTCTTTCATCTACCCTCCACCTTATCAAGCGTGACATCCTTCTCCAGAGAATAGTCCCTTCTGACAACATGACCAAAGTATGTGAGACAAAGTCTGGCCATTCTCGTTTCCAAGTAGCAGAATGCTGCACTTCTTGACAACATGACCAAAATAAATGAGACAAAGTCTTCCCATCCTTGATTCTGAGGAGTATTCTGGCTGTACTTCTCCAAGACCAATTTGGTCATGCTTTCAGCACTTCATGGTATACTGAATATTCTTCACCATGATTGCAAGGCATCAATTTTCATTGGTCTTCCTGATTCATGTCCAGGTTTTGCGTGCATATCAGATGAATGAAAATACTATGGCTTGGGTCAGATCCACCTGGGTCCTCAAAGTGATGTTTTTGCTTTGTAGTCCTCTAAGGAGGTATTTTGCAACAGATTTTCCCAATGCAGTATGTTATTTGATTTCCTGACTGGTGCTTTCATGAGCGTTGACTGTGGATCCAAGTAAAATGAAATCCTTGACAATGTCAATCTTTTCCCCATTTCTCATGATGCTGCTAACGGGTCCAGTTGTAAGGAGCAGAATGGCTGTACTTCTTCCAGGACAGATTTGTAAGTTCTTTTCGCAGTCTATGGTACTTTCAGCATTCTTCACCAGCACAACTCAAAAGCATCAATTCGTCTTCAGTCTTCCTTATTCATTGTCCAGCTCTGACATGCATATGAGGCTATTGAAAATACCATGGCTTGTGTCAGGCTCACCTTAGTCCTCAAGGAGATATCTTTGCTCTTCAGCACTTCAAAGAGGTCTAGTAGGCTTCTCAAGCAGCACTAACGAGCCAATGGCATGCCACCTTCTAGTGAAGAAAAATGACTTAATAACTGAATTTCCACATCCCTGGAAACAAAACTAGAAGAGCTAAGAAATTTTTCCTGAGATTTGTCTCCACCAAGATGGTTCTATATCTAAAATCTTCAAGCTTTGACCCAAAAATTACATGTAAATCTTAGCTAATCTTTGTCATCATTGTTTGGTCCAAAGGGGCCAAAAGATGGGTGGGACAATTACTGTCTTCTTGTCTCTAATGAGGCTCTCAGGGAGTCTTGTCCCAGTGGCTATGGAGGCTCCAGTAAATGCTTCCTCTGTGATTCCTCCAACACCTTTCCTACCCAGAGGACTATCATGCTGAACACCTGCTGCTCACCTGCTCAGGACCTGCCTATATTACCTACATTTCCAACACCCACAATAAACAAGGACTGGCCCATTATGT
Source organism: Orycteropus afer afer (assembly GCF_000298275.1). Lineage (NCBI taxonomy): Eukaryota > Metazoa > Chordata > Mammalia > Tubulidentata > Orycteropodidae > Orycteropus > Orycteropus afer. The sequence goes on from NW_006921648.1 coordinate 1,861,839, forward strand.
GGAGGTGAAGAACACACAGCTACAGAATCAACCTCTCCAGGTATGGTTACAGCAGAGGAGACATTTTTGTCCATGAAGACAAGACGTTCTTCCAGATCCAGGAACAGTAGAGTAGGAGGTCTGCATCCATCAGCTTGAACTTGTGATAAACCCAGGGATAATCAGCTGTTTCTCTTGTCTCTGAAGGCGTGATGAAGCACTTGGGGTGCAAACTGGGAAACGTAAGCACAGAAATAGAGTTGGTCTATGTATAGGCCTGTGTGTTTTTCAATGTTCACCGTGCAAAATAAGAGCCAGTGATTACAGTAGGAGCAGCACCAGGACTGAGGGTTGCAAGCTGGGTGTATAGTTGGCACTGGCTGATATTACTCTAGCGACACTATTGACTGGGTTGCAAGCATGGCTTGACCTGCGATTTGATTTGCCCCATTTCAAGCCTCTGTGTCTAGGTTTCTGATGTTGCTGTAGTACATTAACCTGGCTCCACGGCCATGAGAGGGGCAAACCAGTCAAGCGTCTCTGAGTTCCTCCTCCTGGGGCTCTCCAGGCAGCCCCAGCAGCAGCTCCTCTTCGTGCTCTTCCTGAGCATGTACCTGGCCACGGTCCTGGGCAACGTGCTCATCCTTCTGGCCATCAGCACAGACTCCCGCCTGCACACCCCCATGTACTTCTTCCTCGGCAACCTGTCCTTTGTGGACATCAGCTTCTCCTCCACCACTGTCCCCAAGATGCTGACCAATCACATACTCAGGCGTCAGACCATCTCCTATTCTGGGTGTCTCACACAGATGTATTTTCTTTTCATGTTCGTGGACATGGACAATTTCCTCCTGGCTGTGATGGCCTATGACCGCTTTGTGGCTGTGTGCCACCCATTACACTACACAACAAAGATGACCCCTCAGCTCTGTGTGCTGCTGGTCGCTGGGTCCTGGGTCATTGCCAACCTCAATGTTCTGTTGCACACCCTGCTGATGGCTCGACTCTCGTTCTGTGCAGACAACACGATTGCCCACTTCTTCTGTGACGTGCTTCCTCTCCTAAAACTCTCCTGCTCTGACACGTACATCAATGACATCGTGATTCTCACTGAGGGGGCCCTGATCACGATCACCCCATTTGTTTGTACTCTGATTTCCTACATTTGCATCACTTGTGCAGTCCTGAGAGTGCCATCCACAAAGGGAAAATGGAAGGCCTTCTCCACCTGTGGCTCCCACCTGGCTGTGGTTTCCCTCTACTATGGAACCATCATTGCTGTGTTTTTCAACCCTTTATCCTCCCACTCAGCTGAGACAGACACCGCAGCTACTGTGATGTACACAGTGGTGACCCCCATGCTGAACCCATTCATCTACAGCCTCAGGAACAAGGACTTGAAAGGGGCTCTACGAACAATGATTGGCAGAAAGAGGTTTCCTACCTGATGAAAGCATCAAAGCTGATTATCACACCCACGACAAGGTCTGTTTCACCCATTGAGCATAAGATAACCATTGTTTTGTCAAAGCCAGTGTGGAAACAAACATGGTGCTAGGGGCCCACAGAAGGCTATCGTCACTTACTTATCAGTAGGCTGGGACTGACCTGTGACCTTGCTGTGTGTGCAGGTTAGGAGCCTTTTTTGTGATTGCTACCTTTGGAATTGTTTTACATCCAACATTTTCATTTTGAGGTGTTCTGTTTGGATAGACACACAGTGAAGTATTTTTGAGTATTAGAATCACCTGGGAAGGTTTTCAAATACCCTGCAGTCCAGTCCCCAGTACTGACCAAATAAATGAGAATCTCTAGGTGTGTGTGTGTGTGACCCTGATAGTCTAAGAAAATTCTCAGGTGATCCTAATGTGCAGTCAGCTTGAGAACCACTGTTCAACCTCATCCTCCTGAGGGTCACTCACAAAGCCTGGGTCTCACAAACTCTCACAAATTGCTTTTGAGACTCAGACAGGCAAAATCTGAGGACTCAAGTGGGAACAGACATTTCAATGGAAGCGGAGGTCCTGGTGTGCATTACACCACCGTGCACCAGGAAGAACAGAATCAGGGACACCATCCATGATCCTTTGGCTTGGCTGCCTGACTTTGGGGGCGGGTCCAGTGGAGTCAAGTCTTTAAAATCAGAGAAATAAATCACTATTTTCTATTCTTTCTGCTCTGACCAACTCCCTTTGAAGGTATAGAGTGGAGAAGGTGTTGCTAGCCTTTTTTCTCAGGCTAGCAACACCGTCTCCACTGTATACCTTCAAGAATCAAGTCAAAGGTCACCTCCTCCTCCAGGAAGCCTTCCTGACTCCCTCCTCTGGGACTAACAATTCTATTTTTCGTTGGGTTGCTTGTACATAGTACTATAATTATTTGCCTGTCACCTCCTCCCCCTTCCACAAGGCTCTGCACAGATTAGAAAATGCTCTAGATCCAAATGCACATAGCATTCACCTTGTATCTAATGGCTGGCACTGCTCCTGGACCAAAGGCAACAATTAATTCAGGGAAGAAATCAGAAAGCAAAGAAAGAACAGAAGAATTAAGATTGCTTTACCTTTCAGTAGAAGTTTTAAAAATATACCATTTTGCTATTCCAACGGTAATACCGACACATTTTGAAAGATCAAAAATTCATAAAGAATAAGATTAAAGTAATCTGTAACCTTGTCATTTAAGATAACTATCACCAAACATTTATGAAACTAGTTTCACCTAAGTTGGCTGCAATCTAGTCATATCATTTAGTATCCTGATTTTTCTAGCTCTTTCTTCCCATGTTAGTAAAGGTCTTAGAAATGCAATTTTAATGGCTGCATAGTATGCATTGCATGGATGTAATGTAACACGGCCTCCCTCCAAGTCGGAACAGCATCAAGTGTCTCTACTGTAAATGACGTGCATAACTCTCCGTCTGCATCCCTGACAGCTGCCTTAGGTCAACTGTGCATTCTACTTTTCCAGCCTGGATTAAAAATGAAAGTCATTTAGACAAAGGCTGAGTTTACCTCCATGACTCAACTTTCAGCCAATCAGAGAGACATCATTATAATATGAACAATAACACCAGGGAGGTTCATACTCAGACAATCAAGCAGATGAGATCCAAAGGGCAGCATGCGCCCAGGGCTAAAGCTCCGAAGGCAGGAAGGAATAGGAGAGAAGAAGGAAGGGAACCGGTGAACACAGGAGGAAGTGGGAAGAGAGCCGTTGCATTGGGGAGATTGCAATGTGTGACAGACAAAATACTATGAATTCTTGAATGGAAAACCAATTGGCTCTGGGGACTGGCACCCAAATCACAATAAAAAAAGTTTTGCTTGTTTTAAAAAAAGAAAAGAAAAATGAAGACAATCTTTCCTTCATTTTTCAAATTATTCCCCCGATCCCATCTGCCATTGCTGGGGGGAATCCAGCTCCCTCCTCTTGGAGTCCAAAGAAGTCAGCCAGCCCTGCCTTGGTGGAGAGAGGGAGTACTGACGGTTGCTGGCATCATTGCGTGGGTTGTTGGCACCTAGTGTGGCTGTTGACCCTTGGTCTTGTTTGACTACCTGCAGGCTGTCTGCTGCAGCAATGCCATCCATGCCCCACGTCTGTTTGTGGGCCACTTGGGCACAAGCTTAGCTCCCAGGTCACAGCTGTCTGCTCACATTCGTTTTGTCCTCCATTAAAGCCAAACTCTGAGCCGTAGGCGGCTTCCAGTCTTACTGTGCCAAATGAGCCTTCCCACGAACACCCAGGTTTTGGAATGCCCAGATCAGAGTTACCCTTCTCATTTTGAGGTTGCATTTGGTCTCTGGGATATTTTTAGGTGAACTTGGCATCAATCAGATAACCCCTTACACACAAGATATAGCTGTTATGGATTGAACTGTGTCCCCCAAAAGTGTGTTGTAAATCCTATCACTCTATTTGTGGCTGTAATCCCATTGGATAGTAGGGTTTTCTTTGTTAATGAAGCCATAGGCAATGACTGTAGGGCGTGTTTTAAACCCACTCAGTAAATGCATCCTCTGTGATCCCTCAAATACCTTTCCTACGCAGAGGACCATGACCTTAAACATCTGCTACTCAGTTGCTCAGGACCTGCCTATATTCCCCAAAATTTCCAACACCCACAATAAAGAGAAGCACTGGCCCATTATGCAGAGGTGAAGAACACTCACACAGCTCAGAATCAACCTCCCCAGGTATGGTTACAGCAGAGGAGACATTTTTGTCCATGAAGACATGATGTTCTTCCAGATCCAGGAGCAGTAGAGTAGGAGGCCTGCATCCATCAGCTCGAACCTGTGATAAACCCAGGCATGATCAGCTGTTTCTCTTGTCTCTGAAGGCGTGATGAAGGACTTGGGGTGCAAACTGGGAAATGTAAGTACAGAAATAGAGTTGGTCTGTGTATAGGCCTGTGTGTTTTTCAATGTTCACCATGCAAAATAAGAGTCAGTAATTACAGTAGGAGCAGCACCAGGACTGAGGGTTGCAAGCTGGGTGTATAGTTGGGACTGGTGGATTCTATTCTAGCAACACTATTAACTGGGTTGCAAGCATGGCTCAACCTGCAACTTGATTTGCCCCATTTCAAGCCTCTGTGTCTAGGTTTCTGATGTTGCTGTAGTGCATTCACCTGGCTCCATGCCCATGAGGGGGGCAAACCAGTCGAGCGTCTCCGAGTTCCTCCTGCTGGGGCTCTCCAGGCAGCCCCAGCAGCAGCTCCTCTTCGTGCTCTTCCTGAGCATGTACCTGGCCACAGTCCTGGGCAACGTGCTCATCCTCCTGGCCATCAGCACAGACTCCCGCCTGCACATCCCCATGTACTTCTTCCTCAGCAACCTGTCTTTCATGGACATCTCCTTCTCCTCCACCATTGTCCTCAAGATGCTGCAAAACCATGTAGTTGGGAGTCAGGCCATCTCCTTCTCAGCATGTCTGACTCAGCTTTATTTTGTCATTGTGTTTGCCTACATGGACAATTTCCTCCTGGCCGTGATGTCCTATGACCACTTTGTGGCTGTGTGTCACCCCTTACACTACACAACAAAGATGACCCCTCAGCTCTGTGTGTTGCTGGTCACTGGGTCCTGGGTCATTGCCAACCTGAATGTTCTGTTGCACACCCTGCTGATGACTCGACTCTCGTTCTGTGCAGACAATATGATCGCCCACTTCTTCTGTGATGTGCTTCCTCTCCTGAAACTCTCCTGCTCTGACACGTACATCAATGACATGCTGATTCTTCTTGTAGCAGGGCTGTTAATGATCGCACCATTCATCTGCATCCTCATCTCCTACATCTTTATTGCTTGTGCAGTCCTGAGAGTCCCAACCACAAAGGGGAAATGGAAGGCCTTCTCCACCTGTGGCTCCCACCTGGCTGTGGTTTCCCTCTTCTACGGCACCATCATTGCTGTGTATTTCAAACCTTCATCCACCCACTCAGCTGAGACAGACACCGCAGCTACTGTGTTATACACAGTGGTGACCCCCATGATGAACCCGTTCATCTACAGCCTCAGGAACAAGGACTTGAAAGGGGCTCTACGAACACTGATCGGCAGAAAGAGGTTTCCTATCTGATGAAGGCATTAAAGCTGAATCTCATTCTGAAGCAAAGGTCTTTGTCACCAATTGGTATAAGGTAACAGTTGTTCAGTCGAAGCCAGTCTAGAAACAAATGTAGTGAAAGGGGCACACCGAAGGCTATAGTTTCTTATATAGCAGTAGACTGGGATTGACCTGTAACCTTGCTATGTGTGCCACGTGAGGAGATTTCTCTTTCTTTTCTCTCTCTCAGACTCTCTTATTTTAAAATTGTGTTTTAGGTGCAAGTATATAGAGCAGAGTTTGTTTTACATTCAACACTTCATGTACATTTGGTTTCTGTCCCCAGTTACCATCCCCAACCCTAACTCACTCTCCTCCCCTCCCTGCCCAGTAACCACCACCCGTGCCCCACATAGTTATGCCCTCCTGTGTGTCCTGCATTTCCTCCGTGTGAATGTTGCCCTCTGTTGCCCCATGGTCAATTGCTCCAAGGGATGCACTTCCATAGAGTATGTGGGTGTGTCACCCTGGGTTGAAAGGTCTGCGTGTACACCTTATTTGCTCTTGAGCTAAGAGCCAGCCCCTGGGAGTGAGTTTTATTCCAGGCCTGAAGTGTATCCAAGGCCTTTCTTTTGGATTACTACCTTTTGAATTATTTCACACCCAACATTTGCCTTTTTAGGTGTTCTGTTAGGACAGACACAAATTAAAGTATTTTTGAACATTAGAATCACCTGGGAAGGTTTTCATGCACCCTGATGTCCAGTGCCCAGTA
>NW_006921648.1:1869082-1869625 GCF_000298275.1 Orycteropus afer afer
AAAAGTTGACTGTAGTCTATTTATATCATTCTGTATCCTGATTTTTCCACTTCCTTCTTCACATGTCAGTAAAGGTCTTGGAATGTGATTTTAATGCCTGCATAGTAATTTATCACTTGTTTGTAATTCAATTTATGTTTCTCCAACTCTGAGTATCTTCAAGTGTCTCTACTATAAATAACACTGCTGACAACACCTGTGGGTTTCCTTCTTCGTCTGCACCCCTTGTTACTACTGTAGGTGACCTGTGAATGCCTCTTCTCCAGCTGAATTGAAAATAAGGTCGTGCAGATGCCCTTCAAGCCTAGAACTGAACTCAGCTCTGTGGCTCAACTTTCAGCTAAATGATAAGCTTCAAATGTGAACAGCAACATCAGGGAGGGATGTACACCTTAGAACAATGCAACAAATGAGACCAAAAGGGGGCCATTTGTCAGGGACAAAGCTCGGAAGGCATGAAGTGATAGGACAGATGGACAAAGGAAATGGGAAACAGGGAGGACGTGGGAAGAGAGCCGTTACACTGTGGGGATTGCAACCAGT
>NW_006921648.1:1871798-1877781 GCF_000298275.1 Orycteropus afer afer
GGATTGCAGGTATTTTGTATCACTCCACCTGCCATTTCTAGGTGGGTCCAGCACCTCCTTCTTGGCGTCCTGGCTCTCTAGAAGCTCATTCAGTCCAAAGGGCCAGCCAGTCCTGCTTCCCCCACAAGGTGGAGAGTATTGAGGTTCATTGGAATGAATCCTTGAGTTTCTGGCACACAGTGTGGCTGCTGGTCCTTGGGCTTGTTTGATCCCTGCAGGCCGGCCAACTGCTGCACCGACACCCACAGCTCACGGCTCTTTTAGGGCCACCGTGGGTTCACCTTTGCCTTTCAAGTCACAACCGTGTGGGGCACATTCACTCTGTCCTCCATTAAAACCTGACTCAGAACTATAGGTGGCTTTTCCCACAGGGGCTTCCAGTCCATCGTGTCAAACCAGTGCTCCCTGGGAACAGGCAGAAAGCAGAACACGCAGCTCAAATTGATTCTCCTCGTCTTGAGACCCCCTCGGAGTTCTTGGAATCATTTTATGGGAAATTTACATAAATTTCCCTCCTCCCAAGTTATAGGTGTTATGGGTTGAACTCTGTCCCTCAAAAATGTGTGTTGTAAATCCTAAACCTACGCTGTGGATGCATACCACTTGCGAATTGGGATTTCATTGTCAATTAGGCCATATCAGTGTAGAGTGTGCTGTAAATCCACTCACTTTTGAGCTATAAAAAGATCAGTTCAGGCACAAAAGAGCAAGCACACATGGAGGGAAGGTCCGAGTGATGCTGGCTGATGGTTAAAGTGCTGTGTCAGCTTGTCTGGACCATGATTCTCAGTGCTCTGTCAGGTGTATAATGATGTAATTTAGCTTTGATGTAATGATGTACTTGGGCAGCTAGGTAATGATATAATGATCCTTCATTTCTACATATGCCAAATTTTCCATATGGTCCTAGCATTCGGAACTTGGCCATGCACATGGGTGAGAAGTAGGTGCATTGGGATGAAAATACATACAGGTAAACGTACATCCCTACAATCACTTCTGCTGGCGTGATCCAGGGATGCTGATCACAGTTAGGCTGTGGAATCGCTCTCACTCCTTTCCCAAGTTATTCCACCATCGTTGACATAATCATAGGCTTCTAAGCATATGGTCCTCTGGCCCCTTTCCTCCCCGTCTGGTGACCACTAGTAACCTGTGGTTGCCATATATTTGGTTATCTCATATGAGTGAGATAATACAATTTTTCCTTTTATGACTCAATAGGTGTTACTTCTTAAACATTGGTGTTGACTGCATAATGTGCATGAACTTGGGGGACATTATGCTGAGGGAAATAAATCAATCACAGAAGGACAAATATGGTATTAGTTCATTATTGTAAAAGTCAAGGAAAGGTTTATCTATGGAAGGACATTTTCTTTGTTGGTTACCAGGGGTAGGAGGGGAGGGGAGGGAATGCTGTTAGATAGATAGACATAAGTATTTATTTGGGTGAAGAGAAGGGCAATGTATGAAATGTGAGTGAGCAACATGGTGCCATTGAGGAAGAGGAAGACATAGAGCGGTACATGGGAGGTACAGACAACAAAGATGAACTCTTTTGCACATACAGTACTGTGTTGTCAGTGAAGGCAAACATGGATATACAGGTGGATAAATGGGTGGACAGGCTGAACTAGTAGGTATGTCTATGAAGTGGGGACTGTACCCAAGACCATGTGTAGGACTGGCAGATAAAGTTTCTATAAGTTTATTGGTATGATCTGAATTCCCAGGTGTATAGTAGAGCTGACAAGGGGCAAGGCTGTAGTCACTTCTTGGCCACAGCCAGCTACCCAGAGGGACCGAGTAGTTGAACCTGTGGGCTCAGGACCATAGTTGCAGGAGACATCAAGCTCAATTGGCCTAACATACTACACAAAACATTGTTCCACCTCCTACCTTGGTGACTAGCGACTGGGATCTTAAAAGCTTGCAAACAGCCATCTAGATGCAATGATGGGTCTCTCCTCGTCCAGAGCAAAGAGAATGAAGAAAACCAAAGATTCATGGAAACAATTAGTCCAAGCAACTGGTACACCATGTGATCCTCAGCCTATATGACTATGAGACCAGAAGAACTAGATGGTGCCTGGCAATCACTGCCAACCACTTGGAGTGGGATCTATGTAGGAGATCCTGGATAGAGATGGAGAACAATGTGGAACAAAACTCAAAATCATTTACAGAAAAAAAAAAAAAGGGGGTGGACCAGATTTGCTGTTCTGATAGAGCCTGTTGGAACCACTGAGACTATGGTCCCTAGCTGCCCTTCAGATCTGGAATCGAACCCACACTGTGGCTTCCAGCCTAACAAAACACAGGCATATGAGTTAACATTTGTCTGAGGTAGATCCACCCCTGGGAGCTCTGGTAGCATAGTGGCTAAGACACTTGCCTGCTAACCAGACGGCTGGCGGTTCAAACCCACCAGCCACTCCTCGGAAGGAAGGTTGGGCAATCCTACTTCCGTAGTGATACTGCCTCGGAAACCCAAGGAGGGGTCGCTATGAGTCGGGTTTGACTCGACGGCACATAACAACAACAACAGATACACTCCTTGGAGAGAACAATCATGGGAGAAACAAGGGCTGTGTGTGCACAGAGAGACAGCTCAGAGGGCAGCAGTGCATGGAGGATGGACACAGGGAAGAGGTAACTATTGGGAGGAAGTGAGAGGGGAGCTGTTGCATTCTCATAAATTGTAGTCAATGTCATGAGACAAAGTGTATGCAAACTGATGTATGGAAAGTGAATTTGCTCTGTAAATGTTCACCTAAATCACAATTTAAAAAAATTGTGTTGAAAAAATACATAGCCAAACATGTACGAATTCTGCAATTGCTGTGTGTACAATTCAGTGTCATCGACTCCATTCTTCACGTCGTATAGTCAGCTCTCCCCCTTCTTTTCTAGATTATTCCCCACCATGAACATGAACTCACTGCCCCCAAGCTTCCTGCCTAATCTTTTTCAATATTCTTTTCATGAAATCCTCTTCTGCTAAAATGGACCAGGGCTGGAGTGTGTTATTTGCAGCTGAGACCCCTTACAGAAAAATATTGAAGTGCAGCCAAGCATCAGGAAAGGACTAACCCCAGAACTAGAAAACCAGGAGGAGTTCCTTGGACTAATCTCTTCTCTTCTCTGTGTGTTTCCTTCTGAAGCCCCTCTCTGCAGTCCCCTCTGCTCCTCAGTCCATGGGCAGTCAATGAAGCAGGAGAAGAGGGTTGGGTTTACACATTACAGTCAAGCCACAGAATGATATGCACTGGCGGACCCACAATCCCAGTTCCAAATACCCTGGTCAACTCAGCTATGGCGAAGGGGGAGGTCATAAAGGATAACATGACCTTGGGGCCACACCCCACTGTGACTGCATGGAGTAGGGGCTTCCACTCTGATAAAAGGTTAAAGCATGTGGGTTTGAAGGGAATCCTAAAAGGGTCTATTGTTTTCATTAGGTGCCTTCAGGTCGGTTCTGACTCAGGGGGAGCTCTTCTGCAACAGAAAGAAGCACTGCCCCCCTCCCCCCACACCGTCCTCACAATCCTCGCTGTTTGAGCCTCTTGTTGCAGCCACTGTGTCAACCCACCTGGTTGAGGTCTTCACTTTTCACGGACCCTCTACTTTAATAAGCATGATTCCTTCTCCAGACCCTGTTCTTCCTGACAACATGACCAACATACGGGAGACAAAGTCCCCCCATTCTTGATCTGGAGGAGTATTCTGGTTGTACTTCTCCAAGACCAATTTGGTCATGCTCTCAGCACTTCATGGTATACTGAATATTCTTCACCAACACCAGGATTGCAAGGCATCAATTTTCATTGGTCTTCCTGATTCACAGTCCAGGTTTTGTGTGCATATCAGATGAATGAAAATACTATGGCTTGGGTCAGATACACCTGAGTCCTCAAAGTGATGTCTTTGCTTTGTAGTACTTTAAGGAGGTATTTTGCAACAGATTTGCCCAATGCAGTATGTTATTTGATTTCCAGACTGGTGCTTTCATGAGCGTTGACTGTGGATCCAAGTAAAATGAAATCCTTGACAATGTCAATCTTTTCCCCATTTCTCATAATGTTGCTAACGGGTCCAGTTGTAAGGAGCAGAATGGCTGTACTTCTTCCAGGACAGATTTGTAAGTTCTTTTCACAGTCTATGGTACTTTCAGCATTCTTCACCAGCACAACTCAAAAGCATCAATTCATCTTCAGTCTTCCTCATTCATTGTCCAGCTCTCACATGCATTGAGGCTATTGAAAATACCATGGCTTGTGTTAGGCTCACCTTAGTCCTCAAGGAGATATCTTTGCTCTTCAGCACTTCAAAGAGGTCCTTTGCAGCCGAATTGCCCAGTGCTGTATGTTGTCTGATGTCCTGACTGCTGCCTCCATTGGAGTCAATTGTAGATCTAAGCAATGTGAAGTCTTTGCCAACTTCAATCTTTTCTCCATTTATCGTGATGCTGCTTATAGGTCCAGTTGTGAGGATTTTTGTTTTCTTTATATTAAGGTGTAATTCATACTGCAGACCGTAGTCTTCAGTCTTCATCAGTAAGGACTTCAAGTCATCTTCTCTTTCAGCAAGCAAAGTTGTGTCATCAGCATATGGCAGGTTGTTAATGAATTTTCCTCCAAGCTGGATGTCATGTTCTTCTTGATAGAGTCCAGATTTTCGGATTATTTGCTCAGCACATATATTCGGTAATTATGGTGAAATAATACAACCGTGACACTCTTCCTTCATGATTTTTAAACCATGCAATGTTTACCCTGAAGCTGGTCTCCCAAATTTTTAATATCTGGTTCTGCTTTAACCATACTCATCTTCTCATTTGTAATCTCTTCTGTATACTTTCAATATGCTGTATTTTTTGGTATTTACTCAAGAACATCAAGGATCTTTGTGTATGATATTTGTAGTCTCTTGTGTGGACTCTCATGTACAGCCAACTCCACAAGGCCAGTGGGCTTCTCAAGCAGTGCTAATGAGCCAATGGCATGTCACCTTCTAGTGAAGAAAAATGACTTAATAACTGAATTTCCACATCCCTGGAAACAAAATTAGAAGAGCTAAGAAATTTTTCCTGAGATTTGTCTCCACCAAGATGGTTCTACATCTAAGATCTTCAAGCTTTGACCCAAAAATTACATGTAAATCTTAGGTAATATTTGTCATTATTATTTGGTCCAAAGGGACCAAAAGATGGGTGGGACAATTACTGTCTTCTTGTCTCTAATGAGGCTCTCAGGGAGTCTTGTCCCAGTGGCTATGGAGGCTCCAGCAAATGCTTCCTCTGTGATCCCTCCAACACCTTTCCTACCCAGAGGACTATCATGCTGAACCCCTGCTACTCAGCTTCTCAGGAACTGCTTATATTTCCCAAAATTTCCAACACCCACAATAAAGAGAAGCACTGGCCCGTTACGTGGAGGTGAAGGACACACACACAGCTCAGAACCAACCTCCCAGGTATGGTTACAGCAGAGGAGACATTTTTGTCCATGAAGACATGACGTTCTTCCACATCCAGGAGCAGGAGAGTAGGAGGCCTGCATCCATCAGCTCGAACTTGTGATAAACCCAGGCATGATCAGCTGTTTCTCTCATCTCTGAAGGCGTGATGAAGGACTTGGGGTGCAAACTGGGAAATGTAAGCACAGAAATAGAGTTGGTCTGTGTATAGGCCTGTGTGTTTTTCAATGTTCACCGTGCAAAATAAGAGCCAGTGATTACAGTAGGAGCAGCACCAGGACTGAGGGTTGCAAGCTGGGTGTATAGTTGGGACTGGTGGATTCTATTCTAGTGACACTATTAACTGGGTTGCAAGCATGGCTCAACCTGCAACTTGATTTGCCCCATTTCAAGCCTCTGTGTCCAGGTTTCTGAAGTTGCTGTATTGCATTAACCTGGCTCCATGCACATGAGAGGGGAAAACCAGTCGAGCGTCTCCGAGTTCCTCCTCCTGGGGCTCTCC
>NW_006921648.1:1878966-1894310 GCF_000298275.1 Orycteropus afer afer
TCCCCAATTACCATCCCCAACCCTAACTCACTCTCCTCCCCTCCCTGCCCAGTAACCACCACGCGTGCCCCACATAGTTATGCCCTCCTGTGTGTCCTGCATTTCCTCCGTGTGAATGTTGCCCTCTGGTGCCCCGTGGTCAATTGCTCCAAGGGATGCCCTTCCATAGAGTATGTGGGTGTGTCACCCTGGGTTGAAAGGTCTGCATGTATGTCTTATTTACTCTTGGGCTAAGAGCCAGCCCTTGGCAGTGAGTTTTATTCCAGGCCTGAAGTGTATCCAAGGCCTTTCTTTTGGATTACTACCTTTTGAATTATTTCACACCCAACATTTGCCTTTTTAGGTGTTCTGTTAGGACAGACACAAATTAAAGTATTTTTGAACATTAGAATCACCTGGGAAGGTTTTCATGCACCCTGATGTCCAGTGCCCAGTACTGACCAAATAAGTCAGAATCTCTGGGGGTGGGGTGACCCTGACCGTTTAAGGAAATTCTCAGGTGATCCGAATGTGCAGTCTGGTTGAGAACCACTGGTGTATCTTATACTCCTTTATATGTCCTCATGATGGTAAGTCATGAGTTTTTTGGGTCTCAAAATGTCTCACAAATTACTCCTGTGATTTAGACAAAAGGACGGCAGGGTGAAATGTGCAGACCCAAGTGGGTAAAATCATTTCAATGGAAGCAGAGGGCCTGGTCGGCTTTGTGGCCCAGAGTACCAACAGGTGAAGAAGCACAGAACGGTTGAAATCCTTCATGACCCTCTGGCTTGGCTGCCTGCCTTTTCGGGAAGGGTCCAGCAGGGGTCATGTCTTTGATATCAAGGGAGTAAATCAATATTTGTGTTATCTGCCCTGGCCAATTGTCTTTGCTTTGTTTTCAGGCTGCCAATCCCTTCCCGACTCCACACCTTCAGGAACCAAGTCAAAGGTCACCTCCTCCATGGAGCCATTGGACCCCTCTGTGGGACCCACGGTCTGTTTTCCTTTGGGCTCACCGCACTTGGTACTGGAAGCCTTTCCCTTTCTGCTCTTCCCTCTACAGATCATGAGTCCCTAGGTCCAACTGCACGTGCTATTTCCTGTGTCTCTCATGGCTGGCACCTCTCCTGGGCCAACGGCAACAATCAACGTAGAGTGAAAAAAAAAAAAGTGTAGATGAATAGTACCTTCATTTCTTATTTTAGAAAGAGTTTTTAAAATACAACATTTTGCTATTCCAAATGTAGCACCTGCACACTGTGGAGGATCACACATCACAAAGAAGATTAAAATAACCTACAACCTTGCTCCTCAAGATATCTGTAGTTAGATATTTATGGGCATAGTTTTATAAAAGTTGACTGTAGTCTATATCATTCTGTATCTTGATTTTTCCACGTCCTTCTTCACATGTCAGTAAAGGTCTTGGAATGTGATTTTAATGGCTCAATCGTAATTCATCACTTGTTTGTAATTCAATTTATCTTTCTTCCTTCTTCATATGTCAGTGAAGATCTTGGAACGTGATTTTAATGGCTCAATAGTAGTTCATCACTTGTTTGTAATTCAATTTATCTTTCTCCAACTCTGAGTATCTTCAAGTGTCTCTATGATAAATAACACTGCTGGCAATACCTGTGGGTTTCCTTCTTTGTCTGCACCCCTCGTTATTACTGTAGGTGACCTGTGAATGGCTCTTCTCCAGCTGAATTGAAAATAAGGTCGTGCAGATGCCCTTCAAGCCTGGAACTGAACTCAGATCTGTGGCTCAACTTTCAGCTAAATGATAGGCTTCAAATGTGAACAGTAAACATCAGGGAGGGATGTACGCCTTAGAACAATGCAACAAATGAGACCAAAAGGGGGCCATTTGTCAGGGACAAAGCTTGGAAGGCATGAAGTGATAGGACAGATGGACAAAGGAAATGGGAAACAGGGAGGACGTGGGAAGAGAGCCGTTACACTGTGGGGATTGCAACCAGTGTCACAAACCAAATGTGTATGAACTGTGGAGCGGAAAAGCAGTGTGCTCTGTAAACTTCCACTCAAATCACAAGAAAAGGTTTTTATTTTTTAAAATAAAAACAAAACAAATAAAAATTAAGGTCTTCATTCCTTTATTTCTTCAGTTACTACCACCTGCCATTTCTCTCTTTTCTTTTAATGTGAAATTTTTTGTTTTTTAATTTTAAGAGCTTGTTTTACATTCAGCGTTACATGGACATTGAGTTTCACTCCCCATTCACCATGTCCAACCCTAACCCAGTCTCCTCTCCCCACTACCCTGTAACCCTCTCCCTGTGCCCCTCATATTTATGCACTCCTGTTTGTCCTGCATATCCTCAATTTGAAGTTGGTCCTCTGGTGTCCCGTAGTCTATTGCTCTAAGGGATGTATTACCATAGAGTATGTGGGTGCATCATCCTGGGTAGAGTGGTCTGTGTGTACATCTTGTTAACTATTGGGCTGAGAGCCAGCCCCTAGGGGTACATTTTATTCCAGGTGCAGAATGTATTCCAGGGCCAGAGTATTGGAGGTCTCATCAGACTCTATCTGACCAGCAATTCTGGTCATTATTGAGTTTTGGGATTTTGTTCCACATTTTCCTCCCCCTCTATCCAGGATCTCCAGATCTGATCCTTTCCTGCATGATTGACATTGGTAGCTGGGCACCATCTAGTTCTTCTGGCCTTGACAGCCATTGTGTCCTAGGGTTGATTGCTTCCAAATGCCCTTGTTTTTTGCACTCTTCAATGGTTGTGATGCTAGGAGACCATTAGCTGCATCTTAGGCGGCCACTTGTAAGCTTTTAAGACCCCGGTCGCTAATCGCCGATGTAGAATGCAGAGCAAGGCTTTTATGTATTTTGTTGTGCCAATTGAGTCTGGTGTCTCCCAGTACTATGGTCCTGAGACGGTAGATCTATTGGATCTCTCTCCCATAGTGTCTGGGTGTCTGTGAGGGATGACTCTGTGTCTGTCTTCTATTGTTTTTGGAAGGATTGCAGGTATTTTGTATCACTCCACCTGCCATTTCTAGGTGGGTCCAGCGCCTCCCTCTTGGCGTCCTGGCTCTCTAGAAGCTCATTCAGTCCAAAGGGCCAGCCAGTCCTGCTTTCCCCACAAGGTGGAGAGTACTGAGGTTCATTGGAACGAATGCTTGAGTTGCTGGCACACAGTGTGGCTGCTGATCCTTGGGCTTGTTTGACCCCTGCAGGCCTGCCAACTGCTGCACCGACACCCACAGCCCATGGCTCTTTTAGGGCCACCGTGGGTTCACCTTTGCCTTTCAAGTCACAACTGTGTGGGGCACATTCACTTTGTCCTCTATTGAAGCCTGACACAGAATTACAGGTGGCTTCTCCCACAGGGGCTTCCAGTCCATCGTGTCAAACCAGTGCTCCCTGGGAACATCCAGAAAGCAGAACGTGCAGCTCAAATTGATTCTTCTCGTCTTGAGACCCCCTTGGAGTTCTTGGAATCGTTTTATGGGAACTTTACATAAATTTCCCTCCTCCCAAGATATAGGTGTTATGGGCTGAATTGTGTCCCTCAAAAATGTGTGTTGTAAATCCTAACCCCACGTTGTGGATGCATCTCACTTGGGAATAGGGATTTCACTGTCAATGAGGCCATATCCACGCAGAGTGTGTTGTAAATCCACTCACTTTTGAGCTCTACAAAAGAGCAGCTCAGGCACCAAAGAGCAAGCACACATGGAGGGAAGGTCTGAGTGATGCTGGTTGTGCCGGTTCAGGTGCTGTGTCAGCTTGTCTGGACCATGATTCTCAGTGGTCTGTCAGTTGTATAATGATGTAATTTAGCTTTGATGTAATGATGTACTTGGGCAGCTAGGTAATGATGTAATGATCCTTCATTTCTACATAATTCCAAATTTTCCATATGGACCTAGCATTCGGAACTTGGCCATGTACACAGGTGAGAAGTGGCTGCATTGGGATGAAAATACATACAGGTAAACGTACATCCCTACAATCACTTCTGCTGGTGTGATCCAGGGATGCTGATCACAGTTAGGCTGTGGAATCGCTCTCACTCTCTTTCCCAATTTATTCCACCATCATTGATATAATCATAGGCTTCTAAGCATATGGTCCCCCTGGCCCTTTCCTCCCCATCTGGTGACCACTAGTAATCTGTGGTTGCCATATATTTGCTTATTTCATATGAGTGAGATAATACAATTTTTCCTTTTGTGACTCAATAGGTGTTACTTCTTAAACATTGGTGTTGACTGCATAACGTGGATCAACTTGGGGGACATTATGCTGAGGGAAATAAATCAATCACAGAAGGACAAATATGGTATTAGTTCGTTATTGTAAAAGTCAAGGTAAGGTTTATCTATGGAAGGAAATTTTCTTTGTTGGTTACCAGGGGTACGAGGGGAGGGGAGGGAACACTGTTAGATAGATAGACATAAGTATTTATTTGGATGAAGAGAAGGGCAATGTACCAAATGTGAGTGATCAACATGGTGCCACTGAGGAACAGGAAGACATAGAGAGGTACATGGAAGGTACAGACAACAAAGATGAACGCTTTTGCACATACAGTACTGCATTGTCAGTGAAGGCAAACATGGATATACGGATGGGTGGACAGGCTGAACTAGTAGGTATGTCTATGAAGCGGGGACTGTACCCAAGACCATGTGTAAGATTGGCAGATAAAGGTCCTATAAGTTTATTTGTATGATCTGAATTCCCAGGTGTATAGTAGAGCTGACAAGGGGCAAGGTTGTAGTCACTTCTTGGCCACAGCCAACTACCCAGAGGGACTGAGTAGTCGAACCTGTGGGCTCAGGACCATAGTTGCAGGAGACATCAAGCTCCATTGGCCTCACATACTACATAAAACATTTTTCCACCTCCTACTTTGGTGACTAGCGACTGGGATCTTAAAAGCTTGCAAGCAGCCATCTAGATGCAACGATGGGTCTCTCCTCGTCCAGAGCAAAGAAGAATGAAGGAAACCAAAGATTCATGGAAATAATTAGTCCAAGCAACTGGTACACCATGTGATCCTCAGCCTATATGACTATGAGACCAGAAGAACTAGATGGTGCCTGGCAACCACTGCCAACCACTTGGAGTGGGATCTATGTAGGAGATCCTGGATAGAGATGGAGAACAATGTGAACAAAACTCAAAATCATTTAGAGAGAACAAAAGGCGGGGTGGGTGGACCAGGTTTGCTGTTCTGATAGAGCCTCGTGGAACCACTGAGACTATGGTCCCTAGCTGCCCTTCAGGTCTGGAATTGAACCCACACTGTGGCTTCCAGCCTAACAAAATACAGGCATATGAGTTAACATTTATCTGAGGCAGACACACTCCTTGGAGAGAACAACCATGGGAGAAACAAGGGCTGTTTATGCAGAGGGAGACAGCTCAGAGGGCAGGAGTGCATGGAGGACAGACACAGGGAAGAGGTAACTATTGGGAGGAAGTGAGAGGGGACCTGTTGCATTGTGGTAAATTGGAGTCATTGTCATGAAACAAAGTGTATGTGAACTGATGTATGGAAAGTGAATTTGCTCTGTAAATGTTCACCTAAATCACAATTAAAAAAAACATGGTGTTGAAAATATACACAGCCAAACATGTACTAATTCTGCTATTTCTGTGTGTACAATTCAGTGCCAATGATTCCATTCTCCATGTCGTACAGTCAAGTCTCCCCCTTCTTTTCTAGATTATTCCTCACCATGAACATGAACTCACTGCCCCCAAGTTTCCTGCCTAATCTTTCTCAATATTCTTTTTATGAAATCCTCTTCTGCTAAAGTGGGCCAGGGCTGGAGTGTGTTATTTGCAGCTGAGACCCCTTACAGAAAAATATTGAAGTGCAGCCAAGCATCAGGAAAGGACTAACCCCAGAACTAGAAAACCAGGAGGAGTTCCTCAGACTAATCCCTTCTCTTCTCTGTCGGTTTCCTTCTGAAGCCCCTCTCTGCAGTCCCCTCTGCTCCTCAGTCCATGGGCAGTCAACGAAGCAGGCAGAAGCAGGTTGGGTTTACACATTACAGCCAAGCCACAGAATGATATGCACTGGCGGCCCCACAATCCCAGTTCCAAATACCCTGGTCGACTCAGCTATGGCAAAGGGGGAGGTCATAAAGGATAACATGACCTTGGGGCCACACCCCATTGTGACTGCATGGACTAGGGGCTTCCACTCTGAGAAAAGGTTAAAGCATGTGGGTTTGAAGGGAATCCTGAAACGGTCTGTTGTTTTCATTGGGTGCCATCAGGTCGGTTCTGAATCAGGGGGTGCTCTTCTCCAACAGAAGGAAGCACTGCCCCACCTCCCCGCACCGTCCTCACAATCCTCGCTGTTTAGCCCCTTGTTGCAGCCACTGTGTCAACCCACCTGGTTGAGGGTCTTCACTTTTCACCGACCCTCTACTTTAATAAGCATGATTCCTTTTCCAGACCCTGCCCTTCCTGACAACATAACCAACATATGGGAGACAAAGTCCCCCCATCCTTGATTCTGAGGAGTATTCTGGTTGTACTTCTCCAAGACCAATCTGGTCATGCTCTCAGCACTTCATGGTATACTGAATATTCTTCACCAACACCAGGATTGCAAGGCATCGATTTTCATTGGTCTTCCTGATTCACTGTCCAGCTTTTGCATACATGAATGAAAATACTATGGCTTGGGTCAGGTACACCTGAGTCCTCAAAGTGATGTCTTTGCCTTTGTTGTACTTTAAGGAGTCCTTTTGCAGCAGAGTTGCCCAATGCTCTATGTTATTTGATTTCTGCACTGCTGCTTTCATGAGCATTGACTGTGGATCCAAGTAAAATGAAATGCTTGACAATGTCAATCTTTTCCCCATTTCTCATGATGTTGCTTACGGGTCCAGTTGTAAAGACTTTTGTTTTCTTTATGTTCAGGTATGATCTCTACATGAGTCTATAGTATTTGTTCTTCATCAGTGAGAGCTTCAAGTCCTCTTCACTTTCAGTAGGCAATGTTATGTCATCTGCATATCACAGAGTGCTAATGAGACTTCCTCCAATCCTGATGCCACATTCTTCTTAATTTACAAGGGAGTATAGAGTCATTCATCACAGCTCATTGGGCTCTCCCTGGGAAAATGCCCCATCAGACTACGCTTTATCCCAAATGATTGTGTGGACTAAGTCCAGATTTGTAATGTTATCCCAACATTCCTGTCTGCAAAATGGAGAAAACAGGTATCACTAATCATCTCGAAAGATGACTACACATGAGAAAGCAAGGGGTACAAAGCAAACACAGGAATAACCCCAGTTCTGAATATAGGACTTGAGAAGAAAATCAATTTTCTTGTCAAAGATTTCAATAACATGGAAACACCTTAATGATATAGCATTTAATTACATCACTTTCCCCCATTAACACAGTGAGGTCATTGAACCATGATTATAGTGGCCTTTTCCACTGGTTAGTAGGGAGTTCTCCCACTAATGGCTCCCTTGGTTTCCATTGTATCACTTTTCTCACCAGACTTAGTTCATTTTTCAGCCTGAATAATAATTTCTTCAAGTTGTCCACCCTGAAAGTTTTTGGTGTTGTTGTTAAGGGCTGTTGAGTCCTTTCCTAGTCATATCAACCCTCTGCACAGCAGAATGAAATACCCCCAGGTCCCACACCAGCTCCACGATCCCTGCTATACTTGAGCCCACTGCCACAGCCATTGTGTCAATCCACTGCATTGAGGGCCTTCCCCTCTTTCATCTACCCTCCACCTTATAAAGCATGACATCCTTCTCCAGGGAATAGTCCCTTCTGACAACATGACCAAAGTACATGAGACAAAGTCTGGCCATTCTCGTTTCCAAGGAGCAGAATGCTGCACTTCTTGACAACATGACCAAAATAAATGAGACAAAGTCTTCCCATCCTTGATTCTGAGGAGTATTCTGGTTGTACTTCTCCATGACCAATTTGGTCATGCTTTCAGCACTTCATGGTATACTGAATATTCTTCACCAACACCATGATTGCAAGGCATCAATTTTCATTGGTCTTCCTGATTCACTGTCCAGGTTTTGCATGCATATCAGATGAATGAAAATACTATGGCTTGGGTCAGATCCACCTGAGTCCTCAAAGTGATGTCTTTGCTTTGTAGTACTTTAAGGAGGTATTTTGCAGCAGATTTTCCCAATGCAGTATGTTATTTGATTTCCTGACTGGTGCTTTCATGAGCATTGACTGTGGATCCAAGTAAAATGAAATCCTTGACAATGTCAATCTTTTCCCCATTTCTCATAATGTTGCTAACAGGTCTAGTTGTAAGGAGGAGAATGGCTGCACTTCTTCCAGGACAGATTTGTAAGTTCTTTTCGCAGTCTATGTACTTTCAGCATTCTTCACCAGCACGACTCAAAAGCATCAACTCATCTTCAGTCTTCCTTATTCATTGTCCAGCTCTCACAGGCATATGAGGCTATTGAAAATACCATGGCTTGTGTCAGGCTCACCTTAGTCCTCAAGGAGATATCTTTGCTCTTCAGCACTTCAGAGAGGTCCTTTGCAGCCGAATTGCCCAGTGCCGTATGTTGTCTGATGTCCTGACTGCTGCCTCCATTGGCGTCAATTGTAGATCCAAGCAATGTGAAGTCTTTGCCAACTTCAATCTTTTCTCCATTTATCGTGATGCTGCTTATAGGTCCAGTTGTGAGGATTTTTGTTTTCTTTATATTAAGGTGTAATCCATACTGCAGACCGTAGTCTTCAGTCTTCATCAGTAAGGACTTCAAGTCATCTTCACTTTCAGCAAGCAAAGTTGTGTCATCAGCATATGGCAGGTTGTTAATGAATTTTCCTCCAATCCTGATGTCACGTTCTTCTTGATAGAGTCCAGATTTTTGGATTATTTGCTCAGCACATATATTCAGTAATTATGGTGAAATAATACAACCGTGACACTCTTCCTTCATGATTTTTAAACCATGCAGTGTTTACCCTGAAGCTGGTCTCCCAAATTTTTAATATCTGGTTCTGTTTTAACCATACTCATCTCATTTGTAATCTCTTCTGTATACTTTCAGGATGCTGTATTTTTTTGTATTTACTCAAGAACATCAAGGATCTTTGTGTATGATATTCGTAGTCTCTTGTGTGGACTCTCATGTATAGCCAACTCCACAACGCCAGTGGGCTTCTCAAGCAGTGCTAATGAGCCAATGGCATACCACCTTCTAGTGAATTAAAGTGACTTAATAACTGAATTTCCATATCCCTGGAAACAAAACTAGAAGAGCTAAGAAATTTTTCCTGAGATTTGTCTCCACCAAGATGGTTCTACATCTAAGATCTTCAAGCTTTGACCCAAAAATTACATGTAAATCTTAGCTAATCTTTGGCATCATAGTTTGGTCCAAAGGGGCCAAAAGATGGGTGGGACAATTACTGTCTTCTTGTCTCTAATGAGGCTCTCCGGGAGTCTGGTCCCAGTGGCTATGGAGGCTCCAGTAAATGCTTCCTCTGTGATCCCTCCAACACATTTCCTACCCAGAGGACTATCATGCTGAACCCCTGCTACTCACCTGCTCAGGACCTGCCTATATTACCAACATTTCCAACCCACAATAAACAAGCACTGGTCCATTATGTGGAGGTGAAGAACACACAGCTACAGAATTAACCTCCCCAGGTATGGTTACAGCAGAGGAGACATTTTTGTCGATGAAGACATGACATTCTTCCAGATCCAGGAGCAGGAGAGTAGGAGGCCTGCATCCATCAGCTCGAACTTGTGATAAACCCAGGCATGATCAGCTGTTTCTCTTGTCTCTGTAGGCGTGATGAAGGAGGACTTGGGGTGCAAGCTGGGAAACATAAGCACAGAAATAGAGTTGGTCTATGTATAGGCCTGTGTGTTTTTCAATGTTCACCATGCAAAATAAGAGCCAGTGATTACAGTAGGAGCAGCATCAGGACTGAGGGTTGCAAGGTGGGTGTATAGTTGGGATTGGCTGATACTATTCTAGCGACATCATTAACTGGGTTGCATGCATGGCTTGACGCGCAACTTGATTTGCCCCATTTCAAGCCTCTGTGTCTAGCTTTCTGAAGTTGCTGTAGTGCATTAACCTGGCTCCACACCCATGAGAGGGGCAAACCAGTCGAGCGTCTCTGAGTTTTTCCTCCTGGGGCTCTCCAGGCAGCCCCAGCAGCAGCTCCTCTTCGTGCTCTTCCTGAGCATGTACCTGGCCACGGTCCTGGGCAATGTGCTCATCCTCCTGGCCATCAGCACAGACTCCCGCCTGCACATCCCCATGTACTTCTTCCTCAGCAACCTGTCCTTCGTGGATGTCTGCTTCTCCTCCACCACTGTCCCCAAGATGCTGACCAATCACATACTTGGCAGTGAGACCATCTCCTTCTCGGGGTGTCTCACACAGATGTATTTTCTTTTCATGTTCGTGGACATGGACAATTTCCTCCTGGCCGAGATGGCCTATGACCGCTTTGTGGCTGTGTGCCACCCCTTACACTACACAACAAAGATGACCCCTCAGCTCTGTGTGCTGCTGGTCGCTGGGTCCTGGGTCATTGCCAACCTCAATGTTCTATTGCACACCCTGCTGATGGCTCGACTCTCGTTCTGTGCAGACAACACGATCCCCCACTTCTTCTGTGATGTGCTTCCCGTCCTGAAACTCTCCTGCTCTGACACGTACATCAATGACATCATGATTCTCACTGAGGGGGCCCTGATCACAATCACCCCATTTGTTTGTATCCTGATTTCCTACATTTGCATCACTTGTGCAGTCCTGAGAGTGCCATCCACAAAGGGGAAATGGAAGGCCTTCTCCACCTGTGGCTCCCACCTGGCTGTGGTTTCCCTCCACTATGGCACCATCTTTGCTGTGTTTTTCAACCCTTCATCCTCCCACTCAGCTGAGACAGACACCGCAGCTACTGTGATGTACACAGTGGTGACTCCCATGCTGAACCCATTCATCTACAGCCTCAGGAACAAGGACTTGAAAGGGGCTCTACGAACACTGATTGGCAGAAAGAGGTTTCCTACCTGATAAAAGCATCAAAGCTGAGTATCACACCCAGGACAAGGTCTATTTCACCAATTGAGCAATTTAGCTGAGCATTAACTGTTTGTTGTGCCCCCAGGTCTCCCTGAGTTGCTATTACTTGCCTGGTCATCTCCAAAAGCCCTCCCCAAGTCCCCTGAATGCCCCTACAACACCCAAGAGATCACAGCACTGGCTTTCCTGGCTCAGGACATCCTTCTATTAGGCTCTGGGTGGGCCCGTGGTTCTTTTCCTGGGGTTTGGAGTGGCTAGTCCGGTTCTGATACTTAAACCTGAGTCCTCTGCCTGGAATCTGGTCCTGCTCCTATATGGATGAGACGGGGCTGTGGGATGAAGCCAGCAACCTCTGTAGCCCCAGACTCTAAATTGGCCTCGGGTCTAATCAGACCCAGGAGGGCCTCTCCGCACCTGGCTGCAGCTCCTGGTTCTCCAACCTGGCTGTGCATAAGATAACCATTGTTTTGTCAAAGCCAGAAACAAACATGGTGCTAGGGGCCCACAGAAGGCTATCATCACTTACTTATCAGTAGGCTGGGACTGACCTGTGACCTTGCTGTGTGTGCCAGGTTAGGAGACTTCTTTGGGATTGCTACCTTTGGAATTGTTTTACATCCAACATTTTCATTTTGAGGTGTTCTGTTTGGATAGACACATTCTGAAGTATTTTTGAGTATTAGAATCACCTGGGAAGGTTTTCAAATACCCTGAAGTCTAGTCCCCAGTACTGACCAAATAAATGAGAATCTCTGGGGTGGGGTGATCCTGATAGTCTAAGAAAATTCTCAGGTGATCCTAATGTGCAGTGAGCTTGAGAACCACTGGTCAACCTCATCCTCCTGAGGGTCACTCACAAAGCCTGGGTCTCAAAAACTCTCACAAATTGCTTTTGAGACTCAGACAAAAGACTGGTAGGGCAAAATCTGAGGACTCAAGTGGGCACAGACATTTCAATGGAAGCGGAGGTCCTGGTGTGCATTACACCACCGTGCACCAGGAAGAACAGAATCAGGGACACGCTCTATGATCCTTTGGCTTGGCTGCCTGACTTTGGGGGCGGGTCCAGTGGAGTCAAGTCTTTAAAATCAGAGAAATAAATCATTATTTTCTATTCTTTCTGCTCAGCCCAACTCCCTTTGAAGGTATAAAGTGGAGAAGGTGTTGCTAGCCTTTTTTCTCAGGCTAGCAACACCTTCTCCACTCTATACCTTCAAGAATCAAGTCAAAGGTCACCTTCATTTTGTTCTCCATTAAAGCCAAACTCTGAGCCGAAGGCACCTTCCAGTCTCACTGTGTCAAATGAGCTCTTCCCATGGACACCCAGGTTTCGGAATGCCCAGCTCAGAGTTACCCTGCTCATTTTGAGGTTGTGTTTGGTCCCTGGGATATTTTTAGGTGAACTTGACATAAATCAGATACCCCCCCACACACATACACAAGATGTAGCTGTTATGGATTGAACTGTGTCCCCCATAAGTGTGTTGTAAATTCTATCGCTCTATCTGTGGCTGTAATCCCATTGGAGAGTAGGGTTTTCTTTGTTAATGAAGCCATATCCAACGACTGTAGGGTGTGTTCCAAACCCACTCACTTTTGAGCTATAAAGGGAACAGACAGGCACAGAAAAGCAGCACACATGGAGGGGAAGGGCCAGGCCACGAGGAGATCGCCAAGGAATCAAGGAACCCAGGTCTATGGAAACTGCAGGAGTTCGTCCCCCAGAGACCGCAGAGAGAGAAGACCTCCCTTAGAGCCTCTGAACTGTGAGAACGTAGCTTTCTGTTTGTCAAAGCCATCTCCTTGTGGTATCTGTTATAGCAGCACTAGCCAACTAAGACAATGTTGTTGTTGTTGTGTGCCGTCGAGTCGGACCTGACTCATAGCGTCCCCTCCTTGGGTTTCCGAGGCGATATCACTACGGAAGTAGATTGCCCCATCTTCCTTCTGAGGAGTGGCCAGTGGGTTTGAACCGCCAGCCTTCTGGTTAGCAGTCAAGTGCCTTAGGCACTACGCTACCAGAGCTTTCCCAATAGCTACATTCAAGTAAACGGACCCAGAAATTCTAACAGTCAAGTACCTAATACTTAGTCTGTAGTGGCTCTTTTGTTTGCTTGTGTTTTTGATTTTTATTGTGGTAAATTTATACAACAACACATTTGCCTTTTTAACCATTTTTGAGTGTCTCATTCAGTGACATTACTTGCATTCACCAGGTTGCGAGATCTATACCATCTTATGAGTGACAGTGCAATTGTTTTATTTCTCCATGTCAACGGTGTTTCCTCTTTGATTGGATGTTGGGTTATGGAGGGCATCGAGGGCTTCTGATCGTTATCTCGCCATGAAAGTGCCTCTGGTAACAGAGTGGCCTTTGTCCCTCTTACTGCTTTTTGCCTCTTAACGTCTGTGTTGTTTTGCTGCTGTTCTATACCATCGAGTCGGCTCCGACTCACGGCAACCCTGTGCACAGCAGAAAGAAGCACTGCCCGGCCCTGTGCAGCCTCAGTCCTCGCTGTACCCGGGCCCATCACTGCAGCCACTGTGTGAACCCGTCTCGCTGAGGGCCTTCCCCTTTTTCACTGACCCTCTGCTTAACCAAGCAGAGGTTCTCCAGGGAAGGGTCCCATCTGACAACATGACCACATTAGGTGAGCCGAAGTCTGGCCGTTCTCACTTCCAAGAAGCATTCTATTTTCAATACGGGAGGAACAAACTGGAAATGGAGGATGAGGATGGCTGCACCATTCAAAGGATGTAGTCAACACCACCATATAGTACATGGAGATATGGTTAAATTGGTGTATGTTTCGCTGTGTATATTTTCAACAGCATCAACAATACATAGAGAAAAGCAAAAGGCTGCGGGAAACTGACTTCCCTGACTAGAAATTGAACCTGGCCGTGGCGGTCAAAGTGCCAAATCCTATCCACTTGACCCAGGGAGAAGCGAAGAATACTGAAAATTCTGTGGACTGCCAGAAGAACGAACAAATCTGTCCTGGAAGAAGTGCAGCTGGAATGCTTCTCCACAATGCCCTGCTCTTGGAAACCCAGCCATGTCCACAAGGAGGAGCAGGAGTGTTGTGGTGAAAGCATACACAACAAAACACGTCCCACTCGAAAGCTCGCTCCATGTGTAACTCAGTGATGGTGATGACAACCAAGTGCAGCCATCCCCACCCTTCCTTTCCCAGATATTCTACCACCATGAACCAAAACCCAGGGTCCCCTTCTCCCCTCTCGACTGCCCCAGGGAACCCCTAGTAATCTTTGGTTTCTAGATGTTGGCTTATTTTGTACAAGTAAGATCATACAGTATTGGTCCTTTTGTGACTCAGTACTTTCTTCTTCACTTTTGAAACATTGTTCTTGACAACACGCACAGCCACACAGACACCAAATCAGCAACTTCTACAGAGACTGTCCTGTGACACGATTCCATTCAAGTTGTGCACCCGTTTGCACCCTCTTTTCTGAATCACTCCCTGCCATTAATATAAACACACTGTCCCCCAGCTTCTTGTCTAATCTTCCTCAATATTCTTTCCATGAATTCCTCTTCTCCTACATTGTTCAGATATGAGGCTTCTTATGTAGAACTAAGACGTCTTACTGAAAGATGCTGAAATGCAGCCAACCCCCAAAACAGGACTACAACCCAGAACTGGCACAGCAGGAGGACGGGCTCTGACTGCTGTCTGCTCCCTGTGCCCTTCCTTCTTCAGCCGCTCTCTGCAGGCCCTCTCTGCTCCTCGCGCCATGGGCAGCTAAAGAGGCAGCCGGAAAAGGGTGGGTTCACACATTCCAGGCAAGCCACAGTGATATGGGCTGGCTCTTCCCTAATCCCAGGTCCAAACACCCTGGTCCATTCAGCTACGTCAAAGGGGGGAGGGGGTGTAGTATTAACATGATTGCTGGGGGCTCACCACCATGACTATGTAGATTAGGGGGTTGCACACTGAGAAAAGGTTAAAATATGTGGGTTGGAAAGATATCCTAGAAGGGGTCTTGAGTTCATAAAACAAAACATGCCGGGTTCTCCTCTAGGTGAACCCCCCACCCACCACTTCAGAGTATCCTTTATCCCAAATGGCTTTATGGGCTAAGTCCAGAAGTGTTATGATTCCCCTACATTCTGCTCTGCAAAATGGGGAACACAGGTATCACTAACCATCCCTAACGATGCCCATGTGAACACAGGTAGTGAGAAGAAAAAGAATTTAATAACTGAATTTCCACATCTGTGGACACAGAACTAGAAGATCAAGGTGATGAGGCTGGA
>NW_006921648.1:1895880-1908037 GCF_000298275.1 Orycteropus afer afer
ATTCATTTGCATCCTCATCTCCTACATCTTTATTGCCTGTGCAGTCCTGAGAGTCCCATCCACAAAGGGGAAATGGAAGGCCTTCTCCACCTGTGGCTCCCACCTGGCTGTGGTTTCCCTCTTCTATGGCACCATCATTGCTGTGTATTTCAAACCTTCATCCACCCACTCAGCTGAGACAGACACTGCAGCTACTGTGTTATACACAGTGGTGACCCCCATGCTGAACCCGTTCATCTACAGCCTCAGGAACAAGGACTTGAAAGGGGCTCTACGAACACTGATTGGCAGAAAGAGGTTTTCTACCCGATGAAAACATCAAAGCTAAATCTCATTCCCAAGCAAAGGTCTTTGTCACCAATTGGTATAAGGTAACAGTTGTTCAGTCGAAGCCAGTCTAGAAACAAATGTAGTGAAAGGGGCACACCGAAGGCTATCGTTTCTTATTTAGCAGTAGACTCGGATTGACCAGTAACCTTGCTGTCTGGGCCAAGTAAGGAGATTTCTCCTTCTTTTCTTTCTCTCTCTCAAACTCTCTCTATCTCTTTTTTTTAAATTGTGTTTTAGGTGCAAGTATATAGAGCAAAGTTTGTTTTACATTCAACACTTCATGTACATTTGGTTTCTCTCCCCAATTACCATCCCCAACTCTAACTCACTCTCCTCCCCTCCCTGCCCAGTAACCACCACCCGTGCCCCACATAGTTATGCCCTCCTGTGTGTCCTGCATTTCCTCCGTGTGAATGTTGCCCTCTGGTGCCCCATGGTCAATTGCTCCAAGGGATGCCCTTCCATAGAGCATGTGGGTGTGTCACCCTGAGTTGAAAGGTCTGCGTGTACGTCTTATTTACTCTTGGGCTAAGAACCAGCCCCTCAGAGTGAGTTTTATTCCAGGCCTGAAGTGTATCCAAGGCCTTTCTTTTGGATAACTGTTGTTATGTGCCATCGAGTCATACCTGACTCATAGCGACCCCTCCTTGGTTTTCCGAGGCAGTATCACTACGGAAGTAAATTATTTTACACCCAACATTTTCCTTTTTAGGTGTTCTGTTAGGACGGACACAAACTAAAGTATTTTTGAACATTAGAATCACCTGGGGAGGTTTTCATGCACCCTGATGTCCAGTGCCCAGTACTGACCAAATAAGTCAGAATCTCTGGGATGGGGTGACCCTGACCGTTTAAGGAAATTCTCAGGTGATACGAATGTGCAGTCTTGTTGAGAACCACTGGTGTATCTTATACTCCTTTATATGTCCTCATGATGGTAAGTCATGAGTTTTTTGGGTCTCAAAATGTCTCACAAATTACTCCTGTGATTTAGACAAAAGGACGGCAGGGTGAAATGTGCAGACCCAAGTGGGTAAAAACATTCCAATGGAAGCAGAGGGCCTGGTGGGCTTTGTGGTCTAGAGCACCAACAGGTGAAGAAGCACAGAGCGGTGGAAACCCTTCATGACCCTCTGGCTTGGCTGCCTGCCTTTGGGGGCGGGTCCAGCAGGGGTCATGTCTTTGATATCAAGGGAGTAAATCAATATTTGTGTTATCTGCCCTGGCCAATTGTCTTTGCTTTGTTTTCAGGCTGCCAATCCCTTCCCGACTCCACACCTTCAAGAACCAAGTCAAAGGTCACCTCCTCCATGGAGCCATTGGACCCCTCTGTGGGACCCACGGTCTGTTTTCTTTTGGGCTCACCGCACTTTGTACTGGAAGCCTTTCCCTTTCTCCTCTTTCCCTCTACAGATCACGAGTCTCTAGGTCCAACTGCACGTGCTATTCCCTGTGTCTCTCATGGCTGGCACTGCTCCTGGGCCAACGGCAACAATCAACGTAGAGTGAAAAAAAAAGTGTAGATGAATAGTACCTTCATTTCTTCTTTTAGAAACAGTTTTTAAAATACAACATTTTGCTATTCCAAATCTAAAACCTATACACTATGGAAGATCAAACATCACAAAGAAGATTAAAATAACCTGCAACCTCGCTCCTCAAGATATCTGTAGTTAGATATTTATGGGCATAGTTTTATAAAAGTTGACTGTAGTCTATTTATATCATTCTGTATCCTGATTTTTCCACTTCCTTCTTCACATGTCAGTAAAGGTCTTGGAATGTGATTTTAATACCTGCATAGTAATTTATCACTTGTTTGTAATTCAATTTATGTTTCTCCAACTCTGAGTATCTTCAAGTGCTCTACAATAAATAACACTGCTGGCAACACCTGTGGGTTTCCTTCTTCGTCTGCACCCCTCGTTACTACTGTAGGTGACCTGTGAATGCCTCTTCTCCAGCCGAATTGAAAATAAGGTCGTGCAGATGCCCTTCAAGCCTGGAACTGAACTCAGCTCTGTGGCTCAAATTTCAGCTAAATGATAGGCTTCAAATGTGAACAGCAACATCAGGGAGGGATGTACACCTTAAAACAGTGCAACAAATGAGACCAAAAGGGGGCCATTTGTCAGGGACAAAGCTCGGAAGGCATGAAGTGATAGGACAGAGGGACAACGGGAAATGGGAAACAGGGAGGACATGGGAAGAGAGCCGTTACACTGTGGGGATTGCAACCAGTGTCACAAACCAAATGTGTATGAACTGTGGAGCAGAAAAGCAGTGTGCTCTATAAACTTCCACTCAAATCACAAGAAAAAGGTTTTTTTTTTTTTTAAATAAAAACAAAACAAATAAAAATTAAGGTCTTCATTCCTTTATTTCTTCAGTTACTACCACCTGCCATTTCTCTCTTTTCTTTTAATGTGAATTTATTTTTTATTTTTAATTTTTTATTTTAAGAGCTTGTTTTACATTCAGCGTTACATGGACATTGAGTTTCACTCCCCATTCACCATGTCCAACCCTAACCCAGTCTCCTCTCCCCACTACCCTGTAACCCTCCCCCTATGCCTCTCATATTTATGCACTCCTGTTTGTCCTGCATATCCTCAATTTGATGTTGGTCCTCTGGTGTCCTGTAGTCTATTGCTCTAAGGGATGCATTACCATAGGGTATGTGGGTGCATCATCCTGGGTAGAGTGGTCTGCGTGTACATCTTGTTAACAATTGGGCTGAGAGCCAGCCCCTAGGGGTACATTTTATTCCAAGCGCAGAAAGTATTCCAGGGCCATAGTATTGGAGGTCCCATCAGACTCTATCTGAACAGCAATTCTGGTCATTACTGAGTTTTCGAACTTTGTTCCACATTTTTCCTTCCCCTCTATCCAGGATCTCCAGTGCGATCCTTTCCTGCATGATGGACATTGGTAGCCAGGCACCATCTAGTTCTTCTGGCCTCGAGGGCCATTCTGTCCTAGGGTTGATTGCTTCCAAATGCCCTCGTTTTTTGCACTCTTCGATGGTTGTGATGCTAGGAGACCATTAGCTGCATCTTAGGCAGCCACTTGAAAGCTTTTAAGACCCCGGTCATAATCACTGATGTAGAATGCAGAACAAGGCTTTTATGTATTTTGTTGTGCCAATTGAGCCTGGTGTCCCCCAGTACTATGGTCCTGAGACGGTAGATCTATTGGATCTCTCTCCCATAGTGTCTGGGTGTCTGTGAGGGATGACTCTGTGTCTGTCTTCTATTTTTTCTGGAAGGATTGCAGGTATTTTGTATCACTCCACCTGCCATTTCTAGGTGGGGTCCAGCACCTCCCTCTTGGCGTCCTGGCTCTCTAGAAGCTCATTCAGTCCAAAGGGCCAGCCAGTCCTGCTTTCCCCACAAGGTGGAGAGAATTGAGGTTCGTTGGAACGAATGCTTGAGTTGCTGGCACACAGTGTGGCTGCTGATCCTTGGGCTTGTTTGACCCCTGCAGGCCTGCCAACTGCTGCACCAACACCCACAGCCCACGGCTCTTTTAGGGCCACCGTGGGTTCACCTTTGCCTTTCAAGTCACAACTGTGTGGGGCACATTCACTCAGTCCTTCATTAAAGTCTGACTCAGAACTACAGGTGGCTTCTCCCACAGGGGCTTCCAGTCCATCGTGTCAAACCAGTGCTCCCTGGGAACAGGCAGAAAGCAGAACATGCAGCTCAAATTGATTCTTCCCGTCTTGAGACCCCCTTGGAGTTCTTGGAATCGTTTTATGGGAACTTTACATAAATTTCCCTCCTCCCAAGATATAGGTGTTATGGGTTGAACTGTGTCCCTCAAAAATGTGTGTTGTAAATCCTAACCCTATGCTGTCGATGCATCCCACTTGGGAATAGGGATTTCATTGTCAACTAGGCCATATCAGGGTAGAGTGTGTTGTAAATCCACTCACTTTTGAGCTATAAAAAGAGCAGTTCAGGCACAAAAGAGCAAGCACACATGGAGGGAAGGTCCGAGTGATACTGGCTGATGGTTAAGGTGCTGTGTCAGCTTGTCTGGGCCATGATTCTCAGTGCTCTGTCAGGTGTGTAATGATGTAATTTAGCTTTGATGTAATGATGTACTTGGGCAGCTAGGTAATGATATAATGATCTTTCATTTCTACATAATGCCATATTTTCCATATGGTCCTAGCATTCGGAACTTGGCCATGTACACGGGTGAGAAGTAGGTGCATTGGGATGAAAATACATACAGGTAAACGTACATCCCTACAATCACTTCTGCTCGCGTGATCCAGGGATGCTGATCACAGTTAGGCTGTGGAATCGCTCTCACTCTCTTTCCCAAGTCATTCCACCATCGTTGACATAATCATAGGCTTCTAAGCATATGGTCCCCTGGCCCCTTTTCTCCCCGTCTGGTGACCACTAGTAATCTGTGGTTGCCATATATTTGCTTATTTCATATGAGTGAGATAATACAATTTTTCCTTTTGTGACTCAATAGGTGTTACTTCTTAAACATTGGTTTTGACTGCATAATGTGCATGAAGTTGGGGGACATTATGCTGAGGGAAATAAATCAATCACAGAAGGACAAATATGGTATTAGTTCATTATTGTAAAAGTCAAGGAAAGGTTTATCTATGGAAGGAAATTTTCTTGGTTGGTTACCAGGGGTGGGAGGGGAGGGGAAGGAACACTGTTAGATAGATAGACATAGGCATTCATTTGGGTGAAGAGAAGGGCAATGTACGAAATGTGAGTGATGAACATGGTTCCACTGAGGAAGAGGAAGACATAGAGCGGTACATGGGAGGTACAGACAACAAAGATGAACCCTTTTGCACATATAGTACTGCATTGTCAGTGAAGGCAAACATGGATATATGGGTGGATAGATGGGTGGACAGGCTGAACTAGTAGGTATGTCTATGAAGTGGGGACTGTACCTAAGACCATGTGTAGGATTGGCAGAGAAAGGTCCTATAAGTTTTTTTTGTATAATCTGAATTCCCGGGTGTATAGTAGAGCTGACAAGGGGCAAGGTTGTAGTCACTTCTTGGCCACAGCCAGCTACCCAGAGGGACCGAGTAGTTGTACCTGTGGGCTCAGGACCATAGTTGCAGGAGACATCAAGCTCAATTGGCCTAACATACTACACAAAACATTGTTCCACCTCCTACTTTGGTGACTAGCGACTGGGATCTTAAAAGCTTGCAAGCAGCCATCTAGATGCAATGATGGGTCTCTCCTTGTCCAGAGCAAAGAAGAATGAAGGAAACCAAAGATTCACGGAAACAATTAGTCCAAGCAACTGTTACACCATGTGATCCTCAGCCTATATGACTATGAGACCAGAAGAACTAGATGGTGCCCGGCAACCACTGCCAACCACTTGGAGTGAGATCTATGTAGGAGATCCTGGATAGAGATGGGGAACAATGTGGAACAAAACTCAAAATCATTTAGAGAAAAAAAAAGTGGGCGGGGGGTGGTGGACCAGGTTTGCTGTTCTGATAGAGCCTCATGGAACCACTGAGACTATGGTCCCTAGCTGCCCTTCAGGTCTGGAATTGAACCCACACTGTGGCTTCCAGCCTAACAAAACACAGGCATATGAGTTAACACTTATCTGAGGTAGATACACTCCTTGGAGAGAACAACCATGGCAGAAACAAGGGCTGTTTATGCAGAGGGAGCCAGCTCAGAGGGCAGGAGTGCATGGAGGACGGACACAGGGAAGAGGTAACTATTGGGAGGAAGTGAGAGGGGACCTGTTGCATTGTGGTAAATTGGAGTCATTGTCATGAAACAAAGTGTATGTGAACTGATGTATGGAAAGTGAATTTGCTCTGTAAATGTTCACCTAAATCACAATTAAAAAAAACATGGTGTTGAAAATATACACAGCCAAACATGTACTAATTCTGCAATTTCTGTGTGTACAATTCAGTGCCATTGACTCCATTCTTCATGTCGTACAGTCAACTCTCCTCCTTCTTTTCTAGATTATTCCTCACCATGAACACGAACTCACTGCCCCCAAGCTTCTTGACTAATCTTTCTCAATATTCTTTTTATGTAATCCTCTTCTGCTAAAATGGGACAGGGCTGGAGTGTGTTACTTGTAGCTGAGACCCCTTACAGGAAAATGCTGAAGTGCAGCCAAGCATCAGGAAAGGACTGACCCCAGAACTAGAAAACCAGGAGGAGTTCCTCAGACTAATCCCTTCTCTTCTCTGTGTGTTTCCTTCTTAAGCCCCTCTCTGCAGTCCCCTCTGTTCCTCAGTCCATGGGCAGTCAATGAAGCAGGAGAAGAGGGTTGGGTTTATACATTACAGCCAAGACACAGAATGATACGCACTGGCTGCCCCACAATCCCAGTTCCAAATACCCTGGTCGACTCAGCTATGGCGAAGGGGGAGGACATAAAGGATAACATGACCTTGGGGCCACAGCCCACTGTGACTTCATGGACTAGGGGCTCCCACTCTGAGAAAAGGTTAAAGCATGTGGGTTTGAAGGGAATCCTGAAACGGTCTGTTGTTTTCATTGGGTGCCGTCAGGTCGGTTCTGACTCAGGGGGAGCTCTTCTCCAACAGAAGGAAGCACTGCCCCCCACCCCCCGCACCGTCCTCACAATCCTCGCTGTTTGAGTCCCTTGTTGCAGCCACTGTGTCAACCCACCTGGTTGAGGTCTTCACTTTTTCACTGACTCTCTACTTTAATAAGCATGATTCCTTCTCCAGACCCTGCCCTTCCTGACAACATGACCAACATATGGGAGACAAAGTCCCCCCATCCTTGATTCTGAGGAGTATTCTGGTTGTACTTCTCCAAGACCAATTTGGTCATGCTCTCAGCACTTCATGGTATACTGAATATTCTTCACCAACACCATGATTGCAAGGCATCAATTTTCATTGGTCTTCCTGATTCACTGTCCAGGTTTTGTGTGCATATCAGATGAATGAAAATACTATCGCTTGGGTCAGATCCACCTGAGTCCTCAAAGTGATGTCTTTGCTTTGTAGTCCTTTAAGGAGGTATTTTGCAACAGATTTGCCCAATGCTGTATGTTATTTGATTTCCAGACTGGTGCTTTCATGAGCGTTGACTGTGGATCCAAGTAAAATGAAATCCTTGACAATGTCAATCTTTTCTCCATTTCTCATGATGTTGCTAATGGGTCCAGTTGTAAGGAGAAGAATGACTGCACTTCTTCCAGGACAGATTTGTAAGTTCTTTTCACAGTCTATGGTACTTTCAGCATTCTTCACCAGCACGACTCAAAAGCATCAATTCGTCTTCAGTCTTCCTTATTCATTGTCCAGCTCTCACATGCATATGAGGCTATTGAAAATACCATGGCTTGTGTTAGGCTCACCTCAGTCCTCAAGGAGATATCTTTGCTCTTCAGCACTTCAAAGAGGTCCTTTGTAACCGAATTGCCCAGTGCTGTATGTTGTCTGATGTCCTGACTGCTGTCTCCATTGGAGTCAATTGTAGATCTAAGCAATGTGAAGTCTTTGCCAACTTCAATCTTTTCTCCATTTATCGTGATGCTGCTTATAGGTCCAGTTGTGAGGATTTTTGTTTTCTTTATATTAAGGTGTAATCCATACTGCAGACCGTAGTCTTCAGTCTTCATCAGTAAGGACTTCAAGTCATCTTCACTTTCAGCAAGCAAAGTTGTGTCATCAGCATATGGCAGGTTGTTAATGAATTTTCCTCCAATCCTGATGTCATGTTCTTCTTGATAGAGTCCAGATTTTCGGATTATTTGCTCAGCACATATATTCGGTAATTATGGTGAAATAATACAACCGTGACACTCTTCCTTCATGATTTTTAAACCATGCAATGTTTACCCTGAAGCTGGTCTCCCAAATTTTTAATATCTGGTTCTGCTTTAACCATACTCATCTTCTCATTTGTAATCTCTTCTGTATACTTTCTAGATGCTGTATATTTTTGGATTTGCTCAAGAATATCAAGGATCTTTGTGTATGATATTCGTAGTCTCTTGTGTGGAACCTCACGTACAGCCAACTCCACAAGGCCAGTGGGCTTCTCAAGCAGTGCTAACGAGCCAATGGCATGCCACCTTCTAGTGAATTAAAATGACTTAATAACTGAATTTCCACATGCCTGGACACAAAACTAGAAGAGCTAAGAAATTTTTCCTGAGATTTGTCTCCACCAAGATGGTTCTATATCTAAGATCTTCAAGCTTTGACCCAAAAATTACATGTAAATCTTAGGTAATATTTGTCATTATTATTCGGTCCAAAGGGGCCAAAAGATGGGTGGGACAATTACTGTCTTCTTGTCTCTAATGAGGCTCTCAGGGAGTCTGGTCCCAGTGGCTATGGAGGCTCCAGTAAATGCTTCCTCTGTGATCCCTCCAACACATTTCCTACCCAGAGGACTATCATGCTGAACCCCTGCTACTCACCTGCTCAGGACCTGCCTATATTACCAACATTTCCAACCCACAATAAACAAGCACTGGCCCATTATGTGGAGGCGAAGAACACACAGCTACAGAATCAACCTCCCCATGTATGGTTACAGCAGAGGAGACATTTTTGTTCATGAAGACATGACGTTCTTCCAGATCCAGGAGCAGGAGAGTAGGAGGCCTGCATCCATCAGCTCGAACTTGTGATAAACCCAGGCATGATCAGCTGTTTCTCTTGTCTCTGAAGGCGTGATGAAGGACTTGGGGTGCAAATTGGGAAATGGAAGCAGAGAAATAGAGTTGGTCTGTGTATAGGCCTGTGTGTTTTTCAACGTTCACCATGCAAAATAAGAGTCAGTAATTACAGTAGGAGCAGCACCAGGACTGAGGGTTGCAAGCTGGGTGTATAGTTGGGACTGGTGGATTCTATTCTAGCAACACTATTAACTGTGTTGCAAGCATGGCTTGACCTGCAACTTGATTTGCCCCATTTCAAGCCTCTGTGTCTAGGTTTCTGATGTTGCTGTAGTGCATTAACCTGGCTCCACGCCCATGAGGGGGGCAAACCAGTCGAGTGTCTCTGAGTTCCTCCTCCTGGGGCTCTCCAGGCAGCCCCAGCAGCAGGTTCTCTTCATGGTCTTCCTGACCATGTACATAGCCACGGTCCTGGGCAACGTGCTCATCCTCCTGGCCATCAGCACAGACTCCCACCTGCACACCCCCATGTACTTCTTCCTCAGCAACCTGTCCTTCGTGGACGTCTGCTTCTCCTCCACCATTGTCCCCAAGTTGCTGACCAATCACCTACTCAGGAGTCAGACCATCTCTTTCTCGGAGTGTCTCACGCAGATGTATTTTATCATTGTGTTTGGGGACATGGACAATTTCCTCCTGGCCATGATGGCCTATGACCGCTTTGTGGCTGTGTGCCAACCCTTACACTACACAACAAAGATGACCACTCAGCTCTGTGCCCTGCTGGTCGCTGGGTCCTGGGTCATTGCCAATCTGCCTGGTCTGTTGCACACCCTGCTGATGGCTCCACTGTCATTCTGTGCAGACAACACGATCGCCCACTTCTTCTGTGATGTGCTTCCTCTCCTGAAACTCTCCTGCTCTGACACGTACATCAATGACATGATGATTCTTCTTGTAGCAGGGCTGTTAATTATGGTTCCATTCATTTGCATCCTCATCTCCTACATCTTTATTGCCTGTGCAGTCCTGAGAGTCCCATCCACAAAGGGGAAATGGAAGGCCTTCTCTACCTGTGGCTCCCACCTGGCTGTGGTTTCCCTCTTCTACGGCACCATCATTGCTGTGTATTTCAAACCTTCATCCACCCACTCAGCTGAGACAGACACCGCAGCTACTGTGTTATACACAGTGGTGACCCCCATGCTGAACCCGTTCATCTACAGCCTCAGGAACAAGGACTTGAAAGGGGCTCTACGAACACTGATCAGCAGAAAGAGGTTTTCTACCCAATGAAAACGTCAAAGCTGAATCTCATTCCCAAGCAAAGGTCTTTGTCACCAATTGGTATAAGGTAACAATTGTTTAGTCAAAGCCAGTCTAGAAACAAATGTAGTGAAAGGGGCACACTGAAGGCTATCATTTCTTATATAGCAGTAGACTGGGATTGACCTGTAACCTTGCTATGTGTGCCAAGTAAAATTTCTCTTTCTTTCTTTTTTTTTTTTTTGTGTGTGATTTCTTTCTTTCTTTTTTTGGTGTGTGCTTTAGGTGCAAGTTTACAGAGCAGAGTTTGTTTTACATTCAACATTTTATGTACATTTGGTTTCACTCCCCAATTACCATCTCCAACCCTAACTCACTCTCCTCCCCTCCATGCCCAGTAACCGCCCACCCCAGCGCCTCATAGTTATGCCCTCCTGTGTGTCCTGCATTTCCTCCGTGTGAATGTTGCCCTCTGGTGCCCCGTGGTCGATTGCTCCAAGGGATGCACTTCCATAGAGTATGTGGATGCATCACCCTGGGTTGAAAAGATCTCCAAGTACGTCTTATTTACTCTTGGGCTAAGAGCCAGCCCCTGGGAGTGAGTTTGATTCCAGGCCTGAAGTGTATCCCAGGGCTTTCTTTTGGATTACTACCTTTTGAATTATTTTACACCCAACATTTTCCTTTTTAGGTGTTCTGTTTGGACAGAAACAAACTAAAGTGTTTGTTTAGAGTCACTTGGGAAGGTTTTCAAGTACCCTGATGTCCAGTGCCCAGTCAGAATCCCTGGGGTGGGGTGACCCTGACCATTTAAGGAAATTCCCAGGTGATCCTAATGTGCAGTCTGGTTGAGAACCACTGGTGTAGCTAACACTCCCTTATATTCCTCATGATAGTCAGGCATGAGTTTTTTGGGTCTCAAAACGTCTCACAAATTACTTCTGTGATTTAGACAAAAGAAAAGCAGGGAGAAATATGTGGACCCAAGTGGGTAAAAATATTTCAATGGAAGCAGAGGGCCTGGTGGACATTGGGGCCCAGAGCACCAAGAGGGGAAAAGCACAGAACAGTGGACCCTTCATGACCCTCTGGCTTATCTGCCTGTGTTTGGGGGCGGGTCTAGCAGGGGTCACTTCTTTGACATCAGTGAAGTAAATCAACATTTCTATTATCTCTGCCTAGACTAGTTGTCTTTGCTTTGTTTTCAGGCTGCCAATCCCTTCCCGACTCCACACCTTCAAGAACCAAGTCAAAGGTCACCTCCTCCATGAAGCCATCCTGACCCCTCTGTGGGACTTACGGTCCTATTTTCCTTTGGGTTCACTGCACTTTGTACTAGAAGCCTTTCCCTTTCTCCTCTTTCCTTCTATGTGGCTGTCCACAGATCACGAGAGTCTCTAGGTCCAACCGCACATACTATTCACTGTGTCTCTCGTGGCTGGCATGCTCCTGGACCAATGGCAACAATCAACTTAGAGTGAAAACAATCAACTTAGAGTGAAAAAAAAAAGTGTAGATTAATAGTACCTTCATTTCTTATTTTAGAAAGAGTTCTTAAAATATAACATTTTACTATTCCAAATGTAGCACCTACACACTATGGAAGACCAAACATCACAAAGATTAAAATAACCTGCAACCTTGCTCCTTAAGATATCTGTAGTTAGATATTTATGGGCATAGTGTGGAGAGCCCTAAGTCTTAAAGTACTGTTGGGACATGGTGAGTGACTAATTGAGTGGCGGCTCCCAGAAATAGGTTGATACTTTTAAGTGTCCCCATAAGGACTGATGGGCCCTAAGTCTTGTGGGTTGATGCTCTTAAGTGTCCCTGAAGGTTGAGCCCTGCTCTTAGAACACAATCAGCCATTTTCTCCCTTGTGTTGTTCAGAGAAACAGCAGGTGCAAAAGAG
>NW_006921648.1:1908177-1910831 GCF_000298275.1 Orycteropus afer afer
GTTTAAATTTCATATGCCAATTGTGTATGCATGTACTTTTCCCAATATTGATTAACTTGTGATTGATTGTATGACATATGAATTGTGCACTCTTCCCATGTTAAACTTGTATATAAGTTTGAGAATAATCATAATAAAATTGGCACTGCTTTGCAATGGCTCTGAGTGTTCCTCCCGTTCCCATCCTTTAACTTTTCTCTCCTTTTTAACTCATTCTCTTACCCCCTGTTCTAGAATTGTAGCGCCGGCAGCGACAGCATAGTTTTACAAAAGTTGGCTGCCGTCTATTTATATCATTCTGTATCCTGATTTTTCCATTTCCTTCTTCACATGTCAATAAAGATCTTGGAACATGATTTTAATGGCTCAATAGTAATTTATCACTTGTTTGTAATTCAATTTATCTTTCTCCAACTCTGAGTATCTTCAAGTGTCTCTACGATAAATAGCACTGCTGGCAACACCTGTGAGTTTCCTTCTTCGTCTGCACCCCTCATTCCTACTGTAGGTGACCCGTGAATGCCTCTTCTCCAGCTGAATTGAAAATAAGGTCGTGCAGATGCCCTTCAAGCCTAGAACTGAACTCAGCTCTGTGGTTCAACTTTCAGCTAAATGATAGGCTTCAAATGTGAACAGTAACATCAGGGAGGGATGTACGCCGTAGAACAATGCAACAAATGAGACCAAAAGGGGGCCATTTGTCAGGGACAAAGCTCGGAAGGCATGACGTGATGGACAGAGGGACCAAGGGAAATGGGAAACAGGGAGGACGTGAGAAGAGAGCCGTCACACTGTGGGGATTGCAACCAGTGTCACAGACCAAATGTGTATGAACTGTGGAGCGGAAAAGCAGTGTGCTCTTTAAACTTTTCACTTTTCAAAGCACAAGAAAAAGGTGTCTTGTTTTTTTAAACAAAACTAATAAAATTTAAGGTCTTAATTTCTTTTATTTCTTTAGTTATTCCCACCTGCCTTTTCTAGGTGGGGTCCAGCGCCTCCCTCTTGGTGTCCTGGCTCTCTAGAAGCTCATTCAGTCCAAAGGGCCAGCCAGTCCTGCTTCCCCCACAAGGTGGAGAGTACTGAGGTTCGTTGGAACGAATGCTTGAGTTGCTGGCACACAGTGTGGCTCCTGATCCTTGGGCTTGTTTGATCCCCTGCAAGCCTGCCAACTGCTGCACCGACACCCACAGCCCACGGCTCTTTTAGGGCCACCGTGGGTTCACCTTTGCCTTTCAAGTCACAACTGTGTGGGGCACATTCACTCTGTCCTCCACCAAAGCCTGACACAGAACTATGGGTGGCTTCTCCCACAGGGGCTTCCAGTTCATCGTGTCAAACCAGTGCTCCCTGGGAACATCCAGAAAGCAGAACACACAGCTCAAATTGATTCTTCTCGTCTTGAGACCACCTGGGGGTTCTTGGAATCGTTTTATGGGAACTTTACATTAATTGCCCTCATCCCAAGATATAGGTGTTATGGGCTGAATTGTGTCCCTCAAAAATATGTGTTGTAAATCCTAACCTTACGTTGTGGATGCATCCCATTTGGGAATAGGGATTTCATTGTTAATGGTGCCATATCAATATAGAGTGTGCTTTAAATCCACTCACTTTTTAAAATGTATTTTATTGAAATATAATTTATGTACAGGGAAATACACCAAACTAAAGTGGCATGGGTCAATGCATTTTTTTGTGTGTGTGCAATGTTCCCTCCCCCCTCCCCACCTGGCAACAAACAAAGTTTCCCTCCGTATATAAAACTTTCCTTGATCCCCCAGAACAACGAACTAATAGTATATTTGTCCTTTTGTGCTCAGCATAATGTCCTTCAAGTTCATCCTTATTATGCAGTGTTTTGCAGACTCTACATTATTCTTTAGTGCTGCATAGCATTCCAGTATGTGCATGTACCGTAGTTTGGTCATCCACTCTCCCGCTGATGGGCACGTAGGTTATTTCCACCTTTTTGCTGTTGTAAATAGTGCTGTGATGAACATGAGCGTGCATGTATCTGTTCCTATCCTGGCTCTCACTCTCTAGGATGTACACCTAGTAATGGGATTACTGGATCAAATGGTATCTCCAATTCCAGCTTTCTAAGGAATCGCCGTATTGCTTTCCCAGTGGTTATATCACTGCACAGTCCCACCAGCAGTGTATGAGAGTCCCAATCTCTCCACATCCCCACCAGCATTTGTTATTTTCTCTCTCATTGAACCTTGCCTTCAGTGCTGGGGTGAGGCAATATATCTCATTGTTGTTTTGATTTGCATCTCTCTGACGGCCAATGATTGTGAACATCTTATCATGTATTAGCTAACCACCTGAATATCCTCCTTGGTAAAGTGTCTATTCATGTCTTCTGCCCATTTTTCAATTGAATTGTTAATTCCTTTGGTGTTGAGGCATTGGAGTTTTCCATCAATC
Source organism: Orycteropus afer afer (assembly GCF_000298275.1). NCBI lineage: Eukaryota > Metazoa > Chordata > Mammalia > Tubulidentata > Orycteropodidae > Orycteropus > Orycteropus afer. The sequence continues at coordinate 1,910,608 of NW_006921648.1, forward strand.
TTAGAAGATAAGTCCCTTGCCAGATATATAATTATCAGCAAATATGAATTTGTTGCTGTTATTTGTCATGTGCTTTTTCATTGTGTCAATTTCTTCTTTTGTTCCATAAAATTTTCTATGCTGAGCTCATTTTGTTTATGAATCATGTTATCACTTCCTTCATTGCTATTGTTTTAGTATTTGCTGAATATTTATGCTGGTCCTCTTTTTAATTTTGGTGTGAA
>NW_006921648.1:1911853-1917804 GCF_000298275.1 Orycteropus afer afer
CTTGGTCTGTCTCTCAATCCTTTGAAGATACCTAAATATAATTCTTTTGAATTCCTTATCAGGGAGTTCCAATGCTGCATCATTCTCAGGGATGTGTTTTGGGTCTGTATCCTGATCCCTTGTTTCTCTTGCTTTATCTTGCTTCTTTGTGTGGTCTGTGATGCTCTGTTGTCTCCGAGGCATTGTGACATTTATGTGTTTATATTTAATTAGTGATTATATGTTGGAGTGACTTGCCCACAATTTTTGTTTGTTTATACATTATCTATACAGGCTGGGTACTGTGCTGTGCTCCTCTATTCACTAGTTGACAGCACTTATAAACTCAGCACCTGTCTCCTTCCATTTGTCAGCCTCTCATTTGTCCTTCCTGACCCTGGCAAACAGAGCCTGTTCTTAGGTCCTGTTTTCATTCAGGTTTTCCACTAGTTGGTGCCTAATCCACTTCTGTATGGCTCCTTCCAAAGCTCAGGGATCCAGGATTATCTTCTGTATCTCTGTCCATTGGTTTTTCTTTTCTTTGTTGAAGAGGGTCTGTGTCACTTGGCTGTCTGTTCCTCTATCTTATTGGAAGTCCTCTAAATCCACTCACTTCTGAGCTATAAAAAAGAGCAGATCAGGCACAGAAAAGCAAGCACACATGGAGGGGAAGGTCCATGCCATGAGGAGATTGCCAAGGAATCAAAGAACTCCAGGTCTATGGAAACTGAAGGAGTTCATGCCCCAGAGACCACACAGGGAGAAAGCCTTCCCTAGAGCCTTCTGAAGCTGGACTATATGACAAGAACTTGGCATCAGGATTGGAGGAAGATTCATTAACTACGCGTAGAGGTCAGGAAGGACAAACGATACGCAGACCACACAACTTTGTGTGCTGAAAGTGAGGATGACTTGAAGCACTTACTTATGAAGATGAAAGACTACAGTCTGAAGTATGGTTACACCTCAATATAAAGAAAACAAAAATCCTCACAACTGGACCAATAAGCAGCACCATGATAAATGGAGAAAAGATTGATGTTGTCAAAGACTTCATGTTACTTGGTTCTACAATCAACACCAATGGAAGCAGCTGTCAAGACATTAGATGACATATTGCATTAGGCAAATCAGCTGCAAAAGACCTCTTTCAAGTGCTGAGGAACAAAGATGTCTTCTTGAAGACCAAGGTGTGGCTAACCCAAGCCATGGTATTTTCAATTGCCTCCTACACATGTGAGAGCTGGACAATGAATAAGGAAGACTGAAGAAGAGCTGATGCTTTTGGGTCGTGGTGCTGGTAAAGAATACTGAGAGTACAATGGACGGCTGAAAGAACTAACCAATCTGTCTTGGAAGAAGTGCATCCAGAATGCTCCTTGAAAGTGAGAATGACCAGACTTCATCTCACCTACTTTGGTAGTGTTGTCAGAAGGGACTATTCCCTGGAGAAGGATATCATGCTTGGTAAAGTGGAGGGTAGATGAAATAGGGGAAGGCCCTCAATGGGATGGATTGACACAGTGGCTGCAACGATCGGCTCAGGTGTAGCAAGGACTGTAAAGCTGGCATAGGACCAGCGGTGTTTTGTTCTGTTGTTCACAGGGTCGATATGAATCAGAGGAGAGTCGATGGCATCTAACAACAACAACAACAACAGAGCCTTCTGAACTGTGAGAAAATAAATTTCTGTTTGTTAAAGCTATCCCCTTGAGGTGTTTCTGTTATAGCAGCAGTAGTCAACTAAGACAATAGAATTAATCTTGTATTAACATTTCAATTGTTTTCTTTCTATATGTTAACAGTGTTGACTTTCTGGTTGATGGTGGGTTATGGAGGATGTACATGAATGTCATCTGTCCTGAAGGATTGTGCCTTTTAGTAACAGAATGATCTTTGTCTGTTTTACTCCTTATTGTCTCTGAAAGTCTATGTTGGTAGATTCTATTACCATCACTAGCTCTGCTTTTCTTTGTCTTGTGTTCACTCATTCTCTCAGACCCTCTGAAATGGTTTGCTTGGATGAGGCTTCTTTCCCTCAGTGTCAGTATCTTTTTTTGGAAATCAGAGAAAACATCTGATTCCAATCCTACACCTAAAAAGAATAGTTTCCAATGGATACCTCTATCTTCCACCCATGTTGTAAAACTCAAACTAACGACATTTTGTGACTATGAAATTAACGCATGCTTGTTGGGGATAATTCTCCATGGGCCCTTGCTTTACTGCATATATTGTTGTTGTTGAAAATATACACAACAAAACTACACCAGTTTGCCAGTTTCTCCATGTACAACCAGGTGACATGATGACATGTTTGGAATGGTGCAGCCATTCTCATCTTCCATTTCCAATTTGTTCCTCTTGTATTGACATAAACTTACTTCCACCTCAGCTTCTTATTGAACTTTTTGAGTTGCTGTTAACAATTGGATCCCATACAGCAAGTTCTTCTTCTTCTTTTTTTTTTTGTTGTGATTTGGGTGAAAATTTACAGAGCAAATTCACTTTCCATATAGCAGTTCACATACACTTTGTTTCATGACATTGTTTACAATTCACCACAATGCAACAGCTCTCCTCCCACTTCCTCCCGGTAGGTACCACTTCCCTGTGTCCATCCCTCCATGCACTCTCGCCACTTGAGCTGTCTCCTTGTGCATAAACAGCCTTTCATTCTCCCATGATTGTTCTCTCCAAGGAGTGTATCTACCTCAGGTAAATGTTCAACTCATATGCTTGTCTTTGTTTGGCTAGAAGCCCCAGGTGTGGGTTCAATTCCAGACCTGAAGGGTAGCTAGGGGTCATAGTCTCAGTGGTTCCACCAGGTTCTATCGGACCAGCAAACCTGGTACCCCCCCCCTTTTTTTTCCCCAAATGATTTTGAATTTTGTTCTGCATTGTTCTCCCTCTCTATCCAGGATCTCCTACATGGATCCCCTTCCAAGTGGATGACAGTGGTAGCCAGGCACCATCTAGTTCTTCTGGTCTCATAGTCATATAGGCTGAGGATTGCATGGTGTACCAGTAGCTAGTACTAATTGTTTCCATGAATCTTTGGTTTTCTTCATTCTTCTTTGCTCTGGATGAGGAGAGACCCATCATTGCATCTAGATGGCTGCTTGCAAGCTTTTAAGGTCCCAGTTGCTACTTGCCAAAGTAAGAGGTGGAACAATGTTTTGAGTAGTATGTTATGCCAATTGAGCTTGATGTCCCTGTGACTATGGTCCCAAGCTCACAGGTTTAACTACTTGGTCCCTCTGGGTAACTGGCTGTGACCAAGAAGTGACTACCTTGTCCCTTTTCAGCTCTACTATACACCTGGGAATTCAGATCATATAAATACATTTATAGGAACATTGTCTGCCAACCCTCCATATGGTCTTGGGTACACTCATTGCTTCACAGACATACCTAATAGTTCAGCTTGTCCACCCTTCTATCTACCTGTATACACGTTTGCCTTCACTGATAACACAGTAGTATGTGCAAAAGGGTTTATCCCATACAGCAAGTTCTTTACTTTTCTGCACATTTTGTGAGCAGAGGCACCTACAGCCTTTGTTCCAGGCTACAGCATCTTTGAGGAAGTTTGTACAGCAAACAGCCTTGGAGGATAGAAATGGCATCTCCTTCTAGAGGAAAAAGCATGTTTTCTAAGCCAGTGGTAGCAGCCAATGTCCAGTGATAGGTACATGCAAACCACAAGCAGCAACATGTAGTGTCTCATGGTGGTGGCATCAGTGTCCTCCCAGCTGGTTGTGGGCCATGACGTGGGCCTTGGCACAGGCTGAGTGGCCTTCTCTGCCTGGGTGTCCAGCCTCCTGGCGAGTTTGAGAGGTGCTAATGTAAATTTTTGATTACACCTACTCTTCACTTATGGACTATCTTGTTATCTGACATTTCACATTTATGACAATAGTAACAAAGCTACTATCCAACTATTTGCACATTTGCAATCTGGCAGTAATGAACGCGGAGATGTCAGGTGAGAGTAACACTGGCTGTGATGGTTAAGGTTCTGTCTGGTTGCCTGGGCCATGATTCCCAGGGGTTTGCCAGGTACGTAATGATGAAATTTGGCTTTGATGTAATGACCTACGTGGGCAGCTATGTAATGATGTAATGATCTTCCATCTTGTGATCTCACGTGGTCATCCTCCATTTCTGCATAATGCCAAAATTTCCATATCGACCTAGCATTTGGAAATTGGCCACGTACGCAGGTGAGAAGTGGGTGTATTGGGATGAAAATATATACAAGTAAACATACGTCCCTTCAATCATTTCTGCTGGGGTGATCCAGTGATGCTGATCACAGTCAGGCTGTGGACTCATTCTCACTATCTTTCCCATGTTATTCTACCATCATTGACATAATCACAGTCTCCTAAGCAAATAGTCTTCCTGCCTCTTTCCTCTCCATCTGGTGACAACTAGTAATCTGTGGTTCCCATATATTTGCTTATTTCATATAAATGAGATCATACAGTTTTTCCTTTTGTGACTCAATAGGTTTTACTTTTTAAAAATTATTGTTGATACTGCACAAAACATTGTTCCACCTCCTACTTTGATGAGTAGCGACTAGGATCTTAAAACCTTGCAAGGAGCCATCTAGATGCAACAATGGGTCTCTCCTCATCCACAGCAAAGAAGAATGAAGATAACCAAAGATTCAAGGAAACAATTAGTCTTCACTACTGGTACACCATGCAATCCTCAGCCTATATGATTATGAGAACAGAAGAACTAGATGGTGCCTGGCTACCACTATCAACCACTCGGAGGGGCATATATGTAGGAGATCCTGGAAAGAGAGGGAGAACAATGTGAAACAAAACTCAAAATCATTTGGAGAAAACAACAACAAAAAAATGGGACCAGGTTTGATGGTCTGGTAGAGCCTGGTGGAACTACTTAGACTATGGCCCATAGCTGCCCTTCAGGTCTGGAAGTGAACCCACATCTGTGGTTTCTAGCCAAACAAAAGACAGGCATAAGAGTTGAACATGTACCTGAGGTAGATACACTACTGGGAGAGAACAATCATGGGAGAAAGAAGGGCTGTTTATGCACAGGGAGACAGCTCAGGGGCAGGAATGCATGGAGGGATGGACACAGGGAAGTGGTACCTATCGGGAGGAAGTGGGATCGGAGCTGTTGTATTGGGGTAACTTGTACTCAATGTCATGAGACAACGTTTGTGTGAACTGCTGTATGGAGAGTGAATTTGCTCTGTAAACTTCCCCCCAAATCACACACACACACACAATTGTTGTTGAAAAAATACACAGCCAAACATGTACTAATTCTGCAATTTCTGTGTGTACAATTCAGTGCCATTGACTCCATTCTTCACGTCGTACAGTCAACTCTCATCCTTCTTTTCTAGATTATTCCTCACCATGAATATTAACTCACTGCTCCAAGCTTCCTGCCTAATCTTTCTCAATATTCTTCTCATGAAATCCTCTTCTGCTAAAGTGGGCCAGGGCTGGTGTCTGTTACTTGTAGCTGAGACCCCTTACAGAAAAATGCTGAAGGGCAGCAAAGCATCAGGAAAGGACTGACCCCAGAACTAGAAAACCAGGAGGAGTTCCTCAGACTAATCCCTTCTCTTCTCTGTGTGTTTCCTTTTAAGCCCCTCTCTGCAGTCCCCTCTGCTCCTCAATCCATGGGCAGTCAACGAAGCAGGAGAAGAGGGTTGGGTTTACACATTACAGCCAAGCCACAGAATGATATGCACTGGCGGCCCCACAATCCCAGTTCCAAATACCCTCGTCGACTCAGCTATGGTGAAGGGGGAGGACATAAAGGATAACATGACCTTGGGGCCACACCCCACTGTGACTGCATGGACTAGGGGCTTCCACTCTGAGAAAAGGTTAAAGCATGTGGGTTTGAAGGGAATCCTGAAAGGGTCTGTTGTTTTCATTGGGTGCCGTCAGGTCGGTTCTGACTCAGGGGGA
>NW_006921648.1:1918014-1925440 GCF_000298275.1 Orycteropus afer afer
CCCCATCCTTGATCCTGAGGAGTATTCTGGTTGTACTTCTCCAAGACAGATTTGGTCATGCTTTCAGCACTTCATGGTATACTGAATATTCTTCACCAACACCATGACTGCAAGGCATCGATTTTTCTTTGGTCTTCCTGATTCACTGTCCAGCTTTTGCATGCAATGAATGAAAATACTATGCCTTGGGTCAGGTACACCTGAGTCCTCAAAGTGATGTCTTTGCTTTGTTGTACTTTAAGGAGTCCTTTTGCAGCAGATTTGCCCAATGCACTATGTTATTTGATTTCTGCACTGCTGCTTCCATGAGCGTTGACCGTGGATCCAAGTAAAATAAAATACTTGACAATGTCAATCTTTTCCCCATTTCTCACGATGTTGTTAATGGGTCCAGTTGTAAGAACTTCTGTTTTCTTTGTGTTGAGGTATGATCTCTAAATGAGGCTGTAGTCTTCATCAGTGAGTGCTTCAAGTCCTCTTCACTTTCAGCAGTCAAGGTTGTGTCATCTGCATATCACAGAGTGTTAATGAGACTTCCTCCAATCCTGATGCCACGTTCTTCTTCATTTACAAGGAGTGTAGAGTCATCCATCACAGCTTGCTGGGCTCTCCCTGGGACAATGCCCCTTCAGACTAGGCTTTATCCCAAATGATTGCATGGATTAAGTCCAGCTTTGTAATATGTTCCCAACATTCCAATCTGCAAAATGGAGAAGACAGGTATCACTAACCATCTCAAAAGATGACCACACATCAGAAAACAAGAGGTATACAGAAAACAGAGGAATAGACCCAGTTCTGAACATAGGATGTGAGAAGAAAATAGATTTTTTCAAAAAAGATTTCAATAACATGGCAACATTTTAATAATATAGCATATAATTACATGATTTTCTCATCAACACACTGAGATCACTGAATGATGATTATAGTTGCTTTTACCACTGGAAGTAGGAAGCTCTTCCACTAACCAATGAAATCAACCAAACTCTGCCGTTGAGTCAGATACAACTCATAGCGACCCCTCCTTGGGTTTCCAAGGTGGTATCATTACAGAAGCAGATTGCCCAATCTTCCTTCCGAGGAGTGGCTGGTGGGTTTGAACCACCACCCATTGGGTTAGCAGTCAAACTAAATGTTCCCTCAATTTCCATTGTATCATTTTTCTCAACAGACTTAGTTTATTTTTCAGCCTGAATAATCATTTCTTCAAGTTGTCTACCCTGAAGGTTGTCTCCCAATTTTTAATATCTGGTTCTGCTTTAACCAAACTCATCTTCTCATTTGTAATCTCTTCTGTATACTTTCTATACGCTGTATTTTTTGGGGTTTGCTCAAGAACATCAAGGTTCTTTGTGTATGATTTCTTAGTCTCTTGTGTGGACTCTCACATAGACAATTCCACAGGGCCAGTGGGCTTCTCAAGCAGCAATAATGAGTCAATGGCATGCCACCCTCTAGTGAAGAAAAGGATTTAATGACTGAATTTCCACATCCCTGGAAACAGAACTAGAAGAGCAAAGGAATTTTTCCTGAGATTTATATCCACCAAGATGGCTCCATGTCTAAGATCTTCAAGTTTGACTGAAAAATTACATCTAAATCTTAGCTAATCTTTGTTATCATTATTTGGTCCAAAGGGGCCAAAAGATGGGTGGGACAATTACTGTCTTCTTGTCTCTAATGAGGCTCTCAGGGAGTCTGGTCCCAGTGGCTATGGAGGCTCCAGCAAATGCTTCCTCTGTGATCCCTCCAACACCTTTCCTACCCAGAGAACTATCATGCTGAACACCTGCTACTCAGCTGCTCAGGACCTACCTATATTACCAACATTTCCAACACCCACAATAAAGAGAAGCACTGGCCCGTTATGTGGAGGTGAAGAACACAGCTACAGAATCAACCTCCCCAGGTATGGCTACAGCAGAGGAGACATTTTTGTCCATGAAGACATGACGTTCTTCCAGATTCAGGAGCAGGAGAGTAGGAGGCCTGCATCCATCAGCTCGAACTTGTGATAAACCCAGGCATGATCAGCAGTTTCTCTTGTCTCTGAAGGTGTGATGAAGGACTTGGGGTGCAAACTGGGAAATGGAAGCAGAGAAGTAGAGTTGGTCTGTGCATAGGCCTGTGTTTTTTTCAATGTTCACTGTGCAAAATAAGAGCCAGTGATTACAGTAGGAGCAGCACCATGACTGAGGGTTGCAAGCTGGGTGTATAGTTGGGACTGGTGGATTCTATTCTAGCAACACTATTAACTGGGTTGCAAGCATGGCTCGACCTGCAACTTGATTTGCCCCATTTCAAGCCTCTGTGTCTAGGTTTCTGAAGTTGCCCATTAACCTGGGTCCACGCCCATGAGCAGGACAAACCAGTCGAGCGTCTCCGAGTTCCTCCTCCTGGGGCTCTCCAGGCAGCCCCAGCAGCAGCAGCTCCTCTTCGTGCTCTTCCTGAGCATGTACCTGGCCACGGTCCTGGGCAACGTGCTCATCCTCCTGGCCATCAGCACAGACTACCGCCTGCACACCCCCATGTACTTCTTCCTCAGCAACCTGTCCTTCGTGGACGTCTGCTTCTCCTCCAGCATTGTCCCCAAGTTGCTGACCAATCACATACTCAGGAGTCAGATCATCTCTTTCTCAGAGTGTCTCACACAGATGTATTTTATCATTGTGTTTGCAGACATGGACAATTTCCTCCTGGCCGTGATGGCCTATGACCGCTTTGTGGCTGTGTGCCACCCCTTAAACTACACAACAAAGATGACCACTCAGCTCTGTGCCCTGCTGGTCGCTGGGTCCTGGGTCATTGCCAATCTGCCTGCTCTGTTGCACACCCTGCTGATGGCTCCACTGTCATTCTGTGCAGACAACACGATCGCCCACTTCTTCTGTGATGTGCTTCCTCTCCTGAAACTCTCCTGCTCTGACACATACATCAATGACATGATGATTCTTCTTGTAGCAGGGCTGTTAATGATGCTTCCATTCATTTGCATCCTCATCTCCTACATCTTTATTGCCTGTGCAGTCCTGAGAGTCCCATCCACAAAGGGGAAATGGAAGGCCTTCTCCACCTGTGGCTCCCACCTGGCTGTGGTTTCCCTCTTCTATGGCACCATCATTGCTGTGTATTTCAAACCTTCATCCACGCACTCAGCTGAGACAGACACCGCAGCTACTGTGATGTACACAGTGGTGACCCCCATGCTGAACCCGTTCATCTACAGCCTCAGGAACAGGGACTTGAAAGGGGCTCTACGAACACTGATCAGCAGAAAGAGGTTTTCTACCCGATGAAAACATCAAAGCTGAATCTCATTCCCAAGCAAAGGTCTTTGTCACCAATTGGTATAAGGTAACAGTTGTTCAGTCGAAGCCAGTCTAGAAACAAATGTAGTGAAAGGGGCACACCGAAGGCTATCATTTCTTATTTAGCAGTAGAGTGGGATTGACCTGTAACCTTGCTATGTGTGCCACGTGAGATTTCTCTTCTTTTTTTTTTAAATTGTGCTTTAGGTTCAAGTTTACAGAGAAGAGTTTGTCCATATCATGTACATTTGGTTTCTCTCCCCAGTTGCTATCCCCAACCCTAACTCACTCTCCTCCCCTCCATGCCCAGTAACCGCCTTCTATGCCTTTCATAGTTACACCCTCCTGTGTGCCCTGCAATTCCTTCATGTGAGTGTTGTCCCTCTGGTGCCCCGTGGTCGATTGCCCCAAGGGATGTCCTTCCATAGAGTATGTGGGTGTGTCACCCTGGGTTGAAAGGTCTGCAAGTACGTCTTATTTATTCTTGGGCTAAGAGCCAGCCCCTGGGAATGAATTTTATTTCAGGCCCAAAGTGTATCTCAGGGCTTTCTTTTGGATTACTACTTTTTGAATTATTTTACACCCAACATTTTCCTTTTTAGGTGTTCTGTTAGGACAGAAACAAACTAAAGTGTTTTTGAACATTAGAATCACCTGGGAAGGTTTTCAAGCACCCTGATGTCCAGTGCCCAGTACTGACCAAATAAGTCAGAATCTCTGGGGTGGGGTGACCCTAACTGTTTAAGGAAATTCTCAGTCTATCCTAATGTGCAGTCTGGTTGAGAACCACTGGTGTATCTTATACTCCCTTATATGTCCTCATGATGGTCAGTCATGAGTTTTTTGGGTCTCAAAATGTCTCACAAATTACTTCTGTGATTTAGACAAAAGGACGGCATGGTGAAATGTGCAGACCCAAGTGGGTAAAATCATTTCAATGGAAGCAGAGGGCCTGGTGGGCTTTGTGGCCCAGAGCACCAACAGGTGAAGAAGCACAGAACGGTGGAAACCCTTCATGACCCTCTGGCTTGGCTGCCTGCCTTTGGGGGCGGGTCCAGCAGGGGTCACGTCTTTGACATCAGGGAACTAAATCAATATATGTGTTATCTCTGCTCAGGCCAATTGTCTTTGCTTTGTTTTCAGGCTGCCAATCCCTTCCTGACTCCACACCTTCAAGAAGCAAGTCAAAGGTCACCTCCTCCATGGAGTCCTCCTGACCCTTCTGTGGGACCCACAGTCCTATTTTCCTTTGGGCTCACTGTACTTTGTCCTAGAAGCCTTTCCCTTTCTCCCCTTCCCTTCTACATGGCTTTCCACAGATCATGAGTCTCTAGGTCCAACCGCATATACTATTTCACTGTGTCTTTCGTGGCTGGCACTGCTCCTGGACCAACGGTAACAATCAGCTTAGAGTGAAAAAAAAAAGTGTAGATGAATAGTACCTTAATTTCTTATTTTAGAAAGGGTTTTAAAAACATAACATTTTGCTGTTCCAAATGTAGCATCTACACACTATGGAAGACCAAACATCACAAAGAAGATTAAAATAACCTGCGACCACACTGCTTAAGATATCTGTAGTTAGATATTTATGGGTATAGTTTTACAAAAGTTGGCTGCTGTCTATTTATATCATTCTGTATCCTGATATTTCCATTTCCTTCTTCACATGTCAGTAAAGATCTTGGAATGTGATTTTAATGCCTGCATAGTAATTTATCACTTGTTTGTAATTCAATTTATCTTTCTCCAACTCTGAATATCTTCAAGTGTCTCTACGATAAATAACACTGCTGGCAACACCTGTGGGTTTCCTTCTTCGTCTGCACCCCTCGTTACTACTGTAGGTGACCCGTGAATGCCTCTTCTCCAGCTGAATTGAAAATAAGGTCGTGCAGATGGCCTTCAAGCCTGGAACTGAACTCAGCTCTGTGGTTCAACTTTCAGCTAAATGATAGGCTTCAAATGTGAACAGCAACACCAGGGAGGGATGTATGCCTTAGAACAATGCAACAAATGAGACCAAAAGGGGCCATTTGTCAGGGACAAAGCTCGGAGGCATGACGTGATGGACAGAGGGACCAAGGGAAATTGGAAACAGGGAGGATGTGGGAAGAGAGCCGTCACACTGTGGGGATTGCAACCAGTGTCACAGACCAAATGTGTGTGAACTGTGGAGTGGAAAAGCAGTGTGCTCTGTAAACTTTCACTCAAAGCTTAAGTGTTTTTTTTTTTTTTTTTAACTAAAAAAAACAACCTTAAGGTCTTCATTCCTTTATTTCTTTGGTTATCCCCACCTGCCATTTCTAGGTGGGTCCAGCGCCTCCCTCTTGGCGTCCTGGCTCTCTAGAAGCTCATTCAGTCCAAAGGGCCAGCCAGCCCTGCTTCTCCCACAAGGTGGAGAGTATTGAGGTTCGTTGGAACGAATGCTTGAGTTGCTGGCACACAGTGTGGCTGCTGATCCTTGGGCTTGTTTGATCCCCTGCAAGCCTGCCAACTGCAGCATGACACCCACAGCCCACGGCTCTTTTAGGGCCACTGTGGGTTCACCTTTGCCTTTCAAGTCACAACTGTGTGGGGCACATTCACTTTGTCCTCCACCAAAGCCTGACTCAGAACTACAGGTGGCTTCTCCCACAGGGGCTTCCAGTCCATCGTGTCAAACCAGTGCTCCCTGGGAACATGCAGAAAGCAGAACGCGCTGCTCAAATTGATTCTTCTCGTCTTGAGACCACCACAGAGTTCTTGGAATTGTTTTATGGGAATTTTACATAAATTTCTCTCCTCCCAAGATATAGGTGTTATGCGCTGAATTGTGTCCCTCAAAAATGTGTGTTGTAAATCCTAACCCTACGCTGTGGATGTATCCCATTTGGGAATAGGGATTTCATTGTCAATGAGGCCATATCAGGGTAGAGTGTGTTTTAAATCCATTCACTTCTGAGCTATAAAAAAGAGCTGATCAGGCTCAGAAAATCAAGCACACATGGAGGGGAAGGTCCATGCCACGAGGAGATTGCCAAGGGATCAACGAACTCCTGGTCTGTGGAAAGTGAAGGAGTTCATGCCCTAGAGACCACAGAGGGAGAAAGCCTTCCCTAGAGCCTTCAAGCTGGACTATATGACAAGAACGTGGCATCAGGATTGGAGGAAGATTCATTAACAACCTACGATATGCAGACCACACAACTTTGCTCATGAAGATGAAAGACTACAGCCTGCAGTGTGGTTACACCTCAATATAAAGAAAACAAAAATCTTCACAATTGGACCAATAAGCAGCACCACAATAAATGGAGAAAAGATTGACATTGTCAAAGACTTCATATTACTTGGTTCTACAGTCAACACCAATCGAAGCAGCTGTCAAGACATCAGATGACATATTGCATTGGGCAAATCTGCTGCAAAAAACCTCTTTCTGGTGCTGAGGAGCAAAGATGTCTCCTTGAAGACCAAGGTGCAGCTAACCCAAGGCATGGTATTTTCAATTGCCTCCCATGCATGTGAGAGCTGGACAATGAATAAGGAAGAGTGAAGAAGAGTTGATGCTTTCAAGTTATGGTTTTGGCAAAGAGCGTAGCATGGACTGCTAAAAGAACTAACCAATCTGTCTTGGAAGAACTGCATCCAGAATGCTCCTTGGAAGTGAGAATGACCAGACTTCATCTCACCTACTTTGGTAGTGTTATCAGAAGGGACTATTCCCTGGAGGATATCATGCTTGGTAAAGGTGAGGGTAGATGAAATAGGAGAAGGCTCTTAATGGGATGGATTGACACAGTGGCTGCAACGATGGGCTCAGGTATAGCAAAGATTGTGAGGATGGCATAGGACCGGCAGTGTTTCGTTCTGTTGTGCATAGGGTCGCTATGAATCAGAGGTGAGTCGATAGCATCTAACAACAACAATGACAACAGAGCCTTCTGAACTGTGAGAAAATAAATTTCTGTTTGTTAAAGCTATCCCCTTGAGGTGTTTCTGTTATAGCAGCACTAGCCAACTTGTTGTTGTTGTTATTTGCCTTCGCATCGGACCCGACTCATAGCAACCCCTCCTTGGGTTTCCGAGGCAGTATCACTATGGAAGTAGATTGCCCCATCTTCCTTCCGAGG
>NW_006921648.1:1927925-1937860 GCF_000298275.1 Orycteropus afer afer
TTTGTGTTGTTGAAAAAAGGTGTTTGCAATGAACAAGTCATTGGTCTTGCAAAATTCTACCATACGAGTTCCAGCATTATTTCTGTCAACAAGGCCAAATTTTCTAACTACCGGTGATTCTTCTTGGTTTCCAACTGTGTTGGTAGATTCTATTAAAATCATCAGCTTTGCTTTTCTTTCTCTTGTGTTCACTCATTCTCTCAGACACTCTGAAACAGTTTGCTGGGATGAAGGCTTTTTCCTTCAGTGTCAGTATCTTGTTTTGGAAATCAGATAAAACATCTGATTCCAAGCCTATAGCTAAAAAGAATAGTCTCCAATGGATACCTCCATCTCCCATCCATGGTGTAAAACTCAAACTAGCGAAACTTTGTGACTATGAAATTAATACATGCTTGTTGGGGATAATTCTCCATGGGCCCTTGCTTTACTGCATAAATTGCTGTTGTTGTTGAAAATATACACAGCAAAATGTACACCAGTTTCCCAGTTTCTCCATCTACAATATGGTGACATTGAGGACATGTTTGGAATGGTGCAGCCATTCTCATCCTCCATTTCCAATGTGTTCCTCCCATATTGACATAAACTCACTTCCCCTCAGCTTCCTATCTGACCTTTGAGTTGCTGTTAACAATTTGATCCCATACAGCAAGTTCTTTGATTTTCTTGGCATTTTGTGAGCAGAGGCGCCTACAGCCTTTGTTCCAGGCTACAGCATCTTTGAGGAAGTTTGTACGGCAAACAGCCTTGGAGGATAGAAATGGCATCTCCTTCCAGAGAAAAGCCAGGGGTAGCAGCCATGTCCGGTGATAGGCACATGTGAACCACAGGCAGCAACACCTAGTGTCTCATGGCGGTGGCTTCAGCGTCCTCCCAGGTGGTTGTGGGCCATGATGTGGGTCCTGGCACAGGCTGAGTGGCCTTCTCCGCCTGGGTGTCCAGCCTCCGGGTGAGTTTGAGAGGTGCTGAATATTGTTTTTTTGATTACACCTACTCTTCACTTATGGACTATCTTGTTATCTGACATTTCACATATATGACAATAGTAACAAAGCTACTATCTGACTATTTTGCACATTCACAATCTGGCAGTAATGAACGCGGAGATGTCAGGTGAGAGTAACACTGGCTGTGATGGTTAAGGTTCTGTCTGGTTGCCTGGGCCATGATTCCCAGGGGTTTGCCAGGTACATAATGATGAAATTTGGCTTTGATGTAATGACCTATGTGGGCAGCTATGTAATGATGTAATGATCTTCCATCTTGTGATCTCACGTGGTCATCCTCCATTTCGGCATAATGCCAAAATTTCCATATCGATCTAGCATTTGGAACTTGGCCACGTACGCAGGTGAGAAGTGGGTATATTGGAATGAAAATATATACAAGTAAACATACGTCCCTTCAATCATTTCTGCTGGGGTGATCCAGTAATGCTGATCACAGTCAGGCTGTGGACTCATTCTCACTATCTTTCCCATGTTATTCTACCATCATTGACATAATCACAGTCTCCTAAGCAAATAGTCTTCCTGCCTCTTTCCTCTCCATCTGGTGACAACTAGTAATCTGTGGTTCCCATATATTTGTTTATTTCATATAAGTGAGATCACACAATTTTTCCTTTTGTGACCTAATAGGTTTTACTTTTAAAAAATTGTTGTTGAAAATAACAAATGCTGGCAAGGATGTGGAGAGATTGGGACTCTCATACACTGCTGGTGGGACTGTAAAATGGTACAACCACTGTGAAAAGCAGTATGGCGATTTCTTAAAAACTTGGAATTAGAAATACCATTTTACCCAGCCATTTCATTACTAGGTATATATTCTAAAGTAGTGAGAGCCATGCCAATAACAGACATATGCACACCCATGTTCATTGCAGCACTATTTACAATAGTCAAAAGATGGAAAAAACCTAGGTGTCCATCAACTGAGGAATGGATAACCAAACTTTGGTACATACACACAATGGAATACAATGCAACCCTAACAAATAACCTAGAATCTGCAAAACACCGCATAACGTGGATGAACTTGGAGGACATGCTGAGTGAAATGAGTCAATCACAGAAGGACAAATATTGTGTTAGCCTATTATTGTAAAACTCAAGGAAAGGTTTATCTATGGAAGGATATTTTCTTTGTTGGTTACCAGGAGTGGAAGGGGAAGGGAGGGAACACTGTTAGATAGGTAGACATAAGTATTGATTTGGGTGAAAAGAAGGGCAATATACCAAATGTGAATGATCAACATAGTGGCATTAAGGAAGAGGAATATATAGAGAGGTATATGGGAGGTACAGATAACAAAGATGACCCCTCTTACACATACAGTATTGCACTGTCAGTGAAGGCAAACATGGGTATGTGGGTGGATAGATGGATGGACAGGCTGAACCATTAGTTATGTCTATAAAGTGGGGAGTGTCCCCAAGACCATGTATAGGGTTGGCAGACAATGGTCCTATAAATGTATTTGTATGATCTGAATTCCCAGGTGTATAGTATAGCTGACAAGGGACAAGGTTGTAGTCACTATTTGGTCACAGCCAGCTACCCAGAGAGACTGAGTAGTTGAACCTGTGGGCTCAGGACCATAGTCACAGGGGACATCAGGTTCCATTGGAATAACACACTACACAAAACATTGTTTCACCTCCTACTTTGGTGAGTAGCAACTGGGATCTTAAAAGCTTGCAAGCAGCCATAATAGATGCAACGATGGGTCTCTCCTTGTCCAGAGTAAGAAGAATGAAGGAAACTAAAGATCCATGGAAAGAATTACTCCAGTGACTGGTACACCATGTGATCCTCAGCGTATATGACTATGAGACCCAAGAAACTAAATGGTGCCTGGCTACCAATGTCAACCACTCGGAGGGGGATCTATGTAGGAGACCCTGGATAGAGAGGGAGAACAATGTGGGAAAAAACTCAAAAGCATTTGGGAAAAAACTCAAAAGCTTTTGGGAAAAAAAGGGGGGGAACCAGGTTTGCTGGTCTGATAGAGCCTTGTGGAACCCCTGAGATTATGGTCCCTAGCTGCCCTTCACATCTGGAATGAACCCACACCTTTGGTTTCCAGCCAAGCAAAAGACAGGCATATGAGTTGAACACTTACTTGAGGTAGATTCACTCCTTGGAGAGAACAATCATGGAAGAAGGGCTGTGTGTGCACAGGGAGACAGCTCAGGGGACAGGAGTGCATGGAGGGAAGGACACAGGGAAGAGGTAACTATGGGGAGGAAGTGAGAGGGGAGCTGTTGCCTTGTGGTGAATTGTGGTCAATGTCATGAGACAAAGTGTATGTGAATTGCTGTATGGAAAGTGAGTTTGCTCTGTAAATATTCACCAAAATCACAATAAAAAAAAATACTAAAAACTGTTGTTGAAAAATTACACAGCCAAACATGCACTAATTCTGCAATTTCTGTGTGTACAATTCAGTGCCATTGACTCCATTCTTCACGTTGTACAGTCAACTCTCCCTCTTCTTTTCTAGATTATTCTTCACCATGAACATGAACTCACTGCCCCAAGCTTCCTGCCTAATCTTTCTCAATATTCTTCTCATGAAATCCTCTTCTGCTAAAGTGGGCCAGGGCTGGTGTCTGTTACTTGTAGCTGAGACCCCTTACAGAAAAATGCTGAAGGGCAGCCAAGCATCAGGAAAGGACTGACCCCAGAACTAGAAAACCAGGAGGAGTTCCTCAGACTAATCCCTTCTCTTCTCTGTGTGTTTCCTTCTTAAACCCCTCTCTGCAGTCCCCTCTGCTCCTCAGTCCATGGGCAGTCAACGAAGCAGGAGAAGAGGGTTGGGTTTACACATTACAGCCAAGCCACAGAATGATATGCACTGGCTGCCCCACAATCCCAGTTCCAAATACCCTGGTCGCCTCAGCTATGGCAAAGGGGGAGGTCATAAAGGATAACATGACCTTGGGGCCACACCCCACTGTGACGGCATGGAGTAGGGGCTTCCACTCTGAGAAAAGGTTAAAGCATGTGGGTTTGAAGCGTATCCTAAAAGGGTCTGTTGTTTTCATTGGGTGCCGTCAGGTCGGTTCTGACTCAGGGGACCTCTTCTCCAACAGAAGGAAGCACTACTCCCCCTCCCCCCGCACCGTCCTCACAATCCTCGCTGTTTGAGCCCCTTGTTGCAGCCACTGTGTCAACCCACCTGGTTGAGGTCTTCACTTTTCACTGACCCTCTACTTTAATAAGCATGATTCCTTCTCCAGACCCTGTTCTTCCTGACAACATGACCAACATATGGGAGACAAAGTCCCCCCATCCTTGATCCTGAGGAGTATTCTGGTTGTACTTCTCCAAGACAGATTTGGTCATGCTTTCAGCACTTCATGGTATACTGAATATTCTTCACCAACACCATGACTGCAAGGCATCGATTTTTCTTTGGTCTTCCTGATTCACTGTCCAGCTTTTGCATGCAATGAATGAAAATATTGTGCCTTGGGTCAGGTACACCTGAGTCCTCAAAGTGATATCTTTGCTTTTTAGTACTTTTGCAGCAGATTTGCCCAATGCACTATGTTATTTAATTTCCTGACTGGTGCTTTCATGAGCGTTGACTGTGGATCCAAGTAAAATGAAATCTTTGATAAGGTCAATCTTTTCCCCATTTCTCATGATGTTGTTAATGGGTCCAGTTGTAAGGACTTTTGTTTTCATTATGTTGAGGTATGATCTCTAAATGAGGCTGTAGTCTTCATCAGTGAGTGCTTCAAGTCCTCTTCACTTTCAGCAGTCAAGGTTGTGTCATCTGCATATCACAGAGTGTTAATGAGACTTCCTCCAATCCTGATGCCACGTTCTTCTTCATTTACAAGGAGTGTAGAGTCATCCATCACAGCTTGCTGGGCTCTCCCTGGGACAATGCCCCTTCAGACTAGGCTTTATCCCAAATGATTGCATGGACTAAGTCCAGCTTTGTAATGT
Source organism: Orycteropus afer afer (assembly GCF_000298275.1). Classification (NCBI taxonomy): domain Eukaryota; kingdom Metazoa; phylum Chordata; class Mammalia; order Tubulidentata; family Orycteropodidae; genus Orycteropus; species Orycteropus afer. The sequence goes on from NW_006921648.1 coordinate 1,932,894, forward strand.
GTTCCCAATGTGCTGCCCCTCAGCATCTTTCGAGATGATCAGTGATACATGAGAAAGCAAGAGGTACAAAGAAAACAAAGGGATAGCCCCAGTTCTGAACATGGGATGTGAGAAGATAATCATTTTTTGGAAGATTTCAATAACATGGAGACATTTTAATAATATAGCATTTAATTACATCATTTTCTCATCAAAACACTGAGATCACTGAATGATGATTATAGTTGCTTTTTCCACTGATTAGCAGGAAGTTCTTCCACTAACCAATGAAACCAACGAAACACTGCCGTTGAGTCAGATCCAACTCATAGTGACCCCTCCTTGGGTTTCCGAGGTGTTATCACTACAGAAGTAGATTGCCCAACCTACTTTCCGAGGAGTGGCTGGTGGATTTGAACTGCCAGCCTTCTAGTTAGCAGTCAAACTAAAGGCTGCCTCAATTTCCATTGTATGATTTTTTTTCAACAGACTTAATTCATTTTTCAGCCTGAATAATCATTTCTTCAAGTTTTCCACCTGAAGGTTGTCTCCCAATTTTTAATACCTGGTTCTGCTTTAACCATACTCATCTTTTCACTTTTAATCTCTTCTGTATACTTTCTATACGCTGTATTTTTGGGGATTTGCTCAAGAACTTCAAGGATCTCTGTGTATGATATTCTTAGTCTCTTGTGTGGACCCTTACATACAGCCAACTCCACAAGGCCAGTGGGCTTCTCAAGCAGCGCTAATCAGCCAATGGTATGCTGCCCTCTAGTGAAGAAAAGGATTTAATAACTGAATTTCCACATCCCTGGAAACAGAACTAGAAGAGCAAAGGAATTTTTCCTGAGATTTACATCCACCAAGATGTCTCCGTGTCTAAGATCTGAAAGTTTTGACCGAAAAATTTTATCTAAATCTTAGCTAATCTTTGTCATCATTGTTTGGTCCAAAGGGGCCAAAAGATGGGTGGGACAATTACTCTCTTCTTGTCTCTAATGAGGCTCTCAGGGAGTCTGGTCCCAGTGGCTATGGAGGCTCCAGCAAATGCTTCCTCTGTGATCCCTCCAACACCTTTTCTACCCAGAGGACCATCATGCTGAACACCTGCTGCTCACCTGAGCAGGACCTGCCTATATTACCAACATTTCCAACACCCACAATAAAGAGAAGCACTGGCCCGTTATGCGGAGGTGAAGAACACAGCTACAGAATCAACCTCCCCAGGTATGGCTACAGCAGAGGAGACATTTTTGTCCATGAAGACATGACGTTCTTCCAGATCCAGGAGCAGTAGAGTAGGAGGCCTGCATCCATCAGCTCGAACTTGTGATAAACCCAGGCATGATCAGCAGTTTCTCTTGTCTCTGTAGGCGTGATGAAGGACTTCGGGTGCAAACTGGGAAATGGAAGCACAGAAATAGAGTTGGTCTGTGTATAGGCCTGTGTGTTTTTCAATGTTCACCATGCAAAATAAGAGCCAGTGATTACAGTAGGAGCAGCACCAAGACTGAGGGTTGTAAGTTGAGTGTATCGTTGGGATTGGCTGATTCTATTCTAGTGAAACCATTAACTGGGTTGCATGCATGGCTTGACCTGCAACTTGATTTGCCCCATTTCAAGCCTCTGTGTCTAGGTTTCTGAAGTTGCTGTAGTGCATTAACCTGGCTCCACGACCATGAGAGGGGCAAACCAATCGAGCTTCTCCGAGTTCCTCCTCCTGGGGCTCTCCAGGCAGCCCCAGCAGCAGCAGCTCCTCTTTGTGCTCTTCCTGAGCATGTACCTGGCCACGGTCCTGGGCAACGTGCTCATCCTCCTGGCCATCAGCACAGACTCCCGCCTGCACACCCCCATGTACTTCTTCCTCAGCAACCTGTCCTTCGTGGACGTCTGCTTCTCCTCCACCACTGTCCCCAAGATGCTGACCAATCACATACTTGGCAGTCAGACCATCTCCTTCTTGGGGTGTCTCACACAGATGTACTTTCTCTTTGGATTTACTGACATGGACAATTTCCTCCTGGCTGTGATGGCCTATGACCGCTTTGTGGCTGTGTGTCACCCGTTACACTACACAACAAAGATGACCCCTCAGCTCTGTGTCCTGCTCGTCACTGGATCCTGGGTCATTGCCATTCTGAATTCTCTGTTGCACACCCTGCTGATGGCCCGACTCTCATTCTGTGCAGACAACACGATCCCCCACTTCTTCTGTGATGTGCTTCCTCTCCTGAAACTCTCCTGCTCTGAAACACACCTCAATGACATCATGATTCTCACTGAGGGCACCCTGATTATGATCCCTCCATTTGTTTGTATCCTGGTTTCCTACATTTGTATCACTTGGGCAGTCCTGAGAGTGCCGTCCACAAAGGGAAAATGGAAGGCCTTCTCCACCTGTGGCTCCCACCTGGTTGTGGTTTCCCTCTTCTATGGCACCATCATTGCTGTGTATTTCAACCCTTCATCCTCCCATTCAGCTGAGACAGACACTGCAGCTACTGTGATGTACACAGTGGTGACTCCCATGCTGAACCCATTCATCTACAGCCTCAGGAACAAGGAGTTGAAAGGGGCTCTAAGAACAGTGATTGGCAGGAACCTATGTTCTAACTGATGGAAGAATCATGGACCACCAATCCCAGGTATAGAAACCTGCCAACTCATTGTAATGCAATAATCTATGTCTCAGTGTCTGCAAGGAACTAAGACTAAGTACAGATGCCTGTCAAAGGGCTCTGACATAACTATAGCCAGGTATAGTTAATGATATATTTTTTAACTATTGTGTGATAAAATATTTTACATAGAGCTTAAGCTTTTCCTTTCTAAGTGGTCACTTTGAAAACCTTCTCAGCTAATGAATATTTTTCCCTTCCCTTTTGGAAATGCTCTCAGAATCTACAACCCAAATCTGTTGCAGTCTACCCAAACCTGACTCACAGTGACTGTGTAGAACAGAGCCCAACTGTTCCATAAGGTTTCTGAGTCTTTAAATCTTTACTAGAGCAGATTACCTCATATTTCTCCAGCAGTGTGGCTGGTGAGTTCAAACAGTTGACCTTTCAGTTAGCAACCAAACCCTTAAGTATTGCACCACTAAATGCACAGACATCGAGTTGGATCCAACTCATAATGACTCCTCCTTGGGTTTCTGAGGTGGTATCACTATGGGAACAGATTGCCCAACCTTCCTTCCGAGGAGTGGCTGGTGGATTTGAACTACCAGCCTTCTGGTTAGCAGTCAAATGTCTTAGGTACTACGCCACCCGGCTCCTGAATCTACAACAGTGGTCTTTAATCCTGGAGGCCTGTTGGCATAAGTTGGGGAGCTTTTAGAATATACTGATGCTGGGCTGAACCTTGCACAACTGCGTGAGAATCCCTGGGTGGCACCCGGGTGTTGGTGCTCTTTCCTTCTGTATGCTCCCTGAGGTTCCACTGTACATTCTGAGTTGACGTTTACGCTGCTTTCATTCTCATAGACCAATGAAATAGAATCAAGAGTCCAGAAATGAACCTACACATCTATGCTCAACTGATTTTTTACAAGAGTGCTAAATCCATTTGGTGGGGAAAGAAGAGTCCTGTCAATAAATGGTTCTGGGAAAATTGGATTTCCATATGCAGAAAAAGAAAACAGGATCCATGACTCACACCATATACAAAACCAAACTCAAAATGGATGAAGGACCTAAATGGTTAAGGAGTAACCACAAAATCCTTAGAAGGAAAAGCAGAAGTAAGGCTGTTAGGCCAAGCTTTTAACAACAGTTTGTCTAATATAACAGAAGCACAAACAGCAAAAGACAAAGTTGTTGTTGTTAGATGCCATGGAGTTGGTTCTGACTCCCAGTGACCCTATGGACAACAGAACTGAGCACTGCTTGGTCCTGAGCCATCCTCACAGCTGTTGCCACGTTGGAGCCCACTGTCCCAGCCACTGTGTCATTGAGGGTCCTTCCCCTTCTCATTGACCTTCACTTTCCCAAGCAAGATAACCTTCTCTAGGGACTAGTCCCTTCTGACAACATGACCAAATAGGAAACATGGAGTCTGGCCATTCTTGGTCTAAGGAGCATTCTGGCAATACTTCCTCAAAGACAGACCTTTTCATTCTTCCAGCAGTCCTCGTACATTCAATATTCTTTGCCAAGACCACAAATCAAATGCATCAATTCTTTTGCAGGTTTCTTTATTCACTGGCCAGTTCTCACATGCATATGTGGCTACTAAAAATACCATGGCTTGGATCGGGTGCACCGTAGTCCTCAAAGTAACATCTTTGCTCTTGAGCAAAAAAAAGGTCTTTTGCAGTAGATCTGCCAAATGCAACATGCAGTTTCACTTCTCGACGGTTGCATCATGGGTGTTGATTGTGGATTCAAGTAAAATTAAATACTTGACAACAGGACCTCATAACAAAGAAAAACTCTTGTTTCTGAAAAATCTTTGTCAAAAAAGTGAAAGGATAAGCTACTAACTGGGAGGACATCTTTGGAAACCATCTATCACACAAGAATTTATTTATTTATTTATTTTCTGGATGAGTTAAATATTTTGATTTTAAAAAGTGGGGAAAAATAGACCATTTGATTGAATTTTCTTAAATTTTACCTTATATTTCTTTAAGGTAGTTTCCCTGATTTTACTAAGATCACTTGGCCATGTTTCATACTTTGAGTGTGAGTAGAAGGGTAAGCTAGGAGGGAGAGTCATGTACACATGGAATGTTGGTGTTAACCAAAAGATCTGGGATGAGGGAAGAGATGCTCAGAGGTGAAGCAGTTTGTGGGAGACAGTACAACTCGACCTGCCCAGGCCTGAACATAATTTGTACTGTACAAAAAAATTGAGCACTTCGGAATGCCTAAGAATATTCATTAATATTTTTTTTTTTATTAGGATTTGGGTGAAGATTTACAGAGTAAATTCACTTTTCATACAGCAGTTCACATATACTTTGTCTCATGTCATTGACCAAA
>NW_006921648.1:1945180-1975771 GCF_000298275.1 Orycteropus afer afer
ATCACTACGGAAGTAGATTGCCCCATCTTCCTTCTGAGGAGTGGCTGGTGGGTTTGAACCACCAACCTTCTGGTTAGCAGTCAAGTGTCTTAGCCACTATGCTATCTAGAGCTCCATATTTCAACTTGACAAAGTAATGAATATTATTTTCTGTATCTTTCACTTATGTGAAGTAATTAAAAAATAGACCAACCACAAGTACAGTGAATATCTTTAATGTGTGTGTGTCTGTGAGTGTGTATGTATATGTGTGTGTATAACAAATTTACTATCACAAGTACTAATATTAATTTTAATTGTTTTGATTAAAAGTCCTAGGATGCTTTCTTTCATTTTGTCCTAGTATTTCCCTATAGAGTCATTGGTTTAATGACCAACAGTACAGTAAATAAGCATCACTCTAGTGTCATATGAAAGGGAAATATTTTGCTTTCAACTAGAAAACGCTTTACATCTCAGTCAGATGTAGGTGTACATGCATATGCAAGCATGAGTAAAGAGGAGAGAGACAGAGATTATAGAGAATGCTATATTCTTTTTCCAACTGAATGTTATTAAGTTCATTTATAAGAATAAAATATGGAGTGTCTGAAAGTGAGCTCTGGTAATATAGTGGCTAAGGCACTTGACTGCTAACCAGAAGGCTGGAGGTTCAAACTCACCTGCCACTCCTCAGAAGGAAGATTGGGCAATCTACTTCTGTAGTGATACTGCCTCAGAAACCCAAGGAGGGGTCGCTATGAGTTGGGTCTGACTTGAGGGCAAGTAACAAAAACAACAACAAAGGTGTTATGCTCAGCCAGTCATAGGACTGCACAAGAATTTAATAACCAATACATATACATAGGGGAGCTCTGGTGGTATAGTGTCAAAGCCATTTGACTGCTAACCAGAAGGCTGGTGGTTCAAACCCACCAGCCAATCCTTGGAAGGAAGGTTGCACAATCTAATTCTGTAGTGATACCACCTTGGAAACCGAAGGAAGGGTTGCTATGACTCGGATCCGACTTGACGGCAGTGAGCTTGCTTTTCGTTTGGTTATATATACATATACAACTTCAACAACGTAACAACAAAAAGACAAATAATCAAATAATAAAATGGGCAAAGGCTGAAAGGTGATCTCTGGGAGTAGTTTCAGGTCAAAGTTTAAAGGATGTCTCAGGGTAATAGTCTTGAAGATTCCTTTAGTTTCTACCAGTCCGGAAAGGTGGCTTTTTTTTTTTTTTTAAAAGAATTTGAGTTTTGTTCTACAATTTTCTCCCGTTCTATCTGGGACCATCTATTGTGTCCCTGGTTAGAACGGTCGGTAGTGGTAGCCACGTACCATCTAGTTCTTCTTGTCTCAGGACAGAAAGATTCTATTTTGGGACAGATGGACATAGACTTCAGGAGAAGCCATAGATGTAAGCAGCTGGCATTGGAGTTTCACTTTTTTTATCGCATAATACTCCTTCCACCACCTCCTTCCACAGGGCTTGATTTCTAGGAAACATCTCATCCCCAAACTCCACCTTAGTAAGTGCTTTTGGAGAATCCAGTCGAAGACAGTGTTACAATAGTAATAATATCAACAGCAGTGTGACCTCAATGAGAAGGAACAGTACATCATGTTGCCTTCCCATGGTTTACGTTGTAGGATCTAGTCCATTTGGCATATTACTAACTATTCATTGAAAACATTTTTATTTGAAAAGTAAAATCTTACTGAAGATAATTCAAAATGGGTGCAGCAGTATATTGACAGAGAACTTCCAGAAATGCAAGCTGGATTCAGAAGAGGACATGGAACGAGGAATATCATTGCTGATGTCAGATGGATCTTGGCTCAAAGGAAGAGTACCAGGAAGATGTTTACTTGTGTTTTATTGATATACAAAAGCATTCAATTCTGTGGATCATAACAAATTATGGATACCATCGAGAAGAATGAGAATTCCAGAACACTTGATTGCACTCATGAGGAACCTGTACATTAATCAGAATGCAGTCTTTCAAACTGAACAAGGGGACACTGCATGGTTTAAAATCAGGAAGGGGGTGTCAGGACTGTACCCTTTCATCATATTTATTCAATCTGTATGCTGAGCAAATAATCCGAGAAGCTGGAATATATGAAGAAGAACGTGGCATCAGGATTGGAGGAAGGCTGATTAACAACCTGCAATATGCAGATGACACAACTTTGCTTGTTGAAAATGAGGATGACTTGAAGCACTTATTGATGAAAACTGAAGAGTACAGTCTTCAGTATGGATTACACCTTAATATAAAGAAAACAAAAATCCTCAGAATTAGTCCAATAAGCAGCATCATGATAAATGGAGAAAAGACTAAGTTGTCAAAGATTTCAAACTACTTGCTTCCACAATCAACATCAAAGGAAGCAGCAGTCAAGACATCAGATGACATATTGCATTAGGCAAATCTTTGCAAAAGACCTCTTTCAAGTGCTGAAGGACAAAGATGTCTTCTTGAAGACCAATGTGCGGCTAACCCAAGCCATGGTATTTTCAATCACCTCATATGCATGTGAGAGGTGGACAATGAACAAAGAAGACTGAAGAAGAGTTGATGCCTTTGAGTTGTGGTGTTGGTGAAGAATACTGAAAGTACCATGGACTGGCTAAATCTGTCCTGGAAGAGGTGCAGCTGGAGTGCTCCTTGGAAGTGAGAATGGCCAGACTTCGTCTCACTTACTTCAGTCATGTTGTGAGAAGGCTATTAGGCTTGGTAAAGTGGAGGGTCAATGAAAAAAGGGAAGGCCCTCGACAAGACGGATTGACATGGGGGCTGCAATGATGGGCTCAGTATAGCAAGGATCATGAGGCAGGCACAAGACCAGGCAGCATTTCATTCTGTTGTACATAGGGTCACTGTGAGTTGGAGATGACTCAACGGTACCTAACAGCAACAACAACAGTCTCTCCATGTGCCCTGTCTCCTTGCCCCATTCATTTTGGGCACCTCCTCATTCTCTATTATCCACATATATGTTTTCTCTCCTCCTGAGTTTTATTCCTGGACTTCTTCCTTCCCATTCTACACCATCCCTGGACAATCACATCCACTCTTGTGTCTGTAACTACACCTGATGCTGATTGTGACTTCAGAATCCATATCCATCAGTTCATCTTTTGATTGTTGCCCCATGATATGCAACTCTTGGGCTCCTCCATGCAGATGTCTTATATAGCCTCATGCCCAACATTTCCTGCTGCCTCCATCACAACTACAGCCCATGTCATGAGTACAAACACACTCCGTACTTTCCTTCAGCCTGAATTCCCTATCTCAGATGATGGTATCAGCACATTGGATATCACCCCACACTCTCATTCACCCCACTTATCCAATCAGATGGAGTGCTCCTTAGAAGCAAGAATGGCCAGACTTCGTCTCACCTACTTTGGTCATGTTGTCACAAGGGACCATTCTCCTGAAGCCTTGTTCTTCGCCAATTCCTTCAGTGCAGCCTCGACCTCTTCCTTCAATACCATTGGTTCTTGAACATATGCCACCTCCTGAAATGGATGGACATTGACCAATTCTTTTTGGTACACTGACTCTGTGCATTCCTTCCATCTTCTTTTGATGCTTCCTGCATCATTCAATATTTTGCCCATAGAATCTTCCAATATTGCAACTCGAGGCTTAAATTTTTTCTTCAGTTCTTTCAGCTTGAGAAATGCTGAGCATGTTCTTCCCTTTTGGTTTTCTAACACCAAGTCTGTGCACATTTCATTAGAGTAATTGGCTTTGTCTGCTGAAGCTGCTCTTTGAAATCTTCAGTTCAGTTCTTTTATCTTGTCATTTCTTTCATTTGCTTTAGCTACTCACTGCTCAAGGGCAAGTTTCAGTGTGTCTTCTGACATCCATTTTGGTCTTTTCTTCCTTTCTCATCTTTTTAAAGACCTCTTGCTTTCTTCGTGGATGATGTTCTTAATGTCATCCACAATTCTTCTGGTTTTCAGATATTGGTGTTCAATGCATCAAATCTATTCTTTACATGGTCTCTAAATTCAGGAGGAATATAATCAAGGTCATATTTTGGCTCTTCTGGACTTGTTTTCATTGTCTTCAACTTGAACTTGCATATGAGCAGTTGATGGTCTGTTCCACAATCAGCTCCTGGCCTATTTTGGCTAAAGATATTGAGCTTTTCCATTGCCTCTTGACACAGATGTAGTCAATCGGATTCCTGTGCCCTCCATCTGGTGAAATCCACGTGCACAGTTGCCGTTTGTGTTGTTGAAAAAAGCTATTTGCAATGAATAAGTTGTTGGTCTTGCAAAATTCTATCCTGTGATCTCCAGCATTATTTCTGTCATGAAGGCCAAATTTTCCAACTACTGGTGATTCCTCTTTGTTTCCATCTTTTGCTTTCCAGTCACCAGTGATAATTAATATATCTTGATTGGACGTTCAGTCAATCTCAGACTGCAGAAGTTGACAAAAATCTTCAATTTTTTCATCTTTGGCTTTGGGGTTGGTGTGTAAATTTGAATAATAGTAATATTAACTTGTCTTCCTTGTAGGCATATGGATATTATCCTATCACTGACAGCATTGTATTTCAGGACAGACCTTGAAACATCCTTTGCCATGATGAATGTCACACCATTCCTCTTCCAATTGTCATTCCTGGCATAGTAGATCCTATGGTTGTCTGATTCAAAATGGCCAAAACCAGGCAATTTCTGCTCACTAGTGCCTAGGATATCAATCTTTATGCGTTCCATTTCATTTTCGACAACTTCCAACTTTCTTAGATTCATACTGTGGACATCCCATGTTCTGATTATTAATGGATATTTTCAGCTACTTGTCCTTTGGGTAGATGTTCCCTCCTCTCCACCTTTACCATCTTCCAGGGTCTCATCTCTTGTCGGACTCTTGTAACACTTCAAATTGATAGCCCTGCCTCAGAATTTCCCTTCTCTGATTCCACCCATCACACTGCAGTCCCAAATAAGATCACATTTCCCCTGGGATTTCAATCTTTGAAGGCACTCCCTGGATTCCAGGATAAAATCCCAACTTTTTTGTTTTTTAATCAGAAGAAAAAAATATGTATTTAAAAAAGGACAGATAATTTATTAATTACAAGTGTGATAGTTCTCCAAAAGAAAAGAATGCTGTTGTTAGTGGCTATAGAGTTGGCCCACATCTCATGGCAACCCTATGCAGAATGGAACAAAATGCTCCTAATCCTATGCCAACTCCATGTGTGGTCCTGGATAGGGGCACTGCCATTCATAAGGCTTTTTTTTTTTTTTTCCCTAAAAATTTTGTCTATATTGTGATTTGGATGACAGATCACATAGCAAATTCATTTTTCATACAGCAGTTCACAATCATTTTGCTCCAAGACATTAACTGCCATTTCCCACAATGTAACAGCTCTCTTCACACTTCCTCCCTGTAAATCCAAACTTCTTGATATGACTTCTTATGGGACTATATTATAATTTATCATCCAAACTGTGATTTTTAAAAAACAATGGTTATCAGCTACCAAAGAACAAATCAGGACTATGCCAGGCAAACCAGGCCATGTGACCACCCTCCTTACAGGGAAGCCATGATGTGCTGTCTGCTTCATGCCTTGCTCTTCCTGCTCTAATCCTCACAGTCTTGCTCCTTCCCCAATAGATGAGGATACCATCTGGCCACACTTACTTCCTGCCTGTAATACTCACACAAGCCTCTTTCCTCGCAGTGACCTCCCTTTCCCGAAAAGCACCTATTTGTCTTTAAAACTCCAGTCCTTTTTAACTCTTCTCCACCCTAATGTGCCTGGGGTGCCCTTCTACGTAGTTGGCTGCATTCTTTTGGGTCTTCTACCATGAAAATACAAGATTTGAAAAGAAAAAATTTCCTTTAAGATCTATGACTTAGAAGGGAACTCTCTGAATTAGGTAGTCCCTTGTGAGTTGGGAAGACATCTCAAGAGAAATCCAGTCCAGAGCCCAGAGTTCCTCAATCATGGCACACTATGAACTTTCTCATATCTCACTCTCTCTCCCCTATGCCATTACACACAGATTATCCTTTAAACCAAATATGTGAAGTGATCAAGGACAATTTTACAGTTTGGCCCAGCATCCCCACTGGCAAAGGCGTCACTAAGTCCATGCAGTAGATGACCTGACATGAGAAGAAAACAGGATTACAGGATAACACTGCAATCCCTCCAGTTTCTGAGTTAAGAAACGGGAAGAAAAACATCTTAATAATGGAATTTCCAAATCTAAAAACAGAAGCCCAGATCAGCAAGGTGATAAGATTTGAGACCCCAGGGAAATTTGTCTGGGGATTGTCTCCACCCTGGTAGCATCATTGCCAAGGTCTGACCTAGGAGTTAACTAATATTCTTTCTCCTCACTGTGGCATCTAAAGGGACTAGGCAGTAGGTGGGACAATTACTTTTCTTTGATCTGTAATGATGCCCTCAGGGAATATGGTGCCAGGTGGCCACAGAGGCTCCTGTAAATGTGTGCTCTCTGTTTCCCAAACATCCTTCCTGTACAGATGGCCAACACCATGAACCTCTTGTCTTCACTCACTTAGGACCTGTCTTTATTTGCAAATCTTCTCTATCTTTAGAATACAGTGAACACTGGCCACTCCATAGTGACATCACCCACTTCTCCCAGGTAAGACTATAGCAGTGGAGATGTCAATATTATTTGCTAAAGAATAAAGTTTAGGAACTGCCTCTGCTGAATCTTGCAGATCCAGGCAGCGATAACAGAAGTTCTGAATCCATCAGTGATAAACTCAGTAAAGATCAGGTGTTTCTCTGGTCTCTTCAGGAGCAACTAAGTATTTGGGGGATGGGAACTAAGAAATGTAAGAGACACCATAGTGTCCTAGAGTTGCATTGTGTATATGCCTGTGTATTTTTCAATGTAAAATATACAAGAGGCCGTGAATCTAGTAGGAATAACATCAGGGCTGAGTGTTGGAAACTGGGTGTGTAGGTAGGGTAGCCAGATCTGGAATTAACAACTCTGCTAATTCATTTGCAATGTGATCCATCCTGCAGCTTGACTTTTCATATCTTAACTATCCATGTGCAGGTTTCTGAAGTTGCTGTTGTATATTAACTTCTGTGTGTGCCCATGACAGGGGCAAACCAGTCGAGCGTCTCCGAGTTCCTCCTCCTGGGGCTCTCCCGGCAGCCCCAGCAGCAGCAGCTCCTCTTCGTGCTCTTCCTGAGCATGTACCTGGCCACGGTTCTGGGCAACGTGCTCATCCTCCTGGCCATCAGCACAGACTCCCGCCTGCACACCCCCATGTACTTCTTCCTCAGCAACCTGTCCTTCGTGGATGTCTGCTTCTCCTCCATCACTGTCCCCAAGATGCTGACCAATCACATACTTGGCAGTCAGACCATCTCCTTCTCGGGGTGTCTCACACAGATGTACTTTCTCTTTGGATTTACTGACATGGACAATTTCCTCCTGGCCGTGATGGCCTATGACCGCTTTGTGGCTGTGTGTCACCCGTTACACTACACAACAAAGATGACCCCTCAGCTCTGTGACCTGCTCGTTGCTGGGTCCTGGGTCATTGCCATTCTGAATTCTCTGTTGCACACCCTGCTGATGGCTCGACTCTCATTCTGTGCAGACAACACGATCCCTCACTTCTTCTGTGACGTGCTTCCTCTGTTGAAACTCTCCTGCTCCAACACACATCTCAATGACATGATTTTTCTTACTGAAGGGGCCCTGATTATGATCACCCCATTTGTTTGTATCCTGGCTTCATATATCCATATCACCTGGTCAGTCCTGAGAGTGCCATCCCCAAAGGGAAAATGGAAGGCCTTCTCCACCTGTGGCTCCCACCTGGCTGTGGTTTCCCTCTTCTATGGCACCATCATTGCTGTATATTTCAACCCTTCAACCACCCATTCAGCTGAGACAGACACCGCAGCTACTGTGATGTACACAGTGGTGACTCCCATGCTGAACCCGTTCATCTATAGCCTCAGGAACAAAGACATGAAAGGGGCTCTAAGAACATTGATTGGCAGGAAGCTATGTTCTAACTGATGGAAGAATCATGGACCACCAATCCCAGGTATAGAAACCTGTCAACTCATTGTAATGCAATAATCTATGTCTCAGTGTCTGTAAGGGACTTAGATTAAATACAGATTAATGGGCTCTGACATTTGACATTGAAATGCCAATGGGCTCTGACATAACTATACCTAGGTATAGGTAATGATATTTGTTTTTAACTATTGTGTGAAAAAATATTTTACATAGAGCTTAAGCTTTTCCTTTCTAAGTGGTCACTTTGAAAAGCTTCACCTAATGAGTATTTTTCCCTTCCCTTTGGGAAATGCTTTCAAAATCTACAACCCCAATCTGTTGCAGTCTACTCAAACCTGACTCACAGTGACCGTGCAAGACAGAGCAGAACTGCCCCATAAGGTTTCTGAGTCTTTAAATCTTTACCAGGGCAGATTACCACATCTTTCTCCAGCAGTGTGGCTGGTGGGTTCAAACAGCTGATCTTTCAGTTAGCAACCAAGCCCTTAACCACTGCACCACCAGGCTCCTGAATCTACAACAGTGGTGTGTAATCCTGGCTGCCCATTGGCATCACTTGGGGAGCTTTTAGAATATACTGATGTTGGGCTGAACCTTGCACAACTGCGTGAGAATCCCTGGGCGGCACCCAGGTGTTGGTGCTCTTTCCTTCTGTATGCTCCCTGAGGTTCCAATGTACATTCTGAGTCGACACTCATGCTTCTTCCATTCTTTTATGACTGCTCAGGAGGCACTGAGCCTAGAAACCCTCAGAAGATGTCCAGTCTAAGGTGGGAACCGTCAGTAGGGTGAAGGTTCTCTGTGGGACCTTCTGTGGACCAAAGTGTTCATGTGCTAAGGTCAGTCCTCTGGCCATAATTCATATTGCTATGCCTCACACAGAATCCTAAGAACATGTCATCCTTTTTGGTGTCTCATCTTCCAACTGGACTGTCTTACTGCGTGGGGATATATTTAGCATGAGGTATCCCTTTTTTCTTGAGTCCCCATGTGGCCTCCACTACTAGCTAGAAGGTTGGTGGTTTGAACCCACATAGAGGTGCCTTGGAAGACAATGCCTGAACCATTATGTTCTGAAGGGACACAGCTTTCAACAGCGTATGGAGCAGTTCCATGAGGTCAACATGAATCAGGGGAGACCGAGCCAATGAAGGAGAATAACAACAATGAGTTTTTTCTCATTGAAACAGATCAACATTTGTTGTTCCATCTGTTTAGGATATCTTGCCTGTCCCTTCTCTCTGACCAGCCAATGTCATCTCCTTTGTGAAGCCTTTGATGATTCCTTTTACTAAGACTACTACAAAATATAACTGGGTTCCCACACACACACAAGAAATCTCCACTTTGAGTTATTACTCATGTGATCCTGTGTAGTTGGCAACTGATGCTTCCTCTTCCCATCCCTTAGAGACTGAGATGCTTGGGTTCACATACGACGTTCACTTTGGCCACTCTTATGGATTGGATTGTGTCCACCTAACATGTTATGTTGTTGTTATTTGCTGTTGAGTTGGCCCTGACTCATAGCAACCCCTCCTTGGGTTTCCGAGGCAGTTATCACTACGGAAGTAGGATTGTCCAACCTTCCTTCTGAGGAGTGGCTGGTGGGTTTGAACTGCCAGCCTTCTGGTTAGTAGTCAAGTGCCTTAGGCACTATGCTACCAGAGCTCCTTACATATGTGTTGAAATTCCTAAACCCCTGTACCTGTCGAGACAATCTCATTTGGGAATAGGGCTTTCTTTGTTCCATGAATGACACCTTACCAGGGTAGGGTGAGTTTTAAGGCAATTACTTCTGAAACATGAAAAAGGCAGACTGGGCACTGAGAAGGAAGCACAAATGGAGGGGAAGATACATGTCACATGAAGATCACCAAGGAACTGAGGAACAGAGGCTGACAAGCGACAAGGACCTTCTCCTACAGCACACAGAGAGGGAAAGCCTTTCCCCAGAGCAAGTGCCCTGGATTCAGGCTTCTACCCTCCCAGAACGTGAGCAAATAAGTTTCTGCTCATTGAAGCCTCCCTCTTGTGATAGTTCTATAGCAGCACTAAGAACCTAAGACACATGCACTGTGCAAAGCTGGGCTCCAGACCCAGAGCATACAAGCAATCCATGTTTCTTGAAGAAGTCAATAAATATTGTCTTAACTTTCAATTTCAATACTTAATTGGGAAAGAGCTTCTAAAAATGATATCTTAAGAGTTATAGTATAACAGTTACATACTGTAAGAGATTTTAAAAAATAAATAAGAAAATGAAAATAACCAGTAAAGACTGTTAAAAACACATGAAAATAATGTTAACCAAAACTGACCTTAAACTATCTATATACTTTTGCATCCTGGTTTTTCTACTTGCCATCACTCATGCCCTCGATACCTTAGAGATGAGATTTTTATGACTCCATGGTATTCCATGATATGGATGCATTGTAATTTCTTTAGTGAATCCTCAACTTTGCAGATTCAATTTCCCACAACTGCAAATTATGCTGCAGCACATGTCCACATCACAGAGCTCTCTGCATCCATGACCATTTCCAAAGATACCCAGTATGCCCCACTTCACCAGCCAGGACAAGAAACAGGCCATAATTCCTTTTTCCAGTTATTTCTACCTAACCCATTGGCTTTTATTAGCATGTGGTCCCACATCTCCCTTTTGTTGACAAAGGACCCTGAAGCTCACTCAGTCCAAAGGAGACAGCCATCCCCAGAGGTTCATGAATGTGACATGTTCACTTAAGGGTTGTTATGGTTTGAATTGTGTCCCCCAAAAAATATGTGTTTGTGGTGTAGTGAATTACACGATATGGCTTTTCTAGCCATTGTCTTTGTAACTCCCACTGGATTACTGGTGGGACCATGCAAATATGTGTCAACTTGGCTGGGCAGCTGGTCATAGTTATTCCCTATAATGAGACTGGCAGTTAACTCCGTGGTGGCATTTTTTGCTGTGAGCAACTGAGTAACTGCTTTTAAACTCCTGATTGTTAAAGTCATCCACTTGGGATAATTCTGTTGGAGCAGCATGAAGTAATCTTCTGGGAAAGTTCACTCTCAGGTGTGTAGAGCTTTGATATTGGGATCGATTAGTTGTGCCACTATGTCCTGCTTTAAAATGAGCTCTGGTAGCATAGTGGCTAAGGCACTTGACTGCTCACCAGAAGGCTGGCGGTTCAAACCCACCAGCCACTCCTCGGAAGGAAGGTTGGGCAATCCTACTTCCGTAGTGATACTGCCTCGGAAACCCAAGGAGGGGTCGCTATGAGTCAGGGCTGACTTGACGGCACATAACAACAAAAACAACAACAGAGGCAGAGGGAGTATCTTACTGTCAACTGAGAAAGATGCCCAGCTGAGAAATATGCCTGGCTGAGGGATACACTTGGATGAAAGATGGCAGCAGTGGAACCAAGAGGCAGGACACAGAGTGGCAGGCTTACCTGGCCCACAGTGGCAGAGGCCAGGGCGAGAGACCAAGGGCCAGAGAGGTGTGTCTAAGGAGAGGAGTGTCAGAGGGGAGTCTGTTCTGATCAAAGAACTGTATCCTGAACTTGAATTGTAGCCTGTTGTTTCCCTGATAAACCCTATAATCTGAGTTCTGTGGGAACACTGCAGCAAATTATCAAGCCCAGCACAGAGGTGGTGGGTTCCTCAGGTGGGACAGTTGGTGCCAAGGCTGGTAAGAGGGCTGAAGGGTGGTGGCATGTCTGGTCTCATAGGAACAGGCCTTGGCCTGCTGATGGTGATCCTGTCTTCTTCTTGTGAAGTTAGAGGAGGTCAGAAGATGCAGCCACCTTGCCCTTTTAACAGTGTTTTAAATCTTAATCCATATAACTATGGCTAAGATCCCATATGGCAATGGGTTTTGTTATGTTAAGGAGACAGTATTAGTATAGGGTGTGTTTAAGACAAACTCCTTTGAGATATAAAAGAGATTAAACAAGCAAGTGAGCAAGCAGAGATGGGGGAAGACAGATGCCACACCACGTGAAGATCACCAAGGAGCCCAGTGACAGATTCTGAGGAGAAAAGGACCTTCGCCCAGAGCCCCTAGAAAAAGAAAGCTTTCCCTGGAGCTGAAGCTCTGAATTCAGACTCCCGGCCTCCTAAACTGTGAGAAAACACATTTCTGTTGGCTACAGCCACCCACTTGTGGTATTTCTGTTACAGCAGCACTCGAAAGCTAAGATATGGCTGATGCCCATCAACCCTTTGTTGTGCCCATTTTGTTCCTTGAATTCAAATTGTTCAATAATAAAAATCATTAATTGTGGATCCCTGTGGTCTGGATTTACTGGGTATGGACCTGCTAACTCTCCAGGCCAATGTCTGGGTTGTATGACTTTGCAAATGGGTTTTTGTCCTCAATGTTAGGATTTTGTTTCATAAGGGCCGATGTTAAGACCCTCTCCTGGGAAGAACAGTCCACTGGTGATGCCTCTACCTTATATTCATTCTGTTAGGACAAAAAAAAAAAAAAAAAAAAAAAAAATCTGATTATAAAACTCAATACATCTTAATTATATAATATTTTAGAAAATGCAGGAAATTATAAAAAATGAAGCCTAACTGCTAATAAAGCAATCATTCAATGTAACGTTCATGAATAGTTTTTCTATTTTTGTCCAATCTATATCTTTGGACATATAATCAACGTACTTATATTTAAACATTTATAAATGTAGACTATAATCTATATAAAGTGCTATGTTCTGCTTTTTTTTGAGAGGTTTAACACTCATTATGTACAATTTCAAGGATCCCTGATAATGTATTGACTAAGCACTTGGCTGCTAAGTGAAAGGCCAGCAGTTTGAACCCACCAGCTGCTCCTTGGGCAAAGGGACTTGAAGATCTAGTCCCACAAAGATTACAGCCTTGGAGTCAAATGAAAATGCAAGCACAACATACCAAAACATACAGCAAAGGCAGGACTCAGACGGAATCTTTTGTTTGTGTGTGTGTGTGTGATTTGGGTGAAGATTTACAGAGCAAATTCACTTTCCATACAGCAGTTTACATACACTTTGTCTCATGACATTGACCACAGTTTACCACAATGCAACAGCTCCCCTCCCACTTCCTCCCCATAGTTACCTCTTCCCAGTGTCCATCCCTCCATGGACTCCTACCCCTGAGCTGTCTCCCTGTGCATAAGCAGCCCTTCTTTCCCAATGATTGTTCTCTCCAAGGAGAGTATCTACTTGAGGTAAATGTTCAACTCTTATGCCTGTACTTTGTTTGGCTGGAAGCCACAGGTGTGGGTTCAATTCCAGACCTGAAGGGCAGCTAGGGGCCACAGTCTCAGTGGTTCAACCAGGCTCTACTGGACCAGCAAATCTGGTCCCCCCACCTTTTTTTTTTTTTTAAATCTCCAAATGATTTTGAGTTTTGTTCCACATTGTTCTCTGTCAAGGATCTCCTACATAGATCCCCTTCAAAGTGGATGACAGTGGTAGCCAGGCACCATCTAGTTCTTCTGGTCTCAGAGGGAATCTCACCAATAAATGCCTATATGAAGAAAGAAGAATGACCTCAAATCAGTAACTTAATGTGAGAACTACAAGAAATAGAAAGACAAGAGCAGACTAAGCCTGAACCTACCAGAAGAGAGGAAATAACATAGATGAGAGCAGAAGGAAATGAAAAAACAAAAGCAATGGAGAGAATTAATAAAACTGGAAATTCTTGAAAAGATCAATAAAACTGGCAAACATTTAGCTACAGACTGACAAAGAGAAAGAGAAAAGCAAAATAAGGAAGGAAAGAGGGCACATTACAACTGACCCGAAAGAATAAAGAGAATTGTTGTTGTTGTGTGCTGTCAAGTCGGACCCGACTCATAGCGACCCTTCCTTGGGTTTCCGAGGCGGTAGCCACTCCTCGGAAGGAAGGTTGGGCAATCCTACTTCCGTAGTGATACTGCCTCGGAAACCCAAGGAGGGGTCGCTATGAGTCGGGGCCGACTCGACGGCACATAACAACAACAACAACAACAACAATCACTACGGAAGTAGATTGCCCAACCTTCCTTCCAAGGAGTAGCTGGTGGGTTTGAACCGCCAGCCTTCTGGTTAGTGGTCAAATGCCTTAGGCACTATGGTACCAGAGCTCCCAAAAGAGAATTAGGACATGAATATTATGAACAACTATACAGCAACACACTGGGTTACTAAGATGAAATGGGCAAACTCTTAGAAGCATACAACCTACCCAACCTGACTCAAAAGGAACTAGAAAGTCTCAGTAAACCCATAACAAGTCAAGACATTGAATCTATGATCAAAACCCTCCTTTCAAAAAAGTCCAGAATCAGATGGCTTCACTGGGAAATACTACCAAACGTTTAGCTAACTGACACCAATACTGTTTAAACTCTTCCAAAAGACAGAGAAGGAAGGAATACTCCTTAATTTATTCTATGAAGTAAACACAGCCCCAATGCCAAAACCAGACACAGACATAACAAGATAAGAAAACTACAGGCCAACGTCTCTTAGGAATATAGGTGCAAAAATCCTTAACAAACTACTAGTGAACAGAATCCAACAACACATTAAACAAGTCACACACTATGACAAGTGGGATTTATTCCAGGAAGCTGGGATGAGTTGACATTAGAAAATCAATCAATTGATACACATATCAACAGAACAAAGGAAAAGAAGCAGATGATTATCTCTATGGATGCAAAAAAGCATTTGATAAAATCCAACATCCTTTCACGATGAAAACCCTGAAGAAGATTGGAATAGAAAGGAAATTCCTCAATGTGATTCAGGGCATGTATGAAAAGCCAACAGCCAAATAGAAGATAAACTGTTGGGTTGAGGGGTAATAATTTTTTAAAATATTCATCACATTATAAAAGAATTTCATGTTATCTATTTTTTTGTCCAAACTGGTATCTCCATTAAAAAACAAAACAAAATAAGCTCTGCTCATGTAATATCCCTAAAATGACCTCCCCTTGTCCTTTTGATTTATAATTCTTAAAATAGTAGTAAGGCTGAATATTTACATTTCTTTTAGCCACTCACTTCTTTTTCTAAAAACTGTTGGTCTTCTTGGTATTGGGTAGTTAATATTTTATTGGTTTATAAAATCCCTCATATTCCAAAATATTGTCATTGCCAATTTGTGCAAAAGTGTCCCAATTATCACTTGTCTTTTCATTTTTCAGAAAGAATTTCATGTTGAATTGTTTTAAATTGTTATAATTTGTGCTATTTCTTGATAATTTAACATTTTTATGTCACCTGGTGGGTTTGAACCACCAGCTCTCTGGTTAGCAGTTAAATGCTTAAGCACTGCACCACCAGAGCTCCTTTTATGTAACCAGATCCTTCGGTTTCCTTTATGATTTTCTCATTATTAGAAAGCATTATCCCACGCAGAGGCTAGCTCAATGGCTCTTGTATCTTTCATTATTCTAGGGTGGTGTTTGTTGGTGGCTTGAGTTTTGGTTTGTACGTTCCTTTAATCTTCCTAGACTTAATTTTAGTGTGAGATGGGTGATCACCTAAATCCCTCACCCTTATGTTTAATTTCAGCAACACCTATTGAACAATTTTTCCTTTCCCTTAGGAGCTCTGGTGGTGTAATGCCTAAGGCATTCAACTGCTAACCAGAAGGCTGGCGGTTCAAACCCACCAGCCACTCCTCCAAAGGAAGATTGGACAACCTACTTCTGTAGTGTTACTTCCTCAGAAACCCAAGGAGGGGTCACTATGAGTCGGATCCGACTTGACAGCAGTGAGTTTGGTTTGGTTATTATTTGTGATGCCACCACAATCGTATACTAAGTTTTAACAAATACTGGGATCCATTTCTGGACTACTCTTATTAAAATATTCTCCAGCTCTTGCACCAGTACCAAGCTCCCTGAATTACTGTAGCTTCTAAAGATCTTTTAAAAAATATGATGTAGACATTTTAAGATTCTATTGTTAAGGTAAGCTTTCCCTTATTTTGATTTTCCTAACCTCTTTTTTGGAAGGAAGATTGGGCAATCTATTCCTGTAATGACACCGCCTCGGAAATCCAAGGGGTTGCTATGAGTCAGAATCGACTCAATGGCAGCAAGAGTGAGAACCTCTTTTTAACATGTTGATCCCCCTAAGTACTATTTAGAATCCACCAAGTTTCTCCCTAAAATTCCATTGTGCTTGTGTTGAGTAGCACTAAATCTATCAATTAAGTTGAGAAGAACTGAAATCTTACTAACAGTTGGTCTGCTGGTCCACGAACATTTCATGGTGCCACTTTTATGTCAGGTCTCATGGGGTTTCCTTCACAAAATTCTTGTAGTCTACTGACTCCTAGGTATTCTCACACCCCACTCGTTCCCACCCCAGGGTCTCAGCATATGCTGTTCCTCTTGCCTGGAACATTCGCACTCACACCCCATCTCTTCCTTCTGGCCTCAGTTTAAATGCTCCTCCCCGGGCCCCCTCTTCAGAATCCCTAGAATCTTCTGCCTTCCAAGCACTTGTCACCATTTGTTGCTCCATTCATACATGTATTTACTGTATTTCTGTCCTCTTCCTCTTCCCAGCCCCAAGGTAAACTCCATCAGATCATGTTACCTTCAAATCCAGTGCTTGTTGTATCTTTACTGAATGAATACTTGCTATGTGTAGTTGCTACCAGAATCAGAGTTTTGGTTATTCATATTTTCTACCTGGCTCTTGCTGCTGTATTGGAAACTACCTTTGCTTTGCATTTAACTGGTTGTTTGGCTCCTTATTGTATGCATTTACTCATCTAAATACTTTCCAGGGGTTCTCAATTGGGGTGGCCCCTCATCCCAGGTCATCTTACCTGATCTGCATTCCTACAGATGGTCTTGGGCAAGGCTCTCGCAGGCAAGCAGCACGTGCTCCTCCACCTCTCCTGCCTGCTTCCTCTGCTCAGTGGAGCCTCCTTGTGGTCCAAGCAGCTGATGTGGGTCAGGGGCATGGAAACCAGCCTGGCACAGCCTCACCTCACCTTTGGTGACAGCAGGTGCTGGGTCAGGGCCAGCAACGTTAACCTCAGGCCTCCTTGTCCTCCTACGGGCCACCTGGCCGTGGATGAGGTGCACCTAGCCAACTACCAAGCAACTCTCCAGTGTGAGGAAGGGCCTTACGTCACGGTGGCATCACCCACTACCACACTCTCCTTTTGAAAGGCATCTTGGGGAGTCTGGTGCCACTGTTACACACCCAACCTTTGGGCAAAGGGATACAGCAAACTCACCCCAGGGTCTTGGTGCACACAGATTATGTGCAGGTGAGAAGTTTGTTGGCCCCTCCTAACACAGACGGCTCACTCGTTCCTAGTGCATAACCAGACTTCCGTAAGAATAAGAGAATAATGTTTCTGGCAGCCTGTTCTGTTTCTGGTTTTAAAGGGTAATATTACTGGCTTGAAAAATACAAAGAGATTAAAGAACAGGTTTTTTATGGCCTTTAAGGGTTTTTGTTTAAGTTAGAAATCAGTACTGATTATTTTCTTCTTTTAAAACACTTTGTGGGAGCTCTGGTGGTGTAATGCCTAAGGCACTTGACTGCTAACCAGAAGGCCAGTGTTTCAAACCCACCAGCCACTCCTTGGAAGGAAGACTGGGCAATCTACTTCCATAGAGATACCGCCTCAGAAACCCAAGGAGGTAGCACTATGAGTCGGAATCGACTTGATGGCAATGAGTTTTTCTTTTCTTTTCTTTTTTTTTTTTTAAACACTTTGTATGAAAACAACAACTAAGCTTAGAACAATATATTAAAACAACAACAACAAACCCAACAGAAAGCAAGGCAAAAAAACTATTATTTGAAGGTGGTATAATTTTACAGTAATTGTAACAGAGAACTAAACCAGGAAACTATTGAAAATTAGAAATACTCAGTGAGGTGGCCAGTTACACAAATATATAATTAAAAATAATTTTGTTATGTAAGAGCAATGACCAACTAGAAAAATATAATGGATAAAAACTATTTACAATAACACAATTGTACAGGGCTTACACGAAGAAATGGAGAAATGTGTACTGAGGAATACATGGCTCTAATAAATGGAAAGGTATGGGGAACAAGTGTGTAAAGTTAACATTTTTTTCCCAAATGGTTTACAGGATTAACCCAATGCCAATCAAATCCCAACGTAAAATGTGGGACAACCAGAAACAAACAAGCAAAACTGATCATGAATGCCTTCAGACCACATGGCTGAGCTGGCCCCATAAAGACACTGCTGGCCTTACTTCTGGGCAGACAATTCAGGTGGGCCTGGGTATCAGGACACCAGAGGCAGTAACCTGTATCCACTACACTGAAGACACATGGAATCCTGTCTCATGAGGGGCAATGTGAGCTATTCACTAGAGATGGAATTTCTAAAAATTAAACTGTGGTGGTTGTTTGTGTGTCAACTTGGCTGGGCCTGGTCGAGTGGCTGGGCAGCTGGATGTAGTATTCCCCATGATGAGACTGGTGATCAACTCCATGGTAGAATCTACTGTGAGCAGCTGAGTAGCTGCCCTAAGGATGTGGTTTGCTTCCTATATATAAGGTGGCTTGGGAAATGGTCTCTAGCTTATGGCACACTTGATCCCTACATGTAGCCATGTCATGGTTCAGCTGCCTGCCATGCTCTGCCGACTTTGGGACTTTCAACGGACTTGAATTAATGGCCTGCCATGTTGTTTGGTAACATTGGGTCTGTGCCTTTTTTACCTGTCAACCTTGGGCTTGTCAGCCTCAGCAGCCAGCAGCTGTCTGAAGAAAAGCCTCCAGCTTCAGTGGGCTGGGGGCAGGAGGCAGACCTGAAGCCCAAGGTTGAGGGGCTTTTCACCCAGCCCCTAGAGCCCAGCACTCTGAACTGAGACTTAAAGCCTCAAAGCTATAAGAGAACAAACTCCTGTTTGTTCAAGCTATCCCATTTCTGGTACATTCTTGTCAGAGAGGTACTAGGTAACCAGAACAAAAACACATTGTCTTGTGAGGTAGTGACCAGCCCACTGCCAAAGGCCTGGTGACTGTGTAGAGGGGGAATAAGTGCATGTTGAGGTTATTGACCAGCCATGGATCCAAGTCAACTACTTCTTGTCTCCAGGTCTGTTTTACCTTCACACTCTTGGGGGTTTCCTTCTTTGCAGGTGAGATACTGGTTCAGCAGAGGGACAATATTCTCAAGAGCTTTTCCATTAATGGGGCTGGGTGGCTGGGCCTGAGCAATCAACTGTCTAACTGTGTGGGGGAGGCATTGCTCAGAGTTGAGAGACAGCTGTGTGAGACTAAGAGCTGAACAAAACACAGTAAGAACAACAGACACTTTAAAATTATGTTCAAAGGATTCCATTTTCATCACAAATTGCAAATGTTATTGACACCATCTGTCAGTTCAGGATGAAAAATGACGGAGTAAAGTTGTCGACATTCAGTTGCTGTGGTTTTTCTATAACCCAAAGTGAACCATCCCTCGCAGCACGTGAGCCTGAACAGGTTGTCTCAGAGGGTCATGTGGACTGCTGTCGGCTTAACCAATCAGTAGTTCGGTTCTTTTGGGGGATACGTACCCAACAGGGGCCTTTCCATTAATTTTCTCAAGTGGAGATCCCTATGGCTGCACTTTCACTAGGGTGAGTCATTCTGCTCACCTTGCAGCTAATCAGTCTCTTGACTCACATTCAAAGTCCTTCCTGGGAAACAGATCTGTACACTGTTGTACAACTTCACAAAATAAAGCTCCCTAGTCCAAAAAGCCTGGATGCTAACTGAGGTATAGCCCTTAAGGATATCTTCTTCCCTGTGAATTCTCTAATGATTTGAGGTTTTAGCCAAGATGGGTATTTTAATCCAATTTTGGCCATAATGAGGTTTTCACATATCTATATCTTTTCAGACAGTCTGGGAATTCAAATTCCTAAATGGAACATCTTAGGTTGAGGCAGGACAATCAGACCTTTCCCAATCCCATTTCTGCTTCCGAGTCTTACACACTGAGTGGGTTTTCTCATGCCGGGTACAGTTTGACAGTCGACCAAATCTTCTCCCACATTTTTTGCAACCATATGGCCTCTCTGCCTCATGACTCTGTAGATGAAGCACAAACTCTTCATTCCCTGAGAAGGTTTTCCCACATTCTGGACACTTAAATATCTTCTCCCTCACGTGGATTCCTTCATGGCGGCTCCGATGAGAATTCTGACGGAAGTTTTTCCCACATTGAGAGCATGAATATGGTTTTTCCCCCGTATGGATTCGTTCATGTTTATTAAGATTTGTTTTGTGGTTGAAGCTTTTCCCACAGTGACTACAGTCATAGGGTTTTTCTCCAGTGTGAGTCCTCTGGTGGGAAATAAGGTAAGAACTTTCATTAAACTGTTTACCACACAGTGGACAAGTGTACCATCTCCTTGTTCTCCGATTTCGGGTAAGTGCAATAACATTGATATCCACATATTTTGAGAGTTCTTCTAGTGGAGTGTCATTTTCAATGGTAACTAAAAGATTCCTCACTCTCCTCTCATGTGGAACAGATGTATTTAGTCTTTCTTCTTTGTGGCAACGTGGAGACTGTTCCGCAACCAAGGAACAATCCATTTCATCCCACTTTTCTTTAAGATCTTCATTCTCTGCAGGTTCCTTCTGATGACCGTCACTCTCATGATTACTATCATTGACTGTTGGAACAAAGAGAGAATTTAGTAACTTTTGAGGGATAGGACAATACCAAACAAGAAAAAACAGTCATATTTCTGGTGAAACGGTAATTTTGGGTGTCAGAAATCTGAGGACTGGGGGATAACCACCACCATCAGCATTCTTTCTCCTCTTTATTCGTTAAGGGTGGGCTACAAGGCTAATAAATCCTTCCGTTCCCCTCAATGCAAGTATGTAGTCCACTTTTAGTCTTTCTTTTTCAAAATGGGGGACTGCATTGAAACACTTCATATGTTGGTCTTCCCTCAAGGCAGACACCTCAGGAGGGATGGATATCAAGATGGCAAAACAGAAATAAATATCTGTATAAGTACCATGAATACAACCAAACTGGTTGCTTTCAGGCTGATGCTGACTCATGGAGACCCCATATGTTCGGAGTAGAACAGTCCTTCCACAGCATTTTCAATGGCCGTGACCTTTCGGAAGCAGACTGCCGAGACTTTCTTCCAAAGCACTTCTGGGTGGATTCAAACTACCAGCCTTTCAGTTAGTACTTGAGAGCTTATGTTTTCTGAATACAACTAAAACAAACTCACTGACGTCGAGTCAATTTCAACTCACAGCGACCCCTCCTTGGGTTTCTGAGGCAGTATCACTATAGAAGTAGATTGCCCAGTCTTCCTTCTGAGGAGTGGCTGGTGGGTTTGAACCATCAGCCTTCTGGTTAGCAGTCACATGCCTTAGGCACTACACCAGAGCTCCTTGTTTTCTGAGTAGGTACCAATTATTCTTTCAACAAGTTCATACCGTACTAAGGACTAGAGGATGAAAGACATAAATATAAATGGCAGCACTAGTAACTTTTAGGAGTCTAATAAGTGAATGGTAAGATGAATTGCTTCTAGATTTTTCTATATTAGGAAATATCACCATATTATAGCATTAGAAGAAACTACATTATTGTATGTAGTAATAAAACAGTAATTCAAATAACAAAAACAAGATATTTGGATAACAGATTATCATTTGGCCATTAAGAAATTACAACTGATACACACAAAAGTACTGGTCTCTCTCCATCCAGAGCAAAGAAGAAGAAAATCAAAGACTAAAGGAAATAATTAGTCCAAAGGACTAACAAACCATGCAAACCTCAGCCTCCACAACCCTGAGACCAGAAGAACGAGATGGTACTCGAGTATCACTGCTGACCACTCTGATAGAGCTCACAACAGGAGATTCTAGATAGAGAGGGAGAAAAATGTGGAACAAAACTCGAAATCATAACAATAAATAAATAAATAATCAGGCTTACTGGTCTGATAGAGCCCGGTGGAATCCTGGAAACTATAGTCCTTAGATACCCTTCAACCCTGGAAATGAACTCACCTCTGTGGTTCAACTTTCAGCCAAATAGAAAGGTCTATAAGGTGAACAAGAACACCAGGAAGATAAAAATTCCTTAGAACAATCAACTATGTGAGAGCAAAAGGGCAGTATTTGTCCAAGAATAAAGTTCAAAGGCAGGAAGGGATAGGAAAGAAGGACAAATGGAAATGGTAAACACAAAGAGTACGTGGAAAGAGTACGTGTTCCATTGTGGGGACTGCAATGAATGTTAGAAAAAGTGTATGAAATGTTGAATGGGAACCAATTTGCTGTTAACTTTCACCCAAATCACAATAAAAAGTTAAGGAAAAAAAAACTATTAGAAGTCAGAATAGTGGTTCTCTTTGGGATGAAAGGGAGTAGCGACTGATAGCGGGGCATAAGAAGGTAACAGCCAATTCTGGGTGGCAGTTAGATGTGTGTGCACTCTGTGAAAAGTTAAGCTTGTATACTCATGAGCTGTACATTTTTTTTTTTTTTAAACATCATCAAAAACAAAAACTGCCGACTCGACTGCCGTCGAGTCATTTCCTACCCACAACAACCCCTCCTTGGGTATCCGAGGTGGCATCTCTACAAAAGTAGATTGCCCAACCTTCTTTCCAAGAAGTGGATGGTGGATTAGAGTGTATGTTAAAAACCAGATTATAAAGACTAGCAAGCAAAAAAAGTATGCTGTCAACGTGGGCTGACAAGGTGCTCCTAAACACCGAGAAACTCACTGAGAGAAAAAACAAAACCAACTGTCACGGACTCGGTTCTGACTCATGGCAGCCTCACGAGTGTCAGATTGGGACTGTGTGCCACAGGGTTTTCAATGTCTAGTTCTCAAGCAGATCATCAGGCCAGCAGCTGAGAGCATTCACAGTTGGTACCACCCAAGGACTCCCTGAGAGAAAAGGGTTAAATGTGCCATTTATATCTGTGGCTGATCCTGAAGCTGGAATGTGACTCTCTGCTGGATTTAGCAGTTTCACACCAAGAGTTTTCTTCTTTTCACTTATTCCCTTCTCACTACCACTGAGTCGATTTTGACTCATAACAACCCCTACTGAGTTTCAAGGCTGTCAATCTTTACAGAAGCAAACTGCCTCATCTTTCTTCCATGGAGCAGCCAGTGGGTGCAAACCACCAACCTTTTGGTTAGCAGTCAAATGCCTTAACCAATGTACCACCAGCGCTCCTCAGGATAGTGAAAATGCCTAGTCAAAGTATATGACAAATTTTTATCAGAGCTTTTGACATGAACTGCCAGACTCCTTTCCAAGAAAGCTGTACTAATTTCAATACAACCATCAATGTATCAATTTTACAATTTGAAAACATTTAATAGGTAGAAAATGGTATCTCATTATAATTACACTTTGCATCCTGATTATACAAAACAGTAATTTACCTATTAGCTTGAGACTTTTATAAATTTAAATAAATTTTATACATTACAGGTCTCAATCTCTTTATTAATTGTTATTAGTATAAATATATTTTAACTGATGTCTTCCTCTGTAATAAACTCCATGACTTAAAATCAGGAAAAAAAAAAAAAAATCAGTCTTTAAAATTCTCAAGTTCTACTTTTTCTAGCCATTTTCTGTGACTTAGTTTTTATACTCTAATAATTCAGGATACAATATGAACTGAAATTAATTTTCTTCTAAATGATGATACAATTATCCCAACCCCATTGATAAAGCCTCCTCTTCTTCTTGTTTTGAAATGTTCACATCCTCATACATGGCTGGCCTGTATCTTAGCTATTTCTCATTGGTACCACTGTTTCATAATATGCTGTAATACTGATAAGACTAGCAGAATACCCACATCTAGCTTTCTAAAATTCTGACTGACCATATACAGTCACTTTCAGCAAGACTAAAAGTACTTACTGATGATGATAAAGACATCAGCCTTAGGTACAGATTACATCTCAATACAAAGAAAACAAAAACCATCACAACTGGACCAACAAGCAACATCCTAATAATGGAGAAAAGACTGAAGTTGTCAAAGATTTTGTTTTACTTGGATCCACAATCAATGCCCAGGAAAGCAGCAGTCAAGACATCAAGTACTGCAATGGGCACATCTGTCACAAGAGAACGCTTTAAAGCTACGAAGTAAAAACATCACTTTGAGGACTAATGTTTGCCCAACCCAAGCCATAGTATTTCCAACCACCTCATATGCATGTGAAAGCTGGACAATGAATAAGGAAGACTAAAGAGCCAATGCCTTAGAACTGTGATGTTGGAGAAGAACACTGACTGTACCGTGGTCTGGCAGAAGAACAGACAGATCTGTCTTGGAGGAAGTACAGGCAGCACGTTCCTTAGACGTGAGGATGGTGAGACCTTCTCTTACGTACTTTGGACATGGTATTAGGAGGGACCAGTCGCTGAAGAAGGACATCACACTTGGTAAGCAGAGGGTCAGCAAAACAGAGGCAGACTCTCAATGAGGTGGGCTGACATCGACTGAAACGATGGGCTCAGATACGCCAACAATTGTGCGGACGGTGCAGGGCCGCGCAGTGCTTCCTTCTGCTGAACACAGGGCCTTCTACGGGTCGGAACCGACTCAATGGCACCAGTAACAACGACAGACACAGTGTGAATTTGGAGGGCTCATTTTTATATGCTTTTAGTTCTCCCATTTAGAACTGTTTCTCCATCTTTTAAGAGTCTTCTTTTACATTAACCAACCAGACATCCCTGGATTACTCCAATTTTGTAGCCATTCTGAATAAAATCTTTCATTCTTTTCTGCTAAGAACACTGTTGTTACATATTTCCTATCTATGTACTTTAACATTATTAAACATAACATTGTGTTAGTTGATCCTTTTAGATTTTATTTATAAGAACAGAGCATATTCCGGTTCCTTCCCTTTCTATTCCTCTTAACACCTTTTTTGTATCTATCTCACTGCATTACAAAATCTAGGTAAGACTGTATTAAATATTACTAGTTATAGTATATTTTGTTCTCAGGTTTTAAGAAATGGTCACCAATGTTTTATGAACGCCTATGAATGTTAGGTTATATGAATTTTAAAAGGTCTAATTTTCTGTTTTGAGAGGAATTTATTAAAACTCTAATACGATTTTTCTTATTTTAATCAGTGTCAATTAAATGTTTTATAGTCCTTCAAGGTACTAATTTTTAAAATAAATTTTTAATTAGCAAATCTATTTGTATGGCTCGAAAATGACAACATGAGAGTGGCATCAGTAAGATGTAGACTGCTCCAATCCGCCACCCCACCCCACCAGAAACACTGGAAAATAAGCAGAAACTGTCAGAACCAGAGTCGTCAGAACTCTGGAAAACAGTCAGCAGTTCACAGCGAACAAGCAATAGTGAATCAAGAAAAGGGAAAATTAAAACAAGGCTAATTCTTTCACTGATCTTTTCAAAGAACTGACTGGTTTTATTATTGCCCTGATTGCACGGATCCTCTACTGTTTTTCGATTGTCTAATCTGTCTCCACTCTCATCTTTATTACTTCCTTCCTTCTGCTAGGCTCTTCTTTTTCTAACTCCTCACGACGTAAACTAGGTTAGTGCCGTGAGATCTTCCTTCCTTTCACAGCAATAAACCTCTCTGAGCGATGCCTTCCTTCACTGCATCCATAAGTTCTGGTACAGTTTTCATTTGTCTCTCAGTATCTCCTCATTTCCCTCATGATTTTTTCCTTTGGCCCATGGGCTGTTTAGGAGTGTGCCGTTTAATTTCCACGTACTAGTGATCCTCAGGAACCAAAGACAGGGAAGCGGCAACGCCACCCAGCCCTCGTTTCTGATCTGCTGCAGCCACCAGAGGGCAGGTCGACCCAGTCCGACCCTCTCCCCTCCCCCTCAGCACAAGCGGCAGCAGCTGCCTGAGAAAGTTGGCAGTGGCGGCCAGTTGGTGGGGTTGAGCCGGGAGGGAGGGAGGTCTGAGGTGCCCCCCTGCTGGGTGGAACTGAAGGTGGCAGTAGCACCAACGGTGGACACAGCTGCCCTCGTGGGAGAGGCTGCAGTGAAGTATTTTAGGGAGACCAGGTAGCAAGCTGGTGGAATCTGAACGAACAGCTAACAGAGGCCAGGAAGTCAGCAGAGCCGTTTGGAACGGCTCAGGGAGACAAACCTGTCTGTCAGTCTGTCGTGCTGTGGTGGCTTGTGTGTTGCTGTAAGCCTGGAGGCTATGGCACCAGTGTTCAAACGCCAGCAGGGTCACCCACGGTGGACAGGTTTCAGCACAGCTTCCAGAATAAGACAGACTCGGAAGCAGCTTCCAGAATAAGACAGACTCAGAAGAAGCAAGAGGCCATTCACTTCTCAAAGAACTGGCCAGTGAACACCTTATGAGCAGCAGTGAAATACTGCTTGATATATTACTAGAAAACTTCATGAATAGTCCTAAAACATTGTCTGATATAGTGCTGGGAGATGAGCCCCTCAGGTCGGAGGGCACTCAAGATACAACTGGGGAAGAGCTGCCTCCTCAGAGTAGAGCCGACTTTAACGATGTAGATACTGTAAAGCTTTTGGGACCTCCATTTGCTGATGTGGCATGACTCAAAATGAAAAGAAACAGCTGCAAACATCCATTAATAATAGAAACATGGAATGTATGAAGTATGAATTTAGGAAAACAGGAAGTTGTCAAAAATGAAAAGGAATGCATAAAGATCGATATCCTAGGCATTAGTGAGCTGAAATGGACTGGTTTTGGCCATTCTGAATCAGACAACCATATAATCAGACATACTGTCTGATCATATGATCAGAAAAACATATGAGGAATGCCATAGCATTCGTCATCACAAAGAATGTTACAAGATCTATCCTGAAATACAATGCTGTCAGTGGTAGGATAATATCCATCCACCTGCAAGGAAGATCAGTTAATACTATTATTCAGATTTATGCACCAACCACCAAAGCCAAAGATGAGGAGGTTGAAGATTTTTTTTTTTTTAACACTTCTACAGTCTGAAATTGGTCAAACATGTAATCAACATGTGTTAATTATAACTGATGATTGGAATCAAAAGTTGGAAACAAAGAAGAATCACCAATAGTTAGAAAATAAGGCCTTGGTGATAGAAATGACGAGATTGTGTGATATAATTTTGCAAGACCAATGACTTACTCATTGCAAATACCTTTTTCAACAACACAAAAAGAGACTACACACGTGGGCACTGTCAGATGGGATACACAGCAATCAGACTGACTGCATCTGTGGAAAGAGGTGATGGAGAAGCTCAGTATCTTCAGCCAAAACAAGGCCAGGAGCTGACTGTGGAACAGACCATCAACTGCTCATATGCAAGTTCAACTTGAAGCTGAAGACACTTAAAACAAACCCATGAGAGCCAAAATATGACCTTGGTTATATCCCTCCTGAATTTAGAGACCATCTAAAGAACAGATTTGACGCATTGAACACCAATGACCAAAAACCAGAGGAATTGTGGGATGACATCAAGAACGCCATTCATGAAAAAGCAATGGGTCGTTAAAAAGACAGGAAAGAAAGAAAAGACCAAAATGAATGTCAGAAGAGACTCTGAAATTTGGCCTTGAACGGACAGTAGCTAAAGCAAATGGAAAAAAATGACCAGATAAAAGAGCTAAACAGAAGATTTCAAAGAGCAGCTTAAGAAAACAAAGTCAATTATTATGATGAAATGTGTAAAGACATGGAGTTAGAAAACCAAAGGGGGAACATGCTCAGCCTTTGTCAAGCTGAAAGAACTGAGGAAAAAAAATCAAGCCTTGAGTTGCAATACTGAAAGATTCTATGGGCAAAATATTGAATGTTGCAGGGAGCATCGAAAGAAGATGGAAGAAATACAGAGAGTCACTGTATCAAAAAGAACTGGTTGATGTTCATCCATTTCAGGAGGTGGCATATGATCAAGAACCAATGATACTGAAGGAAGAAGTCAAAGCTGCACTGAAGGAATGGGTGAAAAACAAGGCTCCAGGAATTGATGGACTATCCACTGAAATGTTTCAATGAATGGATGCCCCACTGGAGGCACTCACTTGGCTATGCCAGAAGATCTGCAAGACAGCTACCTGGCCAACTGACTGGAAGAGATCATATTTGTACTCATGCCAAAAAAGGTGATCCCACAGAATATGGATATTATTGAATAATATCATTAATAACACACGCAAGTAAAATGTTACTGAAGATAATTCAAAAATGGTTGCAGCACTATATTGACAGCGAACGTCCAGAAATGCAAGCTGGATTCAGAAGAATACATGGAACGAGGGATATCATTGCTGATGTCAGATGGATCTTGGCTGAAAGAAAAGAATACTAGAAAGATGTTTACTTGTGTTTTACTGACTATGCAAAAGCATTTGATTGTGTGAATCATAACAAATTATAGATAACATTGAGAAGAATGGGAATTACAGAACATGTAATTGTACTCATGAGGAACCTGTACATAGACCAGGAGGCCGTCCTTTGAACAGAACAAGGGGATACTGCATGGTTTAAAATCAGGAAGGGAGTGCATCAGGGTTGTATCCTCTCACCATACTTATTCAATCTATATGCTTAGCAAATAATCTGAGAAGCTGGACTATAAGAAGAACGTGGCACTGGGACTGGAGGAAGGCTCATTAATAACCTGCGATATGCAGACGACACAACTTTCCTTGCTAAAAGTGAGGATGAAAACTGAAGACCATAGTCTGCAGCATGGATTAAACTGCAATATAAAGAAAACAAAAATCCTCACAACTGGACCAATAAGTAGCATCACAATAAATGGAGAAAAGACTGAAGTTGTCAAGGACTTCATATTACTTAGTTCTACAATTGACACCAATGGAAGCAGCTGTCAAGACATCAGATGACATATTGCATTGGGCAAATATGTGGCCAAAGACCTCTTTCAAGTGCTGAGGAGCAAAGACGTCTCCTTGAGACTAAGGCACGCCTAACCCAAGCCATGGTGTTCCCAGTGACCTCCTACGCATGTGAGAGCTGGACAGTGAATAGGAAGACCAGAGAAGAGCTGATGCTTTTGAGTTGTGGTGCTGGTGAAGGGTACTGAAAGTACCATGGACTTCAAAAAGAACTAACAAATCTGTCCTGGAAGAGATGCAGCCAGAATGCTCCTTGGAAGTGAGACTGGCCAGACTTCATCTCACCTACTTTGGTCAAGCTGTCAGAAGGGATCATTCCCTGGAAAAGGATGTCATGCCTGGTAAAGTGGCGAGTCAATGAAAAAGGGGAAGACCCTCAACAAGATGGACTGAAACAGCGGCTGCCACGATAGGCTCAGGTACAGCAACGATGGTGCGGCCGCACAGGACTGGGCAGTGCTTTGTTCCGTTGTACGTGGGTCGCTATGAGTTGGAGATGACTTGACGGCACCTAACAGCAACAACAATGATGAATTTTCTGGTTTTCCTTGTATTACTGATTTCTAGCTTCATTCCGCTGTGATAAAAAAAGACATTCTGTATGATTTCAATCTTATTCTGCTATTGGGTGGAGAATTCTATGACTTCTGCTAGGTCTAGTTGACAGTGTCGTTCAAGTCCTCTCCTTCCTCACTGATGTTCTATCCATCATGGAAAACAGTGCACTCAATTCTCCAATTTAAATTCACTGCACAGCTGTGTGTTTCTCCCTTCAATTTGTCACAGCTTCGTATTTGGGGGCTCTTGTTTACAGTGGCACAGCTCGTATGTTTGGGCTCTTGTTTATAGTGGTTAGGTGCCTACGTTTACAACTGTCATATCTTCTCGACAAATTGATCCTCTGATGCCTACATATTGTCCTTCTTCGTCTCTTTTAACAGGTTTTGACTTACAGTCTATTTTATCTGATACTTGTACAGTCATCCTAACTCTACTGGTTACTATGTGCATGAAAGATTTTTTCCCACCTTTTCATTTTCAACTGATTTGCGTCACTGGATCTAAAGGGAGTTTCTTGTATACAGCATAGTTGGCCCATGTTCTTTTAATCCAACCTGCCAATCTTCACCTTTTTATTGAAGAGTTTAATTTATTTTCATTTAAAGTAATTATTGATAAGGAAGGACTCTTGCCATTTCACTATTTTTATGTCAGACATTCTTTTTGTCCCTCATTTCCTCCATTTCTACTTTCTTTGTTTGGTTAATTTTTGTAGTGAAACGCTTTGATTTCTTCTAACGTCCTGTTACATAAATACATAAATATTTTGTTTTTTTTGTGTGTGGTTACTGTGAGTATTGCATTTAACATCCTCAATTTGTAAACAATCTAGTTTGAACCTGCAGTGTAGTAAATTACTTAGTGTGGCTTTTCTACCCATAAGTCTTTGTAAACTCCAAGGTGGGATTTTCTATGAGCAACTGAGGAACTATCCACCTGGGTTATTTCTGTTGGGCGTGGCACAATACAATGTTCTGGGAGGTTTCCACTCTCTCACACATGCTTAGAGTTCTGATACTGTGATT
>NW_006921648.1:1977216-1978946 GCF_000298275.1 Orycteropus afer afer
TTTTGGTCAATGACATGAGACAAAGTATATGTGAACTGCTGTATGAAAAGTGAATTTACTCTGTAAATCTTCACCCAAATCAAAATAAAATTAAAATAAATAAATAAATAAATAAATCAGCTGGGTTTCTACATCAGCAATGCACAATCTGGAAACGATCCACAAAATTTCATTTACAATAGCATCTAAAAGAATGAAAACAAAATTTAACCATGGAAGTGCAAAACATGTACACTGAAAACTACAAAACACTGCTAACAGAAATTAAAGACTTAAATAAATTAAAAGACATCCTGTGTTCATTGGTTGGAAAGCTTAATATTGTTAAAATGTCAACACTATCCAAAGCAATTACTAAAAACTCCAGCTACCTTTTTTTTTAGAAATGGAAAAGCCAACCCTCAAATCCATATGGAACTGAAAGGGGCCCCAAATGCCAATAATCTAAAAAGAACAAAGTAGGAAAATTCATACTTCCTGATTACAAAACTTACTACAGAGCTACAGTAACTGAAACAATGCAATATTGGTATGGAGGTAAGACACATAGACCAAGGGTATAAAACTGAGAGTCCAAAAATAAACCCACCCATCTAACCTATCGCCAACTGATTTGGTGTCAAGTCTATTCAATGGCCTCTACAGCAAATGGTGGTGGGAAAACCAGAGTTTCACAAGCAAAAGAATGAAGTTAGGCCCCTACCTCATGCCGTATACAAAAGTTAACTCGAAATGGACCTAAATATGAGAACTGAAATCATAAACATAAGGGTTAAGTATACACACTTAGATCCTTAGCTACAATGCCAAAAGCAAAGAGCAACAAAAGAAAAAAAAGATAAATCTGACTTCATTTAAAAAAACAAACAAAAGCCCTTTGTGCATCAATGGATATTATCAAGAAAGCAAAAAGGCAATTGACTAGGTTTAATGTCCAGAATGTGTAAAGAAGTCCTACAACTCAACAACAAAGATAAACAATTCAGATGAAAAACAAAGGACTTGAATAGACATTTCTACAAAGAAGAAATACAAATGGTCAATAAGCATATGAAAATATGCTCGGTATCACCAGTCATTGGAGAAATGCAAATCAAAACCACAATGAGATTACCCTTCACACCCACTAGAATGGTTACCTTAAAAATACCAAGGAAAATCCATGCTGATGAGGATGTGGAGAGTGCAGGTGGGGATGTAAAATGGTGGGACCCCGTTTGGGAGTTCCTCAAAGTTAAGCATATAATTGTCATAAAACAGAAAAACCAAAGCAGTTGCTATCACGACGATCCTGAGACACACTGTGGGAAGCAGATCACCAGGCCTTTCTTCTGAGGCATCTCTGGGTGGATTCGAACCACTACCTTTCAGTCAGTAGTCAAGCACTTAACAGTTTACATCTCCTAGGAAGCCTATAAGAAGCTCCAGTGGCACCATAGTTAAGGCATTTGGCTGCTCACTAAAAGGCTGATGGTTCAAACCCACCAGCTGCTCCATGGAGAAAAATCAGACCATGTGCTTCCATAGAGACTGACAGCCTTGGACACCCTGTGGGCAGTTCCACTCTGTCCTCTAGGGGCGCTGTGGGTCAGAATCGATTCCATGGCAGGAGGTGTGGTTTGGGCTTTGCTTCCCTGAAGATTGACAGCCTTGGAGACCCTGTGGGCAGTTCTACTCTGTCCTCTAGGGGCGCTGTGGGTCAGAATGGACTCCAGGCAGTGGGTGTGGTT
>NW_006921648.1:1979046-2020571 GCF_000298275.1 Orycteropus afer afer
ACTCTGTCCTCTAGGGGCGCTGTGGGTCAGAATGGACTCCAGGCAGTGGGTGTGGTTTGTTTGGGCTTTGCTTCTGTAAAGACTGACAGCCTTGGAGACCCTGTGGGGCAGTTCCGCTCTGTCCTCTAGGGTCGCTGTGAGTCAGAATGGACTCCACAGCAGTGGGTGTGGTTTGGGCTTTGTTTCTGTGAAGATTGACAGCCTTGGAGACCCTGTGGGCGGTTCCACTCTGTCCTCTAGGGGCGCTGTGGATTGGAACTGACGCCACAGCAGTGGATTTGGTTTGGGTATCGTAATGGGTATTCATTTATCTTTGTTCCTACTGTAATCAGGTCTTCCACTGCATCTTCTAAGTGACTATATATAAAAGCTAATGACTTCTCTGTATGTTAACTTTACTTCCCATCGCTTTACTGAATGCCCATTTGTTATTTGTAGTTAAGTTTTCAGACATTCTCTAGGGTTTCCCTGCTATACAATCATACTACATGTAAACAGAGACTTTTTTTTTTTCCTCCAAAATCTTAATACACCTAATTTCTTTCTCATTTAACTGCACTGGCTAAAACCTGCAACACAATATCCAATAGCAGTGGTGCTAGTGGGCTTCACTGTCACGTTCCTAATTGTAGTAGCAACACCTCTAGTCTTTCCTATTAAAGATGAAGGTAAAGGCTGGGCTGAAAGGATGGTATGTGGCCTGTTGTTGTTGTTATGTGCCGTCGAGTCGGACCCGACTCATAGTGACCCAACCTTGGGTTTCCAAGGCAGTATCACAACAGAAGTAGACTGCCTCATCTTCCTTCCGAGGAGTGGCTGGTGGGTTTGAACCGCCAGCCTTCTGGTTAGCAGTCAAGTGCCTTAGGCACTATGCTACCAGATCTCCTGATAGGTACCCTAGTAGGGACTTATCTAGGAGCTTTGGTGGCGCAATGCCTAAGGCATTTGACTGCTAACCACAAGGCTTGTAGTTCAAACCCACCAGCCACTCCTTGGAAGACTGGGCAATCTACTTCTGTAGAGATACTGCCTCAGAAACCCAAGGAGGGGTTGCTGTGAGTTGGTATCGACTCGAAAGCAGTGAGTTTGGTTTTTGGTTATAGACTTATCTAAGGAGTTCTGGTGGTGCAGTGCCTAAAGCATTTGACTATTAACCAGAAGGTTGGAAGTTCAAACCTACCAGCCACTCCGTGGAAGGAAGACGGAGCAATCTACTTCTGTAAAGATTTACTGCCTCAGAAACCCAGTGGGGTCACTATGCGTCGGAACCAATTTGATGGCAGTGAGTTTGGTTTGGTTTTGAGGGACTTATCTATTAACTATATATTTTAAGTATTTTTATGAATCTGGCCTTTGGATTTTGTTGGGTACCTTTCCTAACTATGGAAATGATGGAAGGATTTTTCTTCATTATAAGAGTAATGTATATTAATAGGTTTTCTATTATTAAATCATCTTTGATTTTTGGAATAAATTTTACTTGGTCTTGGAAATTTTTGTCACATTTTGTTACACTGACTTCACACAAATAATTTGCAACTTTTCAGTTATACTCTGAAGTTTTCATAGCATTTGAATTACCTAATTTTTTAAATGTTTAGAATTTTCTTATGAAACTGAACGTGGTGCTCTATCATGGAAAAATTCACTGCCGTCGAGTCAGTGACCCTCCTTGGGTTTCCAAGGTGGTATCACTACAGAAGTAGATTGCGCCATCTTCCTTCCGAGGAGTGGCTGGTGGCTTTGAATCACCAACCTTCTGGTTAGTAATCAGATGCCTTAGGCATTATGCTACCAGAGCGCCTTCCTAATGTGTGTGGGGGGGTCAGTGCTTTTGTTTAACAATTTCCATTTTCTCTATGGAAACTGGTTTATTTATTTTTTAGAAAACTTCTAGTTATTAATTATTCCACATTTTCGATTTTTCAGTCCCTATTTTCTAAGTTATATTAATATCTCCTATTTTCCTTTGGCTGGTTGTTTGTCAACTTTTGAGTCAGAAGCTGAATTGATTTTCACTCTTTCAGGGTTATACATATCCTCAGAGCACGGATTTTCTCCTGAGCATCACTTCAGCTTATGCCATGGATTCTGATACGTAGTGTTTTCTAGAAAAATTATGCTACTTTAATTTGTATTTCTTCAATGATTGGAGGCTCTTAGTAGTTTTAAAATTTCCAGGAGTAAGAAACTTTTATTTTATGATTTCATTATTAATTTTTCGTTTTATTTTGTTGAAATAAAATATTTTATCACTGCTATTTTTAGAATCTATTGAGTCTTTGTTGCATACAAAAAAAAAAAAAAAAAAACCTCACTGCCATCTAGTCGATTCCAACTCACAGCAACCCCCACTGGGTTTCTGAGGCAGTAAATCTTTACAGAAGTAAACTGCCCCCGTACTCCTGCAGAGCCACTGGTGGGTTTGAACCACTGACCTTCTGGTTAGCAGTCAAATGCCTTAGGCACTGAACCACCAGAGCCCCTTACTTTGTTGCACAGCACGTATTAAATTTAGTTGAATCATGCAAAGACAGATTATCACAGTAGAAAGCAGCTATGATCTTAGTAACTTTCTCACCGAGAACTGGTTTAAGCCTTCTACATTTTCAGATGATTCACTTGACGCATCTTGGACAGAGACGCGCATTCTCTGATCTCCCAAGTCAAGGACTCTGCTTTGATTCCTGCCTTTATACTCTTCCCTTGGCAAAATGACCAAATGTTGTTATTTCAACTACCACCCACATGCCAACAACTCAGAAAACTGTACTCTCTTACATCTGAAGTCGTCTCCAACTTCCAACTAACCAGAGGACAATTTTTATTTTCTGCCATGAATTCAGTCTCATATAAAATCTAATCCACGTTCTTCCAAACTCTGCTTCTGGGTCCAAGCCTTCTCTTGACCTGTGATTACTCATTACAGCTACAACAATTCTAAATTGACTTGACTTACAGATTGGAGGCTCATAGAGGGCAGGTATGGAGCAGGGCACACCCTTGAAACCTGCTGAATAGCAACTCCAGAACCCAACCTGGTCCAGGGAATGAACACACCCACCTTCGTGAATTGTCAGCTTCAGGGACTGGGGGAGGGGTGGTAAGGACTGGTACTCAAGGCCCCAAGGTGCATGGCCAAACATTCCGGGAGTTGGCAACATACCCACCAACCAGTCATCCAAATAAATGCTAGCTTTGGCCAAGACTCGAAAACAAACCAGGACGATCAATCTGCTCTTTCTCTGTTTTTCTATAAAATAAATATCAAGAAAGTATTACACAGAAGAAACTGTGGGAAATTAACTAGGTTCATTATACACCATTCCCATCACCATATCAATCTTGGAGGAAGTACAGCCAGGACGCTCTTTAGAAGCAAGGATAGTATGACTTCATCTTAAGTACTTTGGACCTGTCATGGGGAGGGACCAATCACTGGCGAAGTACATCGTGCTGGTAAAGTAATGGGTCAGCAAAAAAGATGGAGCTGCTTAGTAAGACGGACACAGTGGCTGCAACAATGAGTTCACACACAGCGTGACTTGAGGATTGCACAGGACTGGGCAGAGTTCCGTTCGGTTATACCCTAGGTCACCGAGTTGGAGTTAACGCAATAGCACCTAACACACAGTATACGCACACACGTCCTAAGCACACAGTATAGTACAACCGTAGAGTTCATTAGTCATTATGGATCGTGCCCGCCTCACGCCAACTCCCAAAACCTCTCTCTGCTCCACTCAGGTGCAAGAGCAAATGGTCCTGAAGGTAAGGGAAAGAGAATCAGGGACCCAGCAAATATGTTTTGTAGGGTTCCTGCCTCTGGAACAGCACATACTCCCAGAGAAA
This sequence comes from Orycteropus afer afer, assembly GCF_000298275.1. Lineage (NCBI taxonomy): Eukaryota > Metazoa > Chordata > Mammalia > Tubulidentata > Orycteropodidae > Orycteropus > Orycteropus afer. The sequence goes on from NW_006921648.1 coordinate 1,982,899, forward strand.
GGGAGCAGCTGGTAGGAAGCTGGGGCTGCTGTCAAATCATTTCTACATAGATGAGGGGCACATGGGGACAATCATCAGGAAACCAGTACAAATCAAGAAATGTGTTGTGTATCCTCCATGTTTTAAAACATGTTGGTCAACTCGGCCAAGCCATGGCAGTTATGTAATCATGCAATCACCACATGACATGATCTGATGTGATCAGCCAATCAGATGTAAGGGGATTTGGGTGGAATGAAACACTGTTATTCAGGTCACAGCCCTGATCCAGTGCAAGGGGAGCTTCCCTGGAGTGTGGCCTGCATCACCTCTTACCTTATAAGAGTTAAAAGGAGAAGCAGAGAGAGGGACCTGACTACCAAAAAAGAAGAACTAGGAATGGAGTGCATGCACTGAAGCCAGAGTCCCTGCACTGAGAACCTCCCAGACCCAGGGAAAGACTAATGCCAAGATCCTTAGGCTCTCCAAGGAATGCTAGGCCCACAGATGTTGAAAGGAGACAAGAACCTTCCCTGAGAGCTGACTGAGAAAACCTTCCTAGAGAAAACCTTCCTCTAGAGCCGGCACCCTGAATTCAGACTTCCAGCCTCCTAAACTGTGAGAGAATAAATTCCTGTTTGTAAAGGCCACCCAACTGTGATATTTCTGTTATAGCAGCGCGAGATGACAAGACAGCCCCATCCACCAATGATACAGGACGTCACTGACGAAAATTAAGAGAAATGGAGCAAGGAGGCAGTATAGCTCTGGGCCACGACTAGGAGCTCTGAGGTCCCTGCACGCTACTTACTGCTTTGTGACCTATAGCAAATTTCTTAACCTCTCTCTGCTTCAGTTCCCCGCTCGGTAAAATAGGAGTAATTCCTATATCCCACAGCACTATTTCAAACATTACATGAGATGACAAATGCATGCAAAATACTCAAACTAGCGCTTGACACGTTATGACACTGAAGTATGTAACTGTTCGATATTGTTTGCATCAATGTTGTTGCTGTTGTTATGTGCCATTGAGTGAATATAGTGGGATGTACAGTCACTTATACCAGTATGTTCCACAGTTCTTCAACACAAAAAAATGGCCTAAAAGACTTATGTGTCTAATGAAAAAACTAATTTAAAATTTACCTCTTGTGAAAGGAGCACTGGATCCCGAAAACAGGTTCAGAAACAGTGTGCCCACATTTTCCACCTGAGTATTTGACCCTCGTATGTTAGCCTATCAGACAAGCCTATCAGACAACAATAGTACATCAACAAGTCCAGTTTACCAAGAGAAGGCTCCTCTCCTCTCTCACCCCCATGATATGGGAAAAAAAGCCACCACAGCTAGGCCAGGCTCCACCACACGAGGTAAAACGTGTGTGCATGTGCGCACACATGTGCTTCTTGCTGTTGTTGTTGTTATGTGCCATTGAGTTGGACCCGACGCATAACAACCCCTCCTTGGGTTTCCAATGCGGTATCACTACAGAAGTATATTGCCCAACCTTAACCTTCCTTCCGAGTAGTGGCTGGTGGGTTTGAACCGCCAGCCTTCTGGTCAGCAGTCAAGTGCCTTAGGCACTACACTACCAGAGCTCCTACACATGTGCTTAGCAGGTGTGAAAAGTGCCTCAAAAGCTCAAGGATGATGGAGAAGGACATGCATTTCCCACAGCATACAATTCAAATACACGAGAGACTTGATTTCTTACCCAGGAGCACCATCTCCCCGACGTTACATTCTTCATTCTCTGAGGTGGGCTGTTGGGAAGGATCCAGGCTCACACATTCCTCTTGGGAGTGAAATACATTCAAATCCTCAAAGACCAGCAGCTCCTGAAAAAGCAACAGGAGGCTCCTTGACAGCCCCGCTGGGAAGGCAGACTAGGATGCAAAGACCAAGGGAAGGGGCACAGGGACAGGGAAAGAACTCCCCAAATATCACACAGACACAGCACACCCAGGAGGACGCCAGGCTCAGAGTGGAGCCAACGGGAAAAAGATCAGGAGAAAATGTCCAAGGGGCAGTAAAGAACTTGCCCTCTCTTTTTACTGACTCTCAAGATGTGTTTTATGGGTTGGCTGAGTAGAAAAGAAGCAAGAGCAGAGACGGTGAGTCACTCAGACAGGAAAAGGATAAACCAAACCTACCTTGGGCTCAGCTTTGGAACACAGAGATACTGTCTCCTGTTTCTGTTGGGCTCCTTCTCTGGGTAGAAGACTCACTAACGGATGAGGTTGCACTGGGGGAAGAGGAAGCTATAGTTAGTGAATGAGTCATTGACTCTAATGTGGGGGGAGGGAACTGAACCCGTATACTCTGGCCAGGCTGACCTTGTTCCTTGTGCATGCAATCCAAGGCCATGTCTGTTCCTCAGCACAGAGGCCAGGATCAAGGACCCCAGGTCTCAAACCTACCTAAGGTCTCCTCATTCCAAAAGAAATAATTCTCTGAATCACTTTTCAAAATTTCCCACAGAAATGCTATTAAAGGGGAGGTGGGGGGGGGGGTCAGCAAAATCTGAAAAAGCCCACAGCAGGCATTTCTGAAATTCCCCATAAACTAGAGTCAATGTGATAATCCATCCACATTTCTTTATCCTAAAAAGATACTTCCCCAAAAAATGTTAGAACACACATGACGTCGTACCTCACTGACCTATGCCTTTACATACCCAGCACATCACCGTCTGCTCCAATTTAAGAAGAACATGTTTCCTCCTCCTAACATGTTTATGCGGAGCTCTGGTGGTGCAGTGCCGAAGGCATCTGACTGCTAACCAGAAGGCTGGTGGTTCAAACCCACCAGCCACTCCTCGGAAGGAAGACTGGGCAATCTACTTCCATAGCAGTACCTCCTCAGAAACCCGAGGAGGAGTCACTAGGAGTCAGAAACAACTTCATGGCAGTGAGTTTGGTTTGGTTTGGAATGTATTTATGTAACAGAATTAATTCCTTTTCCAATGCCCACAAGCCTTACTCGAATCCGTTACTAATGATAATGGAAGCCTACCTCAGCCGTCAGTACTGTCCCCTTCACTCCAAGTGAAACAACATCGGCTTCTCACCTTTATTGTGAAGGCCTGAGCTCACATCCTTCATAATAACTAAGGTCTCCTTGGCTTTCTGACTGGGCGGAACCACACTTGGCTTGGGCAAGAAGGTGAGGAAGTGCTCCAGCACCAGTTGGTGGATGGTCTTGGGTCCACTAGTGGCATCCCGAAGTAGATCTTGGCCCAGCTTGGAATTTGGAGGAACTCTCAGTATAAAAGACTGCTTTGGCTTTGGCGGCATGGAGACCACTTTTGCAGCCATTGTACCTTGCAACCACACTTGTTTCTGTTACTTCAATGAGCGCTTCTTACTGAAGAAAACCTGCCAGATAACCAAGCTGCAGACAAGAGAAACCATGGGTTAGCCACTAAACCAGGCAGGGCATGACTGCATCCCAATGCGTGACTTGGATAGTGAGGCCAGGTGAGAGCTAATTAAGAAAAAGAACAGACGTGGGAAAATCAAGACAGAAATATAAAGTCTCTGAACAAGATTCTCTTAGCAACAGAAGATCCTGAGAATGAAAGGGGATGTCCAAACCCGAAGGTCAGAAGCGAAGGCATCCGGCTTTCCAACGGCCATCTTCCTAGGAAATACGATATACGATGGGCAAAACCCATTGAGAAGTTTAACTCACGCTGGTAGTCGAAGTGTGAGCTGGAAGAAAGAAAATCTGAGGTCCGAAAGCAAGAATATCCGCTCAGAAATCAGGCTGGCCATTGAATAGGGCCAAATGGTCCCCCAGGGGTCGCAGCTCCTTCGCGTGTTCATCTGTGGGGTTTGACTCTCCAAGGGAACCAATACTGAGGTTGCATGAGGTGTGTCTACACACGGCTTGCTGACTGCTTGCCACCGACAAAACCCAACTGAGAGCTGCAGAGGGCGTCACACTAGGGACCCAAAACCCAGGGGACACCTTTGTCGCAAAACCCAACGGGCGCATCGCTTGAGACACAGACACAGCCCCCTACCGGGCCTGGCTCCCGCCCCGCAACGTACCTCAGAGGCCTCCTTAGCCTAGTTCCCGCCCTCACGGAGCCTTCTCACCTCTCGAAGTCTCTGCTGCCCCTGGGCGCTTGCTGGGGACCGCCCGGAGACCCTGGCCTGGGGAGAGACCGGGAAACTAGGGGCGAGGGGGCGAGGGGGCGAGAGGCCGAGCCCTTCCCTCGCCCTTAGGCGCGTCCCCACAAGCAGCGATTGGTGGGCGCCGCCGTCAGTTGAGCAGGACGGCTGGGACGCGATGCCTTCTGGGAGGCCAGGGGGCTTCACGCAGTGACGTCACGCCCGGTACCTCACTTCCGGTGCGGAAGCCTGGTCTCCCCGCTCGGAGCGAGTCGTCTTTGCTTGCGAAGGCGAAGCTCGAGGTATGTCGATTTTGCTAACAGTGCCGTGCGGAGACCAGGCTAGCGGCAGCCGCTCTCTTCGTAGTTCTGCATAGAAGACAGAAGGTAGGAGGCTGGCTCCAGTCCTCCATGACGGGCTGGCACCGCTCCAGGTGCGGGCTAGCACACTCCATGGCCTGCTGGGAAATGTAGTTTGGCTAAAAAAGCCAATGAGAAATCGCCTGGCTCAGTGGTTAGGGCGGGGCAGGACCAAGGCTGGGCCGGAAGCGGGCTGTGTCTGGGACCGGAAGATCTGCGCCAGTGCTGGGCAGTTTCCCTCAGAGCTTCCGGGGTGGGTGAAAGACTCCGGCGGCCAAGAAGATGGAGCTGGTGTAGGTTACGGGACGGTTCTGGCGTCCTCTCAGCTGTTTCTTCCGTTGGGGGGGACAGCCTGTAGGTCACAGCTCGGCTACCCTTCCCGTCCCCTGCTTTCCAACTTGTACTCTGAGGTCTGGACCTGCCATCTCATTTTCTAAGAGATCCTACTCACCTTTCTCCTATTGTCCCCATATCCGTTTCCAATTTCACCCACCAGCCACTCTTCGGAAGAAAGGTTGGGCAATCTACTGTGGAGATTGCGCCTTGGAAACCTAAGGAGAGGTGGCTATGAGTCGAATTGACTTGACAGCAGTGAGTTTGGGTTGTTATATTTTGGAAGGAGGGTTAAAAATGTCTTTTCCCTCTGCGGCATTCCTATAGAAGGTTTATATTCCAGTGAGGCACTGGTCAGGGTTGGGACACCTTGAGGGCAGTTATTTCCTTATTAATCTGTGCAACAGCAGATTCTAGCAGGGTGACAAAAATTAAAATGTAAATGAATACCTTTTCTTAACCCCACCTGTAGCAGGTTCACTTAACCATGACTTAAAATGTTTATAAAGAGACTGTTATCAAAACTGGCACCTACTTATAAGCTTATGAGCAGCCATCTAAGGTGCAACTATTGGTCTCTACCCATCTGGAGAAGAGTGAAGAAAACCAAAGTCCCAAGGACATAATTAGTCCAAAGGACTAATGGAGTGCATAAACCTCAGCCTCCAGGGCTGAGACCAGAACTAGATGGTGCCTGGCTCCCACTACTGATGGCTCTGAAAGAGGTCACAATAGGAGGTCCTGGATAGACTGAGGGGAAATGTAGCACAAAACTCACAATCATGAGAAAGCCCAAGCTTACTGGTCTGAATATTGACTGTGGAACCTCCAAGATTATGGCAGTTAGACACTCTTCAGGCTTCGAACTGAGCTTAACCCCCATCACTCAGCTCTTAGCCAAGCAATAGGTTTATATGGTGAACAGTAATATCAGGAGGGTATGCACTCATTAGACCAACCACACATACGAGATCAAGAGGACAGCATTTGCTCAGGGATAGGAAGGCAGGAGGGGATGGGAAGGGAGAATGAAGAGAGGGGTGAATGCTGTTAGAGTATAGGGACTGCAATAAATGTCACAAAACAATGTATATGAACTGCAGAATGGAAAACCAATTTGCTCTATAAACTTTCACCTAAATCACAATTTTAAAGCAAAAAAAAAACTGGCAATTACTAAAAACCTTGACTCAAAGCAGTACAGATTGAACTAAAAACAAAACCATGTCAAGTTCATTCCAATTCATGGTGATTCCATATAGTGTGTTATCCCATGTGTGTCAGAGAAGAACTGTGCTCCATAGAGTTTTTACAATGGCTTAGTTTTCAGACCAGAAGGCTGGTGGTTCAAACCCATCAGCCACTCCTCAGAAGGAAGATTGGGCAATCTGCTTCTGTAGATAACCACCTCAGAAGCCCAAGGAGTGGTTGCTGTGAGTCGAATTGACTTGACGGCAGTGAATTTTTTTTTTTGTTTGTTGTTTTATTTTTCAAAAGTAGATCACCAGTCACTTCTTTCCAGGCACTTCTGAGTGGACTCATTCTAACCTTTAAGTTTGCAGAAGGCCCGTTAGCATTCTGCACCACCTGGGGACTCTGTGGATTGGACTGTTATATTTAGCTGCTGTCCAGTTAAATTTGACTCATAACAAACCAATGTGACAAAATAAAAATGCCCCATATGCTTTCTAGGCTGTAATCTTTCCAAGAGCAGATTTCCTAGTTTCTCCAACAGAACCGCTGGGTGGGTTTTAATCACTAACCTTTTGGTTACCACCCAAGCACTTAACTGTTGTGCTAGCAACTCTATAGATTTGATAAGAGTAGACGAATATATCAAGAACAACAATAAAAATACAAAAATTTACCTAAATAGGCTAAATGATCAGTATGTCTAGGCAAAAGGGAATATACCCATAACCATATATAAGGTGGAATGCGTCCTGGAAGAGAGAATGGCCACACTTTGTCTCACCTACTTTGGTCATGTTGTCATAAGCGACCATTCCCTCGAGAAGGGTATCATGCTTGGTAAAATGAAGGGTCAACGAAGAAGGGGAAGTGCTTCTATGAGATGGATTGACACAGGGGCTGCAATGATGGGCTCAGGTATAGCCAGGATTGTGAAGCTGGTATAGGACTTGGCAGTGTTTCATTCTGTACATAGGGTCGCTATGAGTCAGAAACAACAACAACATATGTAAGACTGGCAGATGATACTTCTACATATATATTTGTATGTCCTCTAAGAATGTCCCAATATGTAATAGAGCTAAAAAAGTAGTAAAGATATGATAACTTCTTAGGTACATACAGCCAGCCAGCCTGAGGGAGTGTGTAGTTGGACATATGGGCTCAGGACTATGGTCACAGGGGACATTAAGTTCAATTGGCATTACATACTACACAAAAATATTGTTCTACATCCTACTTTGGTGAGTAGCGACTGGGATCTTAAAAGCTTACAAGCAGCCATCTAGAGGCAACAATGGGTCTCTCCTCATCCAGAGCAAAGAAGAATGAAGCAAACCAAAGACACATGGAAACAATTGGTCCAAGGGATTAGTAGACCATGCGACCCTCAGCCTGTATGACTATGAGACCAGAAGAACTAGATCATGCCTGGCTACCACTGTCAACCACTCTCAGGAGGATCAGTGCAGAAAATCCTGGATAGAGTGGGAGAACAATGTGGAACAAAACGCAAAATTATAAAAAAAAGAGACCAGGTTTACTGGTCTGATAGAGCCTAGTGAGACCCCCAGTTCACCCTAGTTACCCTTCAGGTCTGGAATTGAGCTCATTCCTGTGGCATCCAGTCAAATAATAGGCAGGCATATAGGGTGAGCATTTACATCAGATACATACATGCCTTAAAACAGTAAATCATGGGAGAAGAGAAGGGCAGTGTTTGCACAGGGAGATAGCTAAGGGGGCGGGAGTGCATAGGAAAGAAGGGCACAGGGAAGAGGTAAATGCAGGGGGAATGTTGAAAGAGAGCTATCTATCACTTTGTGGGGGAATTGCACTTAGTGTCATGAAACAAAATGTGTATGAACTGCTGTATGGAAATGAATTTGCTCTGTAAACTTTCACCCAAATCACAATGAAAATTTTTAAAATAGTCTTTTAAAAGATTTTTTTACCTAAATATACGTGAACCTATATGAAAGAGCAGCATTCCAATTTAGTGCTAGCAAAAATTCTTTTCCGAGGGGAAAAAAAGACCTCTTTCCTTACACCACACACAAAAATGAAATTTAATAAACAACAGATAAGAGAACATTAACTTTGAGGCAAAACAGGGAACTAAGATACCTTATGGTAAAATATAAACCTGTGTGACTACATTCAGAAAACTGTTTAATAGTGTGAACATAGTCAAACAAATAAAAGACTAGAAAATAATTTTAAAACAAACCAGATAAGGAATTAAATATTCCCAGTATAAAGAGCTCCTGCCAACTGAAAAGCACAGCCCCCCACAGGAGGAAAATTAAATGGTCATTAATATTTGAAAAGATACTTAGCCACACTATTAGTGAAGATGATCACATTAAAAAGGGACATTTTTCACCTATCAAGCAATGAAGAGAAAATATCCACTCTCGTTGCTAGTAAAGTGTGACATGTGAGGAGTCATTTGGTGATATATATTAAAAGCGTACGCACCCCTTTGATCTCACAATCTCACCTGGGACTCTGTTGTTGTTGTTAGGTGGTGGTGAGTTGATTCCAACTTATTCCAACACTATGTAAAACAGAACCAAACCTTGGCTGGTCCTGGGCCATCCTCATAGTTATTGCTATGTTTGAGGCTACTGTCGCAGCCACTATGTCAATCCATCTTGTTTAGGGTCTTCCTCTTTTTCATGAGGTCCTTCTTCATAGACTGGTTCCTCCTGATAACGTGTCCAAAGTGAGATGAAGTCTGCCATCTTGGTTTCTAAGGAGCATTCTGTCTTCTTCCAAGACAGATTTGTTTGTTTTTTGGCAGTCCATGGTGTATTTAATATCCTTCATCAACACCAAAAGTCAAATACATCAGTTTTCCTTTGGTCTTCCTTATTCACTGTGCAGCATTGGCACGCATGAGGCATTTGAACACACCACAGCTAGGGCCAGGTGAACTTCAGTCCCCCACTCGTCTGTCAGTCTGTCCTGTGGTGGTTTGCATGTTGCTGTGAGGCTGGAAGCTATGCCACCAGTATTTCAAATACCAGCAGAGTCACCCATGGTAGACGTATTTCAACAGAGCTTCCAGACTAATACAGCCTAGGAAGAAGTCTACTTCTGGAAAAATAAGCCTTACAAATTGCAGCAGAATGTTGTCTGATAGAGTACAAAGATGAGCCCCTGGGAATCTAGTCTCTAGAAACTAGACCATTTATCTATAATGACCATGAACAAAGCTTTTCTTGTAGAATACTTTGTAATGGTGACAACTGGAAACAACATGAATGTTCATCAGAAAAGAAATGGTTAATTAATTTGGAATATTAACACTGGAATCCATTCTAGAATATTACATAGCTATTAAGAAGAATGGGAGCTCTGGTAGCATAGTGGCTAAGGCACTTGACTGTTCACCAGATGGCTGGGGGTTCAAACCCATCAGCCACTCCTCGGAAGGAAGGTTGGGCAATCCTACTTCCGTAGTGATACTGCCTCGGAAACCCAAGGAGGGGTCGCTATGAGTCAGGGCTGACTCGACGGCACATAACAACAACAACAATTAAGAAGAATGGGTTAGAATTATAGGTATATCTGGAGAGAAGGCCATAAAATATTAAATGGGAAAAGCTCACAGTTATGTACATAGCACATAATTATATTTTCAGAACACACAGAAAACACTAGGCACATCTGTATGTTTGTACGGAGAGAGATACATGCCAGACTATCAAAATGGTTATGCTCAGGGAAAACAGGGTTGGAAAAACCAAACTCACTGCCATCGAGTCGATTGTGACTCAGCGACCCTCTTTGGGTTTCCAAAGTGATAAATCTTTACAGAAGTAGATTGCCCAGTCTTCCTTCCATGGAGTGGCTGGTGGATGTGAACTGCCAACCTTCTAGTTAGCAGTCAGATGCCTTAGGCACTACGCCACCAGAGCTCCTTAGAGGGATAAAAGGGAAATTAAATATTTTTAGATTGTGTCACTTCATTTAATAAGCAAGTATCAACGTTGTAACTAAAAAATAATAATATAAAAAGGATAAAATGATAAGGATTTTTTAAAAAACTTGATGGCATCTTGTTTTAAAAAACTGATCAGTAAAATAAATAACACAACTAGACTTGAAATAGTACCAGATCCTAATCTAAGGGTGTAAACAGACAACGGATAGATCGACAAAAAGCCTTTAACATGAAAAAGTAACTGTCACATAAAATTAAAGAGATGCAATTTAAAATAATAAAACACAAGAATTACTGTTGCTAGGTAACATCAAGAAGGCTCCGAATCATAGCAACCCTGTACAACAGAACAAAGCACTGCCCAGCCCTCTGCCATCCTCACAGTGTTTGTTATGTTTGAGTCCATCGTTGCAGCCACTGTTTCAATCCATCTCGTTCAGGGTCTTCCCCTTACTTGCTCACACTTTGCCAAGCACGATGTCCTTTTCCAAGGGCTGGTCCCTTCTGCCAACATGACCAAAGTACATGAGACCAAGTCTGGCTATTCCTGCTACTAAGGAGCATTCCAGCTGCACTTCTGAGATAGGTTTGTTCGTTCTCCTGACATCCACGGTATTTTCAGTATTCTTTACCAACACCACAATTCAAATGCATTGATTCGTCAGTCTTCCATATTCATTGTCCAGCTTTCACATGCAATGATGTGATTGAAAATAACATGGCTTGGGTCAGGCTCACTTTCATCTTTAAAGTGGTATCTTTGTTCTTTAACACTTTAAAGAAGTATTTCGCAGCAGATTGACCCAGTGCGATACATCGTCTGATTTCATGACTGTTTCTTCCATGGGTCATGATTATGGATCCAAGTAAAATGAAATACCTGACAACTTCAATCTTTTCTCCATTTATCACCATGTTGCTTATTGGTCTAGTAGTGAGGGTTTTTGTTTCTTTATCGTGAGGTGTAATCCATACTGAAGGCTGTAATCTTTGATCTTCATCATTAAGGGTTTCCAGTCATCTTCACTTTCAGCAAGCAAGGTTGTGTCATCTGCGTAACGCAGTTAAGGAGTCTTCCTCCAATTCTGATGCCACGTTCTTCTTCATATAGTCCAGCTTCTCAGATTATTTGCTCAGCCAAGTTAAAACACACTATGCTAAAAGAGCCAGTCACATAATTTTTGGTGAAAACCCCACCACTATGACCCCTAGTCACCCTTAGGGCCTGGAATTGAACTCAACCCTGTGGTTTAACTGCCACAATAAACAAGTCTATGAGCTGAACAACTGCACCAGGTAAGTACACTCCTTAGAACAACCATGTGGGATCAGAAGGGCACTATTTGCACAGAGAGACAGCTTTGGGGGCAAGAACGCATAGGAAAGAACACAAGAAAAAGGTAACCACAGGGAAGAAGTAGGAAGAGAGCTATTACATTATGGGGATTGCAATCAATGTCATGAAGCAAAATGTGTATAAACTGTTGAATGGAAAACCAATTTGCTCTGTAAACTTTCACCCAAATCACAATGAAATAAATAGTAAAATAAATAAAAGACCACTCATTTTACAATCTCATTTGTATGAAACGTCCAGAAGAGGCAAATCCATAAAGAAAGAAGATAGGTTAGTGGTAGTCAGGAGCTGGGGCAATGGGAAATGGGGAATGAGTGGTGATGGGCTTGGGGTTTCTTTGTGGGGTGATGACAATGCTTTATAATCAGATACTGGGGATGTTCGCACATCTTGTGAAGGTACCAGAAGCCACTGGATTCTACATGTTCAAATAGTGACCTGTATGGTATGTGAATTACATCTCCATTTAAAAAAAAAACACACACACACACACACACACGGGCGATTTCATCAGGCAGATGAGAACGTTTATGATCTAAGACATTTACGTAGAAATTCTGCAAACTGAGTTCAATGACTACGTCCCACACAGCAAGCAAAGGAAAAGCACCATTTCTATAGAATAAAGCAAAAAGCAAAAACCCACAAGGACAAATTCATGGTCTTCCTAGTAGGCAATGCAATAACCTAAAACAGTGGTAAGGCCCATCACGTCCTTGTTAAATCAGCCAAAAATTAACAATGACAAACATTCTTTGGACGTGAAGTGTTTTTAATCTTCCCAAAGGATAGTACGGTGAACGACAGCTAGTGTTATCAAATGGGCCACACTAAGGAACCATTTAGAAATAACACATGAGGAATAAAATACACGTGTAGGGGGGTTGTGGAAAATAGAGACAACACTGTCGTGGACAGGTCATAGCATGGGAGAACTAGAAGTAACTAATCGCTGACAGTAGGGAGTTAGGCAGATGGGGGCATGTGAACCATGTTGGCTAGTGCACTACATCGATGGAATAATGCTCCAAGGGAAGGCAAACATGCTTGCTCACTCTGGTCACAACAACTGAGAACCCACCACTGACCTAAGACTCCAGTGTGAAGACGGAGTGAGGAGATGGGGATACGAGGAGCTGGGAGTTTGATCTTCATTTGATTCCTTCTTTGTGGTGTTACTCCCCCTTCTGTTTCCATTCTTTCTCTTTAAATGGAGTACGAGAGTGGGGACCGGCGTGAAATGCAACACTCATCATTCCACAGGCCCCCCAGATTATCCAATACTGAACAGGACAGAATAATGCTTCTATTGTAATTTGCCCACCATAGCATCCCCATCTCTTCCAGGATATTCAACATGGGAAATAGGATCCCACAGCAACTGGATGTCAATGAATGCAATTAGGACCAAATTTCCTAATGGATTTATTCATGAGGCTTAGCCAATACTCCTAAGAATCAGAGTTTATTCATCCAAGTATAAAAATCCTTTTGTAAACAATCCAGTATGCTTGGGTTTGCTCCACGCTTCCTGTCCTCTTGACAGGGAAGGACAGGCTAAGGAGACACAACTGGAGGGAAATCAAGGGCAGACTCTCCTGTCTCAGGAGCAGTGGAAGGTGCTAACTCATGTTCAGTGTTAATTAGGCAAGAGTCATGCACTTCTCCTTTGAAATGCACTGTACATCATTGGTGCCTGGGGTTTACCAGTATTCGTGCATCTAGCTCACCTCTGCCACTACTACGTAGGGTCCTTGGGCACAGGGACTGTTTCCTTATTCATTATAACCCCTGGAGCACATGGCACCCAGTGGGTGTCCAATCATGACTGCTGAGTGCATGAATGCAAGATCCAAGGCAGAGTACTCCAAGAAAGATGCAACGTGTTGGATATTCAGTGGGGTTCCTGAGCACGCACTACACAGATGGTCAGAGGGTCCGCGTTCTTTCCGCCATCGTCTTTCCCAGGGCTAAAGATAGGCTGAAGGGGCTCTGAGGGTGAGCAGCAGGTAAATGTGTACATGTGGGACTTGGCTGTCACGTTGTAAAAGGAAATGTCTCCAGCCTCATAGTCCAGGAAGATGCCCACTCGCCGCGGTGGGTTCTTCACCCACAGGCGGGTCGGGGGGAAGGTGCAGGCCTGGTACTCGTTGCGCATGGTCATCATCACCACCCAGTAGCCGTTCTCGGGTGACAGAGTCATGCTGCCCTTCCTGCTCATGGAGACTTTGCACACTCCCAGGACCCAGGCTGTCTTGTCTCCCACCTCCACTTCCCAGTACTGGCGGCCAGAGCAGAAAGTCGGAGAGCCCAGGGCCAGGATGCAGCTGTCAAACGTTTCCGGGCCTTCGGGCAGCCGGTCACCCTTCTTTCCAAGCCTCACGCTCTTCAGATCATTCGAGAAGGTAAGGTTGGGATGAGCAGTTTCTGCATCCAGGACCACATCAACTGCAGAGAGAGTCACCATATCCAGCCGGGAGTCCACGGGCAGCATCCCCGGGCCCCCCACCTCCAGGAAACCACAGGGGAGAACACAGGGACCCAGCAGGCCCAGGCCACTCGCCTTGGCCTGGTCACTTACCTGCATGGGCCTGGACAGCTAATAGCTCTGGAGCTACAGAGAAAACGGAAATGGGAAAGCATCCTCAGCATTCTCAGAGGGGCTAACCCCACCCTACGGAGCCCTGGTGGCACAGCAGTAAAGCGACTCGCTGCTAAACCAAAGACTGGCAGTTCGAACCCACCCAGGAGCTTCACAGGAGAGAGATCTGGCACTCATAAAAATTACTGCCAAGAAAACTCTACTGGGATGGTCCTACTCTGTCACATGACATCACTGTAAGTCAAAAATTGACTCTACAGCACCTACCAACCACAGATTTACCCTGGTCTCCACAACAAGGAGAGACAACATGGGCACAACCCGCTGCCCATGAGGGTGTAATCCTGCTCCTCTCAGACACCTGCATATGCCTCACAGACTCCGCTGGTCCAATGAGTTGACCCAGTGAGGGTCAGGCACAGGGCCCGGAAGGACCTCCCATGGCCTCTCTCCTGTCTCTGCTCTGGGTGCTGCTCTCTCTTTTCAGCATAAGGGGCTGTTGCACTGAGCTGGTCAGCACCCCCTACAACCACCATGCTCACCAATGAACGCTTCCATTCCCGAACGCAGGCTTTCTAAAGGGAGAGAAGGGAACACAGAAGCCCTGATTAGGCCCTCAGGTAGGGATGATCAGGGAGGGGCTGAAGGCAGCATCAGGAGGGGGCTCTGGGCTGTGTGGGCCTCAGGATGGCTGTGAGCGGAGCCGTCATCTCCCCCAGCCCACCTACCTGAGAAACGCTTTATGCTCTTCTCTATAAACTCCGACTTAGAGTAGAACAGATGCATCTTCTCCTTCACCTCTGAAGGGGTGACCCATGGCTCCGGGATGGTCACCATCTTGGCTCTGGAAACAAGAGACGGTTGGCCAGGGACACCTGGAGTGTGGCCAAGCCCCACGATCTGGGTGCTTGGAGCTTCTGTGGGCTCCCAGGACTCCGAGTTACACACTGACCCCCCTGACCAGCTACAGGTTGGGATCTGCTGGGGGGTTTTGAGCCCCTGCTGCCTGGGTCCCACCCCCGGAGACTCTCTTTCACTGGTGTGTGTGGCCTGGCTGTGGGATTTTGCAAAGCTCTCAGGCGACTGTATCAATTCAGAGAACCGTTTTTCTGAGGCCTCCTCTCTCCTTCCCTCTGCTGCTGCCAGCCAGGCTGAGTCTGGCCCCTCTGCACTGGCTTCCTTAGAAGGAGAGGTAGACACTCCTGGAACGTATGTCCTCCCCTGAGGTCACAGCGCTCCTGCCCACAGCTTTCAGGAGGTGAACGGCCTGGGCAGCACCACCTCATCACAGCCCCACAGCCTGGCTTCATCTTCCCAACCAACCCCACGGCTCCCCACTGACTGGGCTCCCCGTCGCCCACACGACTCGCCAAGGGCCTGAGGAAGCTGCAGGAGCCTCTCCCTCCTAGGACAGTTCCCCCAAATGCAGGACACGCAGGGCATACCACAGGACCTCTCCGTACCTGTGCAGGGTGACGCCGATGTCCTAGGAGAGACAAGTTGGAAGCACTCTGTTACCAGCCTCCCGGCAGCTCTGCGGACCCCGACCGCTCCTGCTGGTTGGCAGGCTGCTCCCTGCCCCCTCCCGGGGCCCACACCTCTCTCTAATTCTAACAACCAAATTGACAGCCTGGCCATATCCTGCAATGAAACTGTCCCCAAACCCCACTAATTTCTTCTGGAAGATGCCAGGGGTCCCTACCCCCACCCCCAGTTCACCTAAGGGGTCTGGGCATGAGAAGCAGTGAGTGTCACCAAGATGAAAGTCACCTCAGCCTCAAAGGCCCAGCTCACTAGCTTGGCCAGAGCCAGACAGCAGTGTGGAGCCCTGTGGCATCCTGAAAGGACAATGGCAGAGTGCCAGGAAGGCTGTTCACACGCACCTGCATGAGCTCCCACACCGACTGGCACTGCTTGGCCTCCAGCTCCCCGATAAGCTCATTGAGAACAGTGATGTCCTGGGACACCCGGCGGCCGTACTTGTCCCCAACCTGGTGAATGGTCTGGCCCAGGTCTTCCAGCCAGGCCACAAACAGCTGTTCCTGTTTCTCCAGGAAGTGGCACAACTGTCGCATCTGACACCGGACCTTCTGCTTCTGGGCTTCTATCTGTTTCTGGGGGCCGGGCAACAGGGAGGGGAAGGGGTTTGGGCTGTGGGGCGAACATGTGTGTCCACGGAGTCCCCACAAGCTCAACTCCTGGGGGTGGGAAGAGGCAGGCTTCCTCAGCCTCGTGGATGTCTGGATTGCAGAGCAGGGCCAGAGAATCTGGAACCTCCCTAGACAGTCTGAGCATTAGTGGGGACTGGCTCTTGGAAAAAGGTCTCAAACCTGGTGTCACCTCCATCCTTTCCCAATGGCCAGTGTGACACTGGCCCAGGCCCTGGGGACAGAAACGGTCAAGGCTGTGACCCCACCTGGGCACTCCTGCAGGGAGACTTCCCTGCACCCTCAGAGGGCGGGCACGTCTCTGGGAAGGTCCTGGATGAAGAGCTTCTGAATGGGGCCAATCAGTCCATGTGTGTGTAGGTGAACTTGACCTCCATCACCTATCTACACTGGGCAATCAACAGCTCTGCTGTTGCCCCTTTTCTCACTTCTTCAGAGAGGTGAGTGGGCCCAGGGCACCTTTTCCTTCCACCTTTGGCTCCACTAAGACCTTCCGAAAAAGTCTTAAGAACATCATCTCTTTTCATAAGGGCCTTTGTCATTACGAGTGTCTTCATGGAAGGCTGGACTCTCTTGCTTCCCTGGGTTTCCTGAAGCAGCCCAGCTCCTGCTTTTCTCTCTATGGGGCATCCGTGACCTCTGCTCCATCCACAAGTTCCTGTCCAGTCTTCTGGACAAGAACAATTCAGGAGTTTCCAGGAAGTCAGCTCTGACCCAGAGGGATGGTTCCTACTCCCATTCTGCCCTTTGTAGCCTTTGTCTATTACTGTGGTAGTTAAGGTTGTGTGTCACCTTGGCCGGGCCTGGTTGAGTGGCTGGGCAGATGGATGCAGTTATTTCTCCCGTGATGAGACTGGTCATCAACTCCAAGGTGGAATCTGCTGGAGCAGCTGAGTAGCTGCCTTGGGGATGTGGTCGGCTTCCAGTCTATAAGGAGACAGCTTTGAGAAAACTCTCGAAGTTTTTTGGCATGCTTGGACCCTGCATGTAACCAACTGACTCTTCATTCAGCACCCTGCCATGTTTCCTGCCAATCTTAGACTATCTCTGGACTTGAACTAGTGGCCTGCCACGTTGTTTGGTCATCTTGGGACCACACCATTTTATTTTTTGACTTTGGGTTTGTCAGCCTCAGTAGCCAACAGGTGAGTGAGTGAAGAGATGCCTCTAGCTTCAGTGGGCCAGGGGCAAGAGGCAGAGCTGAAACCCAAAGTTTAAGGGCTTTTACCCAGCCCCTAGTGTTGGCACTTTTAACTCAGACTTCTAGCCTCCTAAACTCTAAGAGAATAAATCCCTGTTTGTTCAAAGTCACCCATTTGTGGTATGTTTCTGTTAAGTGCACACTAGAGAATGAAAACAATTACCCATTGAGCTGTGGTGGGTACAGACTTGCCAGAAGTTTGGGCCCCAGAGAGGGAGATGGGATCTAACCAACTAAGTGCCATAGACAAACCACAGCTGGGGGTAGAGGGCCTACAGGGATAGGTACTGCCACTTCCAGGGAAAATGGAAGGAACTTAACAGCATAAAAGGGTCAGGCTTGTGGTGCCCAAGAGGCTGGCTGGATACCAGCTCAAGAGAAGAAAGCAAATAAGGAGTATTTACTGCAGTTTGTGGCACTGCAGAACCATACTTTTAAAGGAAATGATATTTTAATCATTTGAATTTTTAAAATAAATGGTTTTTTTTTTTTTTTTTTGTAAATGAAAGACAACAATACAATCTTGAAAGTAATACCAAAAACAAAAAAAGAAAAACCCACAGCCATTGAGTTCATTCCAACTCACAGTGACCCTTTAGGACAGAGGAGAACCGCCCTGTAGAGCTTCCAAGGCTGTCAATCTTTACAGAAGTAGATTGCCTCATCTTTCTCCCACAGAACAGCTGGTGGGTTGAACTGCTGACCTTTTGGTTTGCAGCCAAATGCTTTAATCAGAGCATTTGCACCACCAGAGCTCCTGGAAAACAGTGTTGCTGTTGTTAGATGCCACTGAGTCAGCTCCAACTCAGTGTCCCGTGTACAACAGAACGAAACACTGCCTGGTCCTGTGCCATCCGCACAATGTTTGCTACGCTTGAGCCCACTGCTGCAGCCACTGGGTCCATTTCATTGTGGGAGTCATGTGACCCTCCACATTACCAAGCATGATATCCTTCTCCAGAGACTGGTACCCTCTGACAACATGACCAAAGTACGTGAGACAAAGTCTGGCCATTCTCTCCTCTAAGGAGTATTCTGGCTATACTTCTCCCAAGACAGATTCTTCATTCTTCTGGCAGTCCATGGTATTTTCAGTGTTCACCAACACGATAATTCAAAGGCATCAACTCTTCTGTCTTCCATATTCATTGTCCAGCTTTTACATGCACAAGAGACTACTGAAAATCCATGACTTGGGTCAGATGCACCTTGGTCTTCAAAGTGGTACCTCTGTTCTTTAACACTTGTGATAGTTGGAGCTGTGTGTCAACTTGGCTGGACCATAATTCTGCGTGGTTTAAGCAATTGTAATGTGGGTTGTTCCAATGATGGGATCAGATGTACATGTTTTGAGCAGCCAATCCGTTGAAAGGGAGTTTCCCTAGGGGTGTGGCCTGCTTCCAGTATATTTATGGACATCCTGGGAAAAGAGACACTCTTCTGTGGATTGGGATTCTGTTGTGCTGCCTACAACTGTCTGTGAGTGAACAATCCACCATTCGGCCTGGAGATCTTGGATTCATCATTCATTGGAGTCAACAGCCAGTATACTGCCTGCCAACGTGGAGCTTGTGAGGCCCTGCCGGAGCACGAGTCAGGAAAAGCCTCAGCTTGACGTTTGATATAAGAACCTGGGACTTGCCAGCTTCTTTAAGTATGTGAACCATTTTTCTTAAGATAAATTTCTCTTTCTCTCTCTCTATATATGCTTTACTAGTTTTGCTTTTCTAGAGAACCCAGTTTAACACATTTGGTACCGGGAGTGGTTCTAGAGAGACAAAATCATAGATTAGTTCTCCAATTTAATTAATTGTAAAGGCACTGGTGACCCTGCCTCCGTTAGTAAAGACGGCCCTGCTAATCGGTGGCACGAGGTGGCAACATTAATATGCAAAATAGCACCACTAATAGATCAAGTACTTGTGAGAAGTGAGGCCCTGGGTGATCACATATTTGATACTTTCTTGCAATTCTGTCCTCATGAGGAGTATAAGGAAGTTGGTTGGTTGGTTGGTCCTACTTACACTAGACAAAGTGGTGAAAGAGCGAGATGAGCTCAGGGCTGCTGAGTCACAGCTTAAGCCCCACATAAAAGACCTCAATGTTTCCAGTTGTGCTCTGAAATAAAGCCTTATTTCTTCTAGTAACAGAGCTGATATTGTTGAAAACCAAACCCAGAGTCTTATTGTAAGGGTGGCTGAATTACAACACCAATTAAACTGCCAACCCAGAATGGTGTCTGAAGTAAAAGTGAGGGTATTCATTGGGAAAAATGAGATCCTGAAACCTGGAGTGGGGACATATGGGCAGACAGGAAGATCAGGATATGGAGCCTGTAAATGCTGTTGAATCCCTCCCATCTGAAGGGATTACTGTAAACCCATTACCCCTCCACCTCAGTTTGATGGGATTAACCCAAGGTGAAATATAAAGGGTGACTGAGGAGGCGGTTAGGCGGCACCCAAAAAGACCTACTTGATTTTGCTAACATGTACAGACAGAAACCTGGAGAACATGTATGGGAATGACTACTGAGGGTGTGTGATAATGGTGCAAGGAATGGAACATTGGATCAGTCTGAGTTCATTGATTTAGGCCCACTAAGTACAGATTCTTCACTCAGTGTTTTAGCTGGAGAGGTTAGGAAAGGATCTAATAGTTTTGTGGTTGGCTTACTGAAGCATGGATTATGCGGTGGCCTACCTTAAGTCAAGGTGAAGTACCAGACCTGCCTTGGTATAATGTAGAAGAAAGTATCCAGAGGCTTAGGGAAATTGGCCTGTTAGAATGGATTTATCAGATTAGACCCCCAGAGCCAGAAATGGAGAGTCCAGAAGACACGCCTTTCACCAGTATGTTGTTGTTGTTGTTATGTGCCGTCAAGTCAAACCCGACTCATAGCGACCCCTCCTCGGGTTTCCGAGGCAGTATCACTACGCAAGTAGGATTGCCCAACCTTCCTTCCGAGGAGTGGCTGGTGGGTTTGAACCGCCAGCCGTCTGGTTAGCAGGCAAGTGTCTTAGCCACTATGCTACCAGAGCTCCCATTGCGAGGACAAATCTGTGAAGGGAGCTCCAGCATTCTTGAAGACTGCTGTGATTGCTATTTTATGTAAGCTGGTATGAAAGTGGGAACTGCCCTAATTGAACTAAGACACTAAACTACAAGGGGCTGATTGGACCCCGTGGTAGTAGGGGTCAAGTGGTAGCAGTTAATCGGCAAAGGCAAGGTGGGTGTGGTTACCATAATCGACAGCAGAGTCAGAACAGTAATCAGAATATTCTGACTCGTGTGGAATTATGGCATTGGCTACTTGCCCATGGTGTTCCTAGTAGTGAAATACAGAGCAAGCCTACTAAATATTTACTTGATTTGTATAGACAGAGGAATTCTAGGTCACATGAACAGCAGCCTAGACTGAATCGCCAGAATACAGAGTCACAGTCTCTCAATCAATTCCCAGACTTGAGTCAGTTTACAGACCCACAATCCTTTGAATGAAGGGGAGGGTGGGTCCCTTTGAGGAAGAACCCCACCACATTGCCAAAAGTTTATAATGTCAATCTTTCTCCCAACCTTCCCCAAAGGGATCTGAGGCCTTTTACGAGTGACTGTTCATTAAGAAAAGGAAATAATCAGACTTTTGGGGGATTACTGTATACTGGCTATGAACTGACACTAATTCCAGGAGACCCAAAGCATCATTGTGGCCCACTAGTCAGAGTGTGGAGGTCAAGTTATTGATGGAGTCGTAGCTAAGGTGCATCTCACAGTGGGTCAAGTGGGTCCCAGAACCCATCCTGTAGTGATTTCTCCAGTTCCAGAATGCATAATTGAAATAGATATACTGAGTAATTGGCAGAATTTCCACATTGGGTCCCTGACAAGTGGAGTAAGGGCTATTCTGATAGGAAAAGCCAAGTGGAAGCCATTAGAACTTCCTCTACCTACAAAAATAGTAAATCAAAAGCAATACCACATCCCTGGAGAGGTTGAAGAGATACTGCCTTCAAGGAGTTGAAGGATGCAGGGGTTGTGATTCCCACCACATCCTCATTTAATTCGCCTATTTGGCCTGTGCAAAAAACAGACAGATCTTGGACAATGACAGTAGATTATCATAAACTTAATCAGGTGGCAACTCCAATTGTAGCTGCTGTTCCTGATGTGGTTTCATTGCTTGAGCAAAGTAGTACATCTCCTCGTACTTGGTATGCAGCTATTGATCTGGCCAATGCCTTTTTCTCAATACCAATTTCAAAGGACCATCAGAAGCAGTTTGCCTTCAGCTGGCAAGGCCAACAGTATACTTCCACAGTCCTTCCTCAGGGGTATATCAACTCCCCAGTACTATGTCATAATTTAGTCCGTAGAGATCTTGATCGCCTTTCCCTTCTACCACAAGACATCACACTGGTCCATTATATGATGACATTATGCTGAATGGACCTAGTAAGGAAGAAGTATCGATGACTCTAGACTTATTGGTGAGACATATGCATGCTAGAGGTTGGGAAGTTAACCCAACAAAAATTCAGGCACCTCCCACCTCAATGAAATTTCTAGGGGTCCAATGGTGTGGGGCATGTCAAGATGGAATACTAAAGTGAAGAGTAAGTTG
Organism: Orycteropus afer afer; assembly: GCF_000298275.1. NCBI lineage: Eukaryota > Metazoa > Chordata > Mammalia > Tubulidentata > Orycteropodidae > Orycteropus > Orycteropus afer. The sequence goes on from NW_006921648.1 coordinate 2,004,784, forward strand.
TATCTGGCTTCCTCCACAACTAAAAAGGAGGCACAATGTCTGGTGGGCCTCTTTGGATTTTGGAGGCAACATATCCCTCATTTGGGTGTGTTGCTGTGGCCTATTTATCAACTGACTTGGAAAGCTGCTAGTTTTGAGTAGAACAACAGAAGGCTCTGCAACAGGTTCAGGCTGCCATGCAGGCTGCTCTGCCACTTGGGCTATATGATCCAGCTGATCCAATGGTGCTGGAAGTGTCTGTAGTAGATAGAAATGCTGTTTGGAATCTATAGTAATGATGTTTGTGTGTCAACTTGGCTGGGCCTGGTTGAGGAGCTGGGCAGCTGGTGGTAGTTATTCCCCATGATGAGACTGGCAATCAGCTCCATGGTGAGATCTACCACAAGCAGCTGAGTAGCTGCCTTTGGGGATGTGGTCTGCTTCCTATATTTAAGGATAAGCCTTGGGAATGGTCTCTAGCCTATGGCATGCTTGGACCCTGCACATAGCCGTGTCACTGCTCAGCAACCTGCTATGCTCTGCCAACCTTGGGACTTACAATGAACTTAAGTTAATGGCCTGCCGTGTGGTTTGGTAATATCAGGACTGTGCCTTTTGACTTGTCAACCTTGGGGCTTCTCAGCCTCAGCAGCCTGCAGCTGTCTGAGTGAAGAAATGCCTCTAGCTCCAGTGGGCTGGGAGCAGGAGGCGAAGCTGGACCCCAAGGTTGAGGGGCTTTCACCCAGCCCCTAGAGCCTGGCACTTTGAAGTTGGACTTAAAGCCTCCAAATTGTAAGAATAAACTCCTGTTCGTTAAGGCCATCCCAACTGTGGTATATTTCTCGTCAAAGCAGTACTAGGTAACCAGAACAGAGTCTTTGACAGGTCCCTATTGGTGAGTGACAATGCAAACCCTTGGGATTTCGGAGCAAAGCCCTGCCATCTTCTGCAGATCACTACTCTCCTTTTTGAGAAATAGCTTTTAGCTTGCTACTGGGCTTTAGTAGAGACTGAATGCCTAACCATGGGCCACCAAGTCACCATGAGGCCTGAGCTGCCCATCATGAACTGGGTGTTGTCTGATCCACAGAGTCATAAAGTTGGACGTGCACAGCAGCGCTCCATCATTAAATGGAAGTGGGATGTCAGAAATCGGGCTCAAACAGGACCTGAAGGCACAAGTAAGTTGCATGAGGAAGTGGCCCAAATGCCTGTGGTCTCCACTCCAGTCACATTACCTTCCCTCTCCCAGTCTGCACCTATGGCCTCATGGGGAGTTCCTTATGATCAGTTGACTGAGGAAGAGAAAACTCGTGCCTGGTTTATGGATGGTTCTGTGTGATATGCAGGCACCACTCAAAAGTGGACAGCAGCAGCACTGCAGCCCCTTTCTGGGACTTCCTTTAAGGACAGTGGTGAAGGGAAATCCTCCCAATGGGCAGAACTTCGAGCCGTCCATATGGCTGTTCACTTTACATGGAACAAGAAATGGCCAGATGTGTGACTGTATATGGATTCATGGGCTGTGGCTAATGGCTTGGCTGGATGGTCTGGGACTTGGAAGGAGCATGATTGGAAAATTGGTGACAAGGACATATGGGGAAGAAAAATGTGGATAGAGCTCTCTGACTGGGCCAAAGGAATAAAGATATATGTGTTTCACGTGAACGCCCACCAAAAGGTGATCTCAGCAGAGGAGGACTTTAACAATCAGGTGGATAGGATGACACGTTCAGTAGAAACCAGCCATCCCTTTTCCCCAGCTATTTCTGTCATGGCTCAATGGGCTCATGAACAAAGTGGCCATGGTAGCAGGGATGGAGGTTATGCATGGGCTCAGCAACATGGACTCCCACTTACTAAGGCTGATTTGGCTACCACCACTGCTGAGTGCCCAGTCTGCCAGCAGCAGAGACCAAAAGTGAGTCCGCGATATGGAACCATTCCTCAGGGTGATCAGCCAGCAACATGGTGGCAGGTTGATTACATTAGACCACTTCCATCATGGAAAGGACAGTGTTTTGCTTTTACTATAATAGATACTTATTCTGGATATGGATTTGCCTTCCCTGCACACAATGCTTCTGTCAAAACTACCATCCATGGACTCATAGAATGCCTTATCCACCATCATGGTATCCTACACAGCACTGTTTCAGATCAAGGGACTCACTTCACAGCAAATGAAGTGTGGCAATGGGATCATGCTCATGGAATTCACTGGTCTTACCATGCTCCCCATCATCCTGAAGCAGCTGGCTTGATTGAACGATGGAATGGCCTACTGAAAACACAATTATGGTGCCAGTTAGGTAGCAATACCTTGAATGGTTGGGGCAACCAACCATTCGGGAGGCTGTATATGCTCTAAATCAGCATCCGATATATGGTGCTGTTCCTCCAATAGCTAGGATTCACGGGTCTAGGAACCAAGGTGTGGAAATGAGAGTGGTACCACTCACTATTACCCCAAGTGACCCACTCAAAAAAACCTTTGCTTCCTGTCCCTGCTACCCTACGCTCTGCGGGTCTGAAGATCTTAGTCCCACCTGGAGACACAATACTGATTGCATTGAACTGGAAATTAAGAATGCCACCCAGCCATTTTGGCTTCCTCATGCCTCTGGATCAACAGACAAAGAAGGGTATTACTGTACTATCTTGTGTGATAGATCCTGATTACCAAGGGGAAATTGGATTGGCATTACATAATGGAGGTAAAGAAGAATATGTCTGGAATACAGGAGATTCTTTAGGACGTCTCTTAGTACTACCATGCCCTGTGATTGAAGTCAATGGAAAATTACAGCAACCCAATTCTGATATGACTGCTAACAGCACAGACCCTTCAGGAATGAAGGTTTGGGGCACCCCACCAGGCAAAGAACCATGACCAGCTGAGGTGCTTGCTGAGGGCAAGGGAAATACGGAATGGGTGGTGGAAGAAGGTAGTTCTGAATATCAGCTACAATCACGTGACCAGTTGTAGAAACAAGGAGTGTGACGGTCATATTTCTTCATTATATATGTGCCTCGAGTCTTTTTGTTTCCTTCTATTATGAACCATGAAATGTAAATAAGGTTAATGCATTTCAGTTGTATGTGTGTCAACGTATCATGTTAGGTGCAAATATGACTTTATAACTGTCCTTATTTAGGGATTATATATGGTTAAGAAGATGTGTACAACTGCCAAGTTGACAAGGATGGATAGTTGGAGCTGGGTATCAACTTGGCTGGACCACAATTCTGTGTGGTTTAAGCAATTGTGATGCGGGTTGTTCCAATGATGGGATCAGACATATATGTTTTGAGCAGTCAATCTGTTGAAAGGGAGTTTCGCTAGGGGTGTGGCCTGCTTCCAGTATATTTATGGGCATTCTGGGAAAAGAGACACTCTTCTGTGGATCAGGATTCTGTTGTGCTGCCTACATGTCTGTGAGGAAACAATTCACCATTTGTCCTGGAGATCTTGGATACGTCATTCATTGGAGTCAACAGCCAGTATACTGCCTGCCAATCTTGAGCTCGTCAGCCAGTGAAGGAGCACGAGTTAGGAAAAGCCTCCAGCTTGACGTTTGATCCAAGAACTTGGGACTTGCCAGCTTCTGTAAGTGTGTGAGCCATTTTCCTAAGATAAATTTCTCTTTTTTTCTCGATGTAAGCTTTACTCGTTTTGTTTCTCTAGAGAACCCAGTCTAACACAACATTTTAAAGAGATCTTTTCCAGCAGTTTGGGCCATTGCAATATGTCATCTGATTTCGTGACTGTTGCTTCCATGTGCATTGATTGTCAATCCAAGTAAAATGAAATCCCTGAAAACTTCCATCTTTTCTCCATTTAACGTGATGTTGCTTATTGGCCCAGTTGTGTGGATTTTTGTTTTCTTTATGTTTAAGTGTAACCCATGCTGAAAGCTAGTCTTTGATCTTCATCAGTAAGTGCTTCAAGTCATCTTCACTTTCAACAAGCAAAGTTGTGTCATCTGCAAATCACAGGTTCTTAATCTTAGAGATTAGAGTCTTCCTCTAATCCTCATGCCACGTTCTTCATCTAGGCCAGCTTCTAGCATTATCTCCTCAGCATACAGATTGAATAATTATGGTGAAAGGATTCAACCCTGATGCATACCCTTCTTGATTTTAAACCAGGAAGTATCCCCTTGTTCTGTCCGAACTACAGCGTCTTGGTCTATGTACAGGTTCCTCATGAGCACATTTAAGTGTTCTGGAATTCCCATTCTTTACAATATTATCCATAATTTGTTATGATCCACAAAGTCAAGTATCTTCACATAGTCAATAAAACATGTAAACAACTTTCTGGTATTCTCTGCTTTCAGCCAAGATCCATCTGCCCTCAGCAATGATATCCCTCATTCCACACCCTCTTCTTAATCTGGCCTAAATTTCTGGCAGTTCCCTGTCAATATACTACTGCAACCATTTTTGAATGATCTTCAGCAAAATTTTACTGCACATGATATTAATAATATGTATGAGAAAGTGGGACAAGGGCCTTGGAAGTGGCCCCTGCCTGCTGGGGGCTCCTCCCTCTGCAGGGACAGGCTATCCTTGGATGCCAGTCTCCTCTCCACTCACCAGGAGCTGGTGCTCATCACAATAGGTCATCATCTCTGCTTCCCCATGAGCCAGAATGGAATCTTGGGGACCCCTACTCTCGGTCCCCTCCCTCCCTCTGCAGGGATGAACCTGGGCAAGGGCTGGCCACCAGCCACGCCTGGTCTTACCAGGAAGTTGGCTGTCTCTTTGTCCCCCTGATGTTTCTGCTCTTCCCCAGATTTTCTCAGCTCCTTCAGATGCTCCAGCTGCCAATGGATTTGATCCTGGAGAAAGAGCCATCATCACAAAGTTTCAGTGGGTCCTGCCATCTGTAGCCAGGGCTAACCCTAGAAGAAAAGCTCTGGCCCTGGGAGCAAAGCTGATGGTGCTGCTATTGGGGGTACAGGGGAAGGGGAAGGCTGACTACATCACCAAGAGAAGCAGATCCAAGAGACGGTGAGCCAGACAGTCCCAGTGACCTCTAGGAGCTCGATTCAATCATACTTGAAGCCACAATTCCCTGAGCTGCTTGGGATGGCTTTTTGAGCCACAGTCTTTATGACTCCCACCAGATTACTGGGTGGGACCATGCAAATAAGGTATATGGAATGCTAATGTGAGGATTGGTTAGTTTTGCTATGCTGTTGGGCTTAAAATGAGCCCTCCTAGAGGTAAAAGGGGGGAATTTCACTGCCATTAGGAGAGAAGAACCAGAGTTGGATTGGAGTGCATCTCTGGACTCAAGATCCCTGCATGAGACCACCTTCACAGAAAGACGGCAGAGACGACCCACTGAGACAACAGGCTAAGGAAGCAAGAGGCACCACACACAGCAGGGACTCGAGGAAGCTGGGTGCCCTTGGGCAGGGGGCTTGCTGGCAGAGTGGGCTGCACCTACATGTACCTATTTGGCAGAGTTCAAAGAGCTTTGTGACACTTACCTAAGCAGGGCAGAGGCCAGGCCGGGAGGCCAACGGCCAGAGAGCTGTGTCTGAGGGCACAGCGGAGGGGACTGTGCTGACTGAAGAACTGCATCCTGAGAGTGTCCCGGAACCTCAGGTGTGGCCTGTTCCCTCCCTAATAAACCCCATCGTCACGAGGATTGTCTGTGAGTTCCGTGCGGCCATTGCAGCGAATTATCGAACCCAGCAGAGAAGCAGTGAGTGCCGGGGGAGGCACTGTTGGAGTCAGAGTTGGTACAAGGCTGGAGAGTCGTGGCATGTCTGGCCTTGTGCTGCTGGTGGTGACTGTCTCCCCTTCGTGAAGTTAGAGGTCAGAAGACACCACCTCCGTGCCCTTTTTGCAGTGGCCCTCTGACCTACACGAGCTAGTCAGGTCCCTCCTGCTGGCCTGGCTGGCTTATGGTTCTCTCATTTGCAGCCCTCGAGTCCAGGGTTGCATGGAAAGTGAGGCCAGGCCAGGTGTATGCAAGCACTTCGTGGAAAGGAGTCCCCAGATGGGGCGCACCTACCTGGTAGTCCAGGGCGGCCTCCTCAATGGGGTGTAGCTGGTGGCCTCGGTGCTCCTGGCTCAGGCTGCAGATAAGGCAGACAGGCTTCTGGTGGTCCTCGCAGAAGAGCAGGCAGAGCTGCTTCATGTGACGCTCACACTGGGGTGGGGACCCGGGGCTGAGGCTGCCCGGCTGCTGCTTTGGGAGCAGGACCTGGCCCTGGGGGCAGCTGAGGGAGCAGCTGCCCAAGGCCCCTTGTTTCTCGGAGCACCTACTGGAATCGTGCACACAGGTACTGTCAACCGGGTCTCTTTCCTGTGGCCTCCCTGGGGACAAGGCAATAGAAAACCTCCTGAATGGCAAAAGCCAGATGGTAACAGAGGCGTCAGCAATGCCGGCAGAGGGGGTGGGATCCAGGCAGCAATCCCGGCAGAGGGGGACGGAAGCTGGAAGGAGTTCTCGGTTAGAATTGGACCAAGTCCCAGCTCCCTTCCACTGGACTCCCATCCAGTGAGGCAGCAAACAAGCCACTGGGACCAAGGGCTAAGGGCTGGTGATTTTCCTAAGACTTGGAATTCCTGGCATTAGTAGGTATTTATTCTAAAGACCAGTGGCAAGGAAAGGTTCATACATGGAAGGGAACATGCTTTGTTGGTTACCAGGGGTGTGAGGGGATTTCCCAGATGAGCTGGGGGTGGAGATATATATATATATATATATATATATATATACACATAAACATATAATCCCAAAGATTCTTAGTGGTTATCAGAGGTAGGAGGGAGGGGAGAAGGGGAAGCTTGTGTTTGCGGGGCACTGAGTTCATGCTAACGGTGGTGGAATATTTTGGAAAAGGATAGAAATAATGGTGGCACAACATGAAAAATGTCATCAATGGCCCCAAGCTGTAAATACGGAAGATGTTATGTTGGCGAATGTCTTGTGCACAAGAAAAGTAAAAAAAAAAAAAGAGGGAGAGAGAAAAGAAAGAAGAGCAGGCCTTTTGTTGGAAGTCCTCTGGGCTCCTCTGGGCACACACGGATCTAGCAGGTGACACAAAAGAGCAAGCCATTCCAATCAGTATTTGGCTTTGCCCCTTAAATCCAGCCCAGGCTGCTTGTAATCAGACTGGGAGCTCCAGGGAGGCACGGTGACCGGTTTGCTCCTAGCCTGTTCCCAGCCTCAGCTGAGAAGCCACACATGGTTAGCATCTGGGAAATGTGTGTTGAATCTTCATTCAAACAGATGGACCACTGCTCACATCCAAGTTCAAGAAGCACTCAACGAAGAAGAAGAGGGGACCTTATCATACTAAAGGGTATAACTCACGTAAGGAGTTATAAGGACGGATAAGGAACTATGAGGATATAACAGTTATGAATAGCTCTGACCAAGGTCAGAATAGCAGCTTCAAAGAGCCGAAATGACAGGAGATGCAACAAGAGATAGAAACACACTCAAGCCATTGCCGTGGTCCTCTCCCACCACCCCCTTCAAAATTTCCAGGAACTCATGCCACATCTGTAAACAAGACTGCTAGTGGCCACCCCATAACATTGGCCCCTTCTTCCCTGGTGACGGAATCGATGGCTGCTCGTTCGGCTGCTCCTTAGTCCCTCCCCTGAAGTCTGAACCTTCCTTGCAGGCAAGTGGTGCATCTGACTAAAGGAACATAAATGGAGGTGTCTAGGAAGCTTCCAGAAACTTCCCTAAGTGACCACATGCACTTGGTCCCCACTAACTCCCCCTTGTGTCTGGAATGAGGATGCCACCACCTGAGACCATGAGCTTGGAGAACAAACTTGGTGGAAAGGAAGAACAACAGATAGCTCGATCCCTGATCCATGGAGTGCCACATCCATCCTGGGTCAGACTTGTGCATCATTTCTATAAAAGAGGAATTAGCTTCTATCTTGTTTAAACCACAGGACTCTGGCATTTCTGTCATTCTCAGTCAAGAGGGAAAAAAAAATCAACCACCAAACCCATTGCCGTGGAGTCGATTCTGACCCACAGCGCCCCTAGAGGCCAGAGTGGAACTGTCAGTCAGTCTTCATGGAAGCAAAGCCCAAACCACATCCGCTGCCATGGTGTCCATTCTGACTCACAGCGCCCCTAGAGGGCAGAATGGAACTGCTCCACAGGGTTTCCTAGGCTGTCAATCTTTATAGAAGGCAACTGCCTCATCATTCTCATGCAGAGCAGCTGGCAGGTTCAAACCACTGACCTTTTGGTTAGCAGCTGAATGCATTAACCACTGCCCTACCAAAGCTCCTTTCTACAACCAGCCGTAATCCTCATTATTCCTGATTGATGAAAGAATGCCAAGCATTTTAGCCAGAAGGCTCTCTCTGCTGCCCTGAAAGAGGGGCCCTTGGAGTCATGGTGAGAATGGGCTATTCTTACCCAGTCTTTCTGGTCCTTACCTGGGCCCATGAAGCCTTTGGAATTCTAATGGACTTGAGAGTGTCCAAGAACTCACTGACATTCGACGTGATATTCTGTGAAGAAGTACACTTATGTGTCATTTCAGGGCCCACATGCTGCATTAGATTTTCAAAGGGGGTGGGGACCTCTGCCCCAGGGATGCAAGGATATAAAAAAGCACCCACACCTCCAGTTTCCTACGTCAGGTCAAGAGGTTAGCCTAATGGTGTGTGTCTTTGCTCCGATCCCAACTCCCCACAGGGTCCCTAGGCTAGTCTTTACAGGACTGGGTTGCCAGGTCTTTTCTCCTGACAAGAGCTGCAGGTGGCTGGGAATTGCTGATCTCTCAGTTAGCAGCTGAGCACTTAACCACTGTGTCATCAGGGCTCCTAGTGATTTAAATACATTGGGACTAAAGGATATTGGGGGCTATACCTTCACAGGCCTCCAGGCCTAAGGACAGCCTTAGCTGTTCTGGGTTCTGAGGTCCTTTCCTCCCCAAAGATGGAGGGGCTTCTGGATCCAAAGGCTCCCGGAGTGTCCCTGGGGCCTCTGGACTCCTGGTTTGTTTTTCCCCCGAGGGAGCTGTGGGTTCCCGATGTTCCGGGGTTTCCTCCCCTGCAGTCAAGGGCACACTGGTGAGTGTGTTTCTGAATGCTCTTCCCTCCTGCTTCATGGGACGCTCTGGACTCCTGGAAGCTTCCCCTGGCGCCACCAGGCCCTCGAAATCTACAGTGGCCACCGCCCTGGGGGTGGCTATTGGATCTGGAGACACTATTTTCATCTCCTGTAGAGTCAGGAGGGTTTCTGGGTTTAAAGGGCCCTTCTCTCCTGAAGAAAAGGTCAATTCAAGGCTCCTGGGTCGCTGCTTGCCTTCAGTTCTCTTAGAGTGTCTCCTTCCCAGGGAGCCGGACAATGAGCAGCTGGAGAGGTCCTGGAGCTTGCTAGTGGAGTTGGCGTTCCTGCGCAGGCTGGAGCTGGGGCTGGAGGTGCAGCCTTTCTCCCCAGGCAGCCTGCCCACAGGCAGGGAAGGGCCTTTCCTGGAAGGCAGGGTCATGCTCCTGGCCCCTGGCTTGCCCTGCCCATCCAGGCTCTGGTCTCTCCTCCTGTCCTGGCATTTCTTCTGGGGCCCCCTCCCAGCCTGGGGCTGGCCGGACTGCAGGCTGGCTGCTCCCTCACCTTCCTGGCTGCCTGGTGCCTTCAGACTCTTGGGTTTATCTTCCTCTGAGGAACAAGATCCTGCTGGACTGCTGGTGCCACCTTCCCGAGGAGTGGCGTCTGCAAGACAACCAGATGCAAAGGCTTGAAAACACCCCATGTTTGGGGCAGAGGGTTGGGAAAGGGTGAGAAGAGAGAATCTCCTGAAAATGAGAAAAGTGAGAGTTGACAACATTCTAGGGCGAAGGCAGTTGATTTCTGTTAAGTAAGAATGTGCTAATTTATTTGCTCTACGTTTCTCAAACAGCTTTTCAGAGATTTGTATGAGATGAGGTCTTACACAAAACTCCAACAGAGAAATTAAAACCATAGTTTATTGGAGTGAATTTATTTACAATTATGGTTGAGTTGACTCTGATTCAACTCACAGCGACCTCTTCTTGGGTTGGAAAGCTGGTATCTCTATGAAAGTAGATTGCACAATCTTCCTTCCAAGAAGTGGCTGGTGGGTTTGAACCACCAGCCTTCTGGCTAGCAGTCAAATGTCTTAGGCACTATGCCACCAGAGCTCCCATATCATTAGCCATTAGAGAGATGCAAATCAAAACAACGGGATACCATCTGGCCCCAGCACTAATAGCAAAGTTCAACAAGACAGAAAATAACAAATGCTGGTGAGGATGTGGAGAGATTGGGACTCTCATACACCACCGGTGGGACTATAAAATGATACAACCACTGTGGAAAGCAGTATGGTGATTCCTGAAAAAGTTAGAATTAGAAATACCAGTTGCACGCCCATGTTCATCGCAACACTATTTACAATAGCAAAAAAGATGGAAACAAACTAGGTGCCCACCAACAAAGGAATGGATAACCAACTTATGGTACATACACACAATGGAATACTATGCAACCCTAAAGAATAACACAGAATCTGCAAAACACTGCATAATGTGGATGAACCTGGAGGACATTGTTGTTGTTGTTATGTGCCATCGAGTCAGACCCGACTCATAGCAACCCCACCTTGGGTTTCCGAGGCAGTATCACTACAGAAGTAGATTGCCCATTATGCCAAGTGAAATAAGTCAATCACAGAAGGACAAATATTGTTTTAGTTCATTACTGTAAAAAGTCAAGGAAAGGTTTATATATGGAAGGAAACTTTCTTTGTTGGTTATGAGGGGGAGGAGAGGGGAGGGAACATTGCAAAAATAAAAAATAAAAAATTTTTTAATGTTATATATGTTCCAAATTTACTTATTATAAAATCAACTGTCTTGGAGTGAATTGTGTCCCAAAAAAATATGTGTCAACTGGGCTAGGCCATGATTCTCAGTGGTTCGGCAGTTATGTAATGATCCTCTGTGATGTGATCTGATGCAATAAGCCAAGCCACTGTTCAAGGGTTAGAGTCAGTGCACCACCTTCCTCCCATCACAGGCCTGATCCAATGTAAGAGGGGCTTCCCTGGGGTGTGCCCTGCAATACCTTTTCTCTTACAGGAGTTAAAAAGGAAAGAGAAGGGAGCAGAGAGAGTGGGGAACCTACTACCACCACGAAAGAAAAACCAGGAGTGGAACGTGTCCTTTGGACCCAGGGTCCCTGAACTGGGATCCTCCCGTGACCAAGAGACCAGACCAGACCACTGCCATTGCGTCAATTCCAACTCACAGTGACCTCCATTGGGTTCCCAAGACTATAAATCTTTATGGAATTAAATTGCCTCATCTTCTGCCCACAAAGCAGCTGGTGGGTTTGAACCAGCCAATCTCCTGGTTAGCAGCCAAATGCCTTACCTGCTATACTACCAAAGCTCCAAGGGACCAAGAGACACCAGGAGAGGCAGCCTTCCTCCAGAACTGGTATCCTGAATTTGAGCTTGTAGCCTCCTAACCTTTGAGAGAATCAACTTCTGTTCGTTAAAGCCATCCACTTGGGGTATTTCTGTTATAGTAGCATGAGTGACCTAACTAATAATAGAAGATTTGGGGCGCATGAGTTACACAAAAATTTAAAACCAATGGTTATGAAGGACAATTAAAACCTGAGAAATGAATTTATTTCTGTATTTTTCTTAGATTGTAGGCTTAAAAAGAATCTTAATCCATTCAGATGAGAATACGTAAACGTGATTTTAAAATCCAGCTTGCCTGGAAATCTCAGGATACTGTTTAATGACACTGAAATGGCAGAAAAGGCTTATTTACAAGGTCTACATAAAAGTCAGTTCATGACTCTAATGAGAAAATAAAGAGCTGCCGTGGCACGGTGGTTAAAGCACTCGGCTGTTAACCTAAAAGTTGGTGGTCTGAACCCATCAGCTGCTCCGTGGGAGAAAGATGAGCATAAGATGAGGCAGTCTGCTTTGGTAAAGACTTACGGCTTTGGAACCCCTATGGTAACAGTTCTACTCTGTCCTCTAGGGTTGCTATGAGTCAGAATCAACTCAATGGCAGTGTTTTTGTTTCATTTTTTAATAAGAAAATGAAGATAACCTGTAAGTAGCACCTTGATTTTTGGTTTGTAAAAAGTTCTCATTAAAATTACTTTAAAGTTTTTTAAAACAGTTTGCTGTTGGCTTTCTAGGGAAAAAGTATTTGAATTTTTGAGTTACTAAAACCAATTAAAGGACTGATGAGAAGCCCTAAAAATATGAATGGATTAGATTCTAAAACATGAAAGAGAAATGAAAGATTCTACTAAGCAAATTGCACCAGAACCAGCCATTGTCCAATTTCGTTCTATCACTCTGTCAAGAAATAGACAATTCTCGTATGCTACCTCAAAGAAACACATGGGAAGCATTCGCTAATGTATTCTTAAAATCTAGAAATAGAAGAAAAATCCAAACAATGAGGAAATATTTTTAAAAAACTGACCTCATTTTATGTCTGCAGAAAATATCAAAAGAAAGTCCTTAAACCTTGCAAAAGGATGGGCACCTCTACTCTCTTACATGGTGTTACTATGAGATGAAACAGACTCCAGGGCACTTAAGAACCACCAAGGGTGTTAAAGAGGCGCTCATACTGAAGCTGGGTGGATACCAATGAAATCATACACGACCCTGTAACACAATCGGACATCAGCAAACCCTTCTGGTAACCCAGACAGACCAGTCTGCACAGAAGGGTTAATCTCCAAGCAAGTGAAGAATTCCTTAGCTAGGTGCTTGGCTCCCACCTCTCCTGATCCTGACATCAGGGTCCTAGCCTTATTATTATCATCATCATCATTATTATTATTTAGAGATCTTTACTAATCCAACTCCAAAGGCCAGAGTGGGGCCAAGGTCGCTGAAGATCGCTTATTCTAGCTCCCAAGTTAGAATGCGTTTGTCTGCACCCGTACTCCCTCCCTCCCTTGCTGTCTACTTCATCCCCACAAACAGCCAGCAACCAGCACGCATTGATGAGAGGCTTGGGGGCTCCACCTTACCCTGGCCAGTGGCCTTGTGGAGCTCCTCTGCCAGGAGGCGCTGGTTGATGGCCCGCAGGACCTGCAGGGTCAGCCGCACAGCATCCTCCTCCCCGTAGTGGTTGACCATCAGAGTGGCCAACTTCACCGGCCTGGCCATCTGCACCAGGCCCCGGGGGATGCGGCGATGATCCTTCTCCAGGCTGGTGTTCTGCAGCTTGAACTTGAACTTCTCAAACTCATAGGGCACCAGCTCCTCCAGAGAGTCCAGGAGGTGGTCACTGGGGGTCTTGGTCATGGCCAGGAGGGGCCAGACCTGGCTGTCTGGTTTTGGGAGGAGAAGCAACTCTCTTTTCTGGAGCGCGGAGGGCAAGTGACAGATGTGGCTTGTGAAATAAAGGAAAAGGCACAGGAAACGCTCTGTGCTTGGGTGGAAACTGACACCGAGGCATGGGAGTGTCGACACCGGCTTATAGTCACTCATAGACTCTGAAGCTTTTCTACCTGGGGGGGATTCAATGCTTTGCCAGGCACAGGGTTTTCCACACCCCCAGTTCTCGCCTCTGCTGGCTGGGCTACAAGAAGATGGATAAGTCTGTGATGGAGGGTCTGTGTCTGGATTCCAGCCTCTCAATCACTGGGTGGGCACTCAGACCCCTCACTCTCTTCCTCCCAGGATACTGGGAGCTGGCACAGGGGGAGGAGGCTGGGAACAGAGCCCCTGACCTTCTGCTGGATAGGATCACGATGAAGGTCAGCCCCTAACAGCGACCCAATGGTCTCCCAGCCAGGCTCCCACCACTGACACAGAGAAATGACAACTCCCTGTAATGACGCATAGGGCGCTGTGGGTCCCAGGGGTCTCTGACGCCATCCTGGGGGGTAATTCTTCTAAGCTGAGACTAAAACTCCTACAACAAATTGGGGAAGAAATGGGCTTTTCTGTCAAAAGCAGGATATTTTGAAATACAGTGACCTGTTACAACAGTGGCAATTCTGACTCAGGGACTTCGTGACAGCACTGTTTCTTAAAAATGAAGAAATGTGATGATGGAGTTAGAATTCTTGTGCTGTCTTTTACATGTTGGACTTAATGATTGAAACAGGATGGTGATGAGCTCTGTTTTACATTTTTCTTGTGGTGGAATATACATATAACCAGACATCTGCATTTTTCTAAGTCCTAATTTCAAGCATCTCTGCATGTCCAATTTACTGACACTAGTTAGGTTCACCACGTTGTGCGATCATCACCGATATTCATTTCCAATTTTCTTCATCGTCTTTAACAGAAACTCGGCACCCCTTAAGCAATACCTCCCACGTTCCCCTCTCTCCTGGCCTGGTAACCACAAACCACCTCTGCTCCTTATGCATTTGACAGTTCTGAGTATTTCACATGAAGGAGGGTCATAAAGTATTCATCCTGTTGTGTCTGACTTTGATGACAAACTCTTCAGTGACTCTGTATGTGATCTTATTTGGGGAGAACACAGTAAATCTAAATTCAGGCTCTTTGTAAAGCTGGTCACTGCAAAGGATAAAACTTTCTATACATAATGTGCACACTAGACACCCTGACTCTTACTCCATCCCCATTAGTGAGGGTCTTACACTTCCCATAGCATTCATTTCTACATCATTTTGATATTTTATGAACATGTATTACTTTTACAATCAGAAAAAAAGTATCATTGTGAAAGTCTTTGATATCTAGCTCCTGTAAGAGGACCTCCTTCCATTTCCCCAAAACTATCACAATACAGGATATTTAAATTCATATATTGAGAGAAAGGGAAGAACAGAGCTGGGAAAGGTATGGGAGATCTGTGTTCATCTAGATTTGAGAGCAACAATCCCACGGTGACCCAAACTCCCCTTCCTCCCCATAGTATATAAATGTTAAGAGAGAAATCTGAGAATTCGAGTTCTCAGTGAATTTCCAAATGATGAATAGATGCTTTGCTTACAATGACTCAACAAGCCTCTTCAGGAGGAGTGAGCTGACACGCCCCTTGGTTACACATAGCTCATCCACCAACCACTTCCCTACGCGAACACCGCCCCTGACCTTCAGTGCTGAGATTATGTTTTGCATGGTACCTGATAAATGAAGATTTTAGAACCTAGAAGGTTGATCATTTTTAAGGGCAAGGTCTCAACATCTCTGTGCCGAAGGGGCTACACCAAAAATCTCTGCCGGCAAAACAGCTGTATCAAAGTAAACAAAACAAAATGGTGGCCTTGAAATACTCTCCCTATACCACATTCCCAGGACCTTGTGAGTTGTAAGGCCCACAGTCAGGAAGGCACTTGTCATAGTTGGGGTTGTGTGTCAACTTGGCTGGACCACGAGTCTGAGTGGTTTAAGCAGTTGTGATGTGGCTATTTCCATGATGAGATTGGATGTATATGCTTTGAGCAGCCAATCCGTTGAAAGGGAGTTTCCCTAGGGGTGTGGCCTGCCTCCAATGTATATATGGACATCCTGGGAAAATGAGAGAACCTTCTGTGGATCTGGGTCCTGTTGTGTTGCCTCTAACTATCTGTGAGTGAACAATCCACCATTCGGCCTGGTGATCTTGGACACTGTCCACCAGAGTCAGCAGCTGCTATACCACCTGCCAACCTTGAGCTCCTCAGATCCTCAGCCCCTGCAGCTGCATGAGTCAGGAAAACCCTCCAGTTTGACATTTCATCCAGGAACTTGGCACTTGCCAGCTTCTCTGTGTGAACTGTTTTCCTAAGATAAATTCTCATTCTCTCTCCCTCTCTCCCCCTCTCTCTC